>NW_024609883.1:11735497-12270566 GCF_016920785.2 Ixodes scapularis | reverse complement strand
GCAACCGCCGTTTCAATCGCGAGGCTAGGCAAGCGCCTCCTTTTTGATGCTCTTCGTCGTCTTCATCTTGGAATCTTCGAAATGCCTCTAGCAGACGACGGAGGAATCGTAAGGGGCACAAAGCTGCTCGATCTTGTGGACTCGGCAAATTTTAACCGGGCTACAATAAATAAAAGATTCGCGGTCGCCGCTACGGCACGGCTGCCATGGCCGACGCCGATGTTTGTTTACCCCGCAGCCTCCCCCGACATGTGTGAGGGCGGAGCTTAGTCGGAATCATCATCAACCTCCTCTCCCGCGTTCGCGCCTCCTTTCTCATGCGCAGAAGATGAAAATGAGCCCACTTGCGAGGCGTACAAAGTAAAACAGAATCTCGCCCAGGAAGCTTAGCGCTCACCTGCAACGATATCGACGGTGTAAGCGTGACAGTGTCAGGGCCTTGAACGAACCCCACGCTGTTCTTCGCTGCGCTGGCTTATGTAGTCCCGATGCTTGCTGCAACGACGTCCGTAGCACGTGTCTGGTCACAGGGTTGGCCGACTCGCTGAGTCAGGCTGGTCCAGGCGGTGTTTTCTTCGGAAGCGGTGAGTGGGCCGATCATAGACACCAACTTCTGAGCAGCCCGTTCACGGAAAGTCTGCAACGATATCGACGGTGTAAGCGTGACAGTGTCAGGGCCGTGAATCCCACGCTGTTCTTCGCTGCGCTGGCTTATGTAGTCCCGATGCTTGCTGCAACGACGTCCGTAGCACGTGTCTGGTCACGGGGTTGGCCGACTCGCTGAGTCAGGCTGGTCCAGGCGGTGTTTTCTTCGGAAGCGGTGAGTGGGCCGATCGTCGACACCAACTTCTGAGCAGCCCGTTCACGGAAAGTCTGCAACAATATCGACGGTGTAAGCGTGACAGTGTCAGGGCCGTGAATCCCACGCTGTTCTTCGCTGCGCTGGCTTATGTAGTACCGATTAGGGTGCCTCAATGTCCTTCTGTTTAGGGTGATGCCACCCTTTGTAGTACCAGATGCCGACAGCACGCGCTCACGGGCAAAATACAAAGAAATCGACGAAAACAAAATGTCGCCATAGCACAGTCAGCGCCACAAGCGCGTGCAGGGACACGCTCTTTCACCTGCTTCTCAACAAAAAATAAAAATAAACGTGTGTGACAAAATGGCGAGATGCCACCACCCTAAGCAAAGCGCACATGAAGGCACCCTAGTCCCGATGCTTGCTGCAACGACGTCCGTAGCACGTGTCTGGTCACAGGGTTGGCCGACTCGCTGAGTCAGGCTGGTTCAGGCGGTGTTTTCTTCGGAAGCGGTGAGTGGGCCGATCGTAGACACCACCTTCTGAGCAGCCCGTTCACGGAAAGTCTGCAACGATATCGACGGTGTAAGCGTGACAGTGTCAGGGCCGTGAATCCCACGCTGTTCTTCGCTGCGCTGGCTTATGTAGTCCCGATGCTTGCTGCAACGACGTCCGTAGCACGTGTCTGGTCACGAGGTTGGCCGACTCGCTGAGTCGGGCTTGTCCAGGCGGTGTTTTCTTCGGAAGCGGTGAGTGGGCCGATCGTAGACACCAACTTCTGAGCAGCCCGTTCACGGAACGTCTGCAACGATATCGACGGTGTAAGCGTGACAGTGTCAGGGCCGTGAATCCCACGCTTTTCTTCGCTGCGCTGGCTTACGTAGTCCCGATGCTTGCTGCAACGACGTCCGTAGCACGTGTCTAGTCACAGGGTTGGCCGACTCGCTGAGTCAGGCTGGTCCAGGCGATGTTTTCTTCGGAAGCGGTGAGTGGGCCGATCGTAGACACCAACTTCTGAGGAACCCGTTCACGGAAAGTCTGCAACGATATCGACGGTCTAAGCGTGACAATGTCAGGGCCGCAAAGGAGTATGAGGCGAAAAATAAGAAAAAGGAGCCTGGTGCGAAAGGTCCAAATCACCACCATAGCTTCTACTATCAAATACAAGGGCAGTTACACAATACACAGAGTTTTGTGATTTAGTTATGTTTACACTCAAGAGCATTGATATCCAACGTATTCAGAAAGATGAAACCTCCTGGTCAACCAACATAGAGCCTTTTCTACTCAAGTTTTACATGGAAGGCCCGACTTCCGCTGAAATTCCTCACGTAGACAAGTTGTCCGACCGAATAAACTGCCATTACTCCCGATCTGGGAATTTCTCGATCTTTCTTCGTAGGCCATAGTATCATGAGATTGAGGGGTGTGGCTCTTCGTTCGCCGAATATTGCTTCGGCTCGTTTTTTTTTTTTCCGTGTAAGATGAGACCGTCCCCTGCTCCAGAACAAGAACCTGGAGATTCTTCAGTGAACTGCTTCTTCGGTAAGCTTCAAAAGGGCTTATTTTCGTTTCGCACACCATCTGTTCTGCTTGCCCGTTAGTTGCCGGATGGTATGGTGCACTAATGTGATGCGTGATGCCGGTTTTTCTTTTTCAAAAACCTGTTTATTTTATTTGAAGCAAGATTTGGCGCGTTATCAGGGAAAAAGTAGGTAAAAGAGACCGTAGAACGTCAATTACGGGTTTGGACGTCGTGGCAGGCATCGTGTAAATTTCAAGCCACTTAGAGTACGCATCGCCCATGACTCCGCAGATGTGGATATGTTTCGCCACCCACCCACTGAATAGTGGATCGTTTTCAGTTACTGTTGGTGATGGCGTTGAACTCAAGGAAGACTTCGAGTCTTTCCACAAAGCCCAGGTGCCAGGACTTTTGTTGAAAGCGGTAAGTGTTCGAAGCGTCGACAACGTCGGTAGCCAAATGTTGTGCATGACACTGGACACTTACCATTCGCTGAGAAGAAACTTGCTTGTTCGTCTGTCATGATTCGTCTGATATCAGATCATCACCGCAACACCATCTCCCAACAAAACTGGTCTTCATTGTCCGGATGTCCATAGTTAGCAATCACGTCAACTTATAAATTCCCGAACGCTCATAACTTGCCGTCGCTAAACGCCGTTCAATCATACCGTTCTCATTGCAAATAAACGTCTTGCTATTTCTTCTGATGGTTTCATCGTATTCCTCCTAAGCTCAACTTACAACATTATATGTGTCGGTACTTCCGAAAATATTGCAACGGCGTTTGTTTTCTGGAAACTACAATGTAACAACCTTTACAACATCTTCCGGACCCCGTGAAACATAATATTTCGTGACCTTTTTTTAGTCGTCATTAAAATGGTGAGGTAAGTACCGTAAATCGCGAAGCATCATTACTTGACGTCCGCTTCGACTGGTGTCTTGAAAGATTGAGCCTACTGAGCGTGCATTCCTGCAGAGGAAAGTTTCATTGATAGAATATTGACACGACAATCAACATTTGATTCCTTCTTGGTGAGATTTATTGCGAAAAAACGTTAGAACCGCCGAAACGTATGTCCCTATATCAGGGAACAATTTATACCCAGCCTGACATTCTCGCATACATCCGTTTGCTGGGCCACGCTACTTGAGCTAGCTGAGCACAGCTGGCAGCGGCGTGAGCAAGGCCACGAGGGAAACGTGATGGTGCTCGAGCCATCCCACTGTGAACCAATGTTTTGGCCTCCCCACGGATGCGTGTCGCCATCTATTGGTTGAACTAACGCCTTGTTCAAGATGCCTGCCGTGGGACCGCAGCCTTAATGACTGCATGCTCTGAAGCCACGTAGCAGGCTTCTTCACTAAACACCAATGCGTAGTGGTGGCATGACAGATGTTTGTGGCTGCAGAACACACCACAGGCAAATGATATCCAATGTGAACAATCATAGATAATTGACAGTAGAATCAACCATCAAATAGGCCTACATGTTGTCACAGAATTCAACGATTTTTGTTGTTCTTTGTTGGTTTGCATTTTGAGTAAGATGCGTGAGCGTTGGAAACACGAGCATGGAAGGGAAGAAAAAGAAAAAAAAAAGGTGGAAGCTGCGCGAAGCTGGGCGTCGGCATTATGGCTGGTGGAATACCGAGCAGGGCTTCAGTGGTGTGGGTAGTCGAACCCCGAACAAGGCTTCGTCAAGATGGTTGGTGGGGCCTGAGCAAGCTTCGATGTGCGTGCGCTTGTGAGTGAGTGCTGTTCGGCAATTACAAGCACCCAAGCCACCACGACTTCTCGGCTCCGACTGGTGGCACAAGGGACCGGACTACCACCAACATCTTGGGACCATGATTGGACTTTCCTCCTCCGAACTGTATAGCATCTTTGATTTGGCTTCTGTTCCCTTTGTTACGCTTTCGAAGCTTTTGTGATTTTCTTGCCGGGGTTACGAAGAGCGGAATGCTTGCAAGATATGTTATTTTCCTTTATTACTTTTTTTACGACTGTGCGTGCGTCCTGTGCACCTTTCCTTTACTTTTGAATTTCATTACTAATAAACAGTGTTCCGCAACGCCAGACACGACTCACTCTCAATTTCTAAAGCCTCTAAGGAAGTCAATCGCATAGGTGTGGCCCTAGCACCTGGACAGCGGTACAATTCACATTACAAGTTTGTTGGTTTATGGCATCTTTTCCAACCGAACCTGTGGCAAACTGGCATCCAGGACAGGACTCGAACCTGTCACAAGCTTGTCACGGGCTCGGTTGGAAAAGATCCCATAAACAAACAAACTTGTAATTTGAATAGACCCTTTGCGAAAATCCCAGAAGTCAGCGCGCGCCGTGCGACGAATAATGGGAATCCTCAGTACGCCCCTCCTCCCGCTACCACGTGATCATGTGGCATACGCGAGCAGGCACAGGTTACCACGGCAACGACTTTTGGAGCGGCCGAGTCGGGCGAGCGACGAAGAACGGCTGCCCCTTCCTCGTCTCTCTCCTTTGTACCGGCTCTGTCGTCTGCCGCACCAACGCTTTGTCGAACCTGGTAGAAACCTGCCACGGTTGAGATGCAAATTAAATGGATTCGGTGACACTTCAATATGTGAAGGTAATTTACGACAAATAACGTATTTAAACAAGTTCACCGTCGCGGTGCCTTTACGCTGCCACAGATACGGTACGCCGCCAACGACGTACGAATTGGCGGATGGCTGCAACGGCTGCTGGCGGTAGCTGCCGGGACGCGCGCGCAATCGCGGAGGCGCAACGGGAAAGCACGTGATCTCTACCGAGGGTTCCCAAAATTCCCAGCCGTCGTGGCACTATACGTTTTGGAAAGGGTCTATTGGACCGCTGGCTAGGTGCTAGGGCCACACACAGGCGATGGACTTTCTGAGAGGCGGTGGGAATTGAGAGTGATTCATGCCTGGCGTTACCGAACACTATTTAATAGTAATGAAATTCAAAAGTAAGGGAAAAGTGCACAGGACGTGCACACAGTCGTAAAAAGAAAATAAAAAAAATGAAGGAAAAAAACATATCTTGCAAGCGTTCCACTCCGTAACCGTGGCAAGAAAGACAAAAAAGCTTCGAAAGCATAACAAAAGGAACAGAAGCCCAATCAAAGATGCCATTCAGTTCGGAGGAGAGTCCAATCATGGTCCCAAGATGTCGCTGGTGGCTTGGGTGCTTACAGTGCCAAACAGCGCTCACTCACAAGCACAAGCACATTGTCGAAGACTTGCTTGGGGCCCACCAAAAATCTTGACGAAGCCTTGCTCGAGGTTTGACCACCCAAACCCCCGAAGCCTTGCTCGCCGTTCCACCAGCCATAGCGCCGATGCCTTGCTTCGCGTTCCGCCACAACCACACCGCGCGTGGGTTCCACCTTCTTTCATTTTGTTCCCTTCCTCCGAGCTTCTGCATTCGGCACTCGCACATTTTACTCAAAACCGAAACCAGCAAAAAAAGAACAAAAATCGTTGAATTCTGTGACAGCTGTCACGGCTGTGATTGTCTAGAGGGCGAAGTTGACATTTGCAACAAAGCTTGAAATAATAAGGCATGTGGAGAAGGAGACAAGAAGTCTTGTGTCACTGGAGCCCACAAGATATTTCAAAGCACTTTTGGTAAAATACTCAAGAAACGGTGCGACATAAAAGCGCCACAGAACACGTTCCGATGCACGGCATATTAAGACATCGAGAAACCACTACAAAGGTGGTTTAGGGATATTGGGGTAAGCAACATTCCTATATTGAGACCAATCTTCTAAAGGAATGTGAAAAACTCATTTTACTCTTGAAGTGAACAATCTTCTAAAAGAATGTGAAAGATTCCTTTTAACTTGATGTGAAGAACTTCACTGCAAGTGGAGAGCCAGATTACCTTAAGGGCCACCATGGCATAGGAAAAAAGACCATCTAGGGAATGGATAGATGGATGAAAACGGCTGTACCTTTTGTAACGGGCAGTAGTGCCAGTGTATGTGACAAGACTATTGTGGTGGCACTGCCAGCGTCAAAAGAGAAATTCAATGGCTCAACGATCAAGTGAAGCCAAGTATGAAGCCAGAAATAGTTAAATGCCTTGCCTAGAAATATTTGCTCGCAATGACAAAAACATCCCTGGCAAGCGATTCACAGTTTTCATAGAAGCTAACAGAATAAGGCCCAGATTACACAGCTTTTGAAAACCAACACGGATGGCGCCACAAAAATGTATCATTAGTGATGGGAAAGTTTAGAATGCCAAATAGTATGAAGAAATCTTACAGTAAAACCATCATATACGTATGATACCTGAAATCATGGGTGACTTGGGATCTCTTTGGCTGGGTCTTTGGTGGCTCATGGACTGGAAAGCCGAGTTTGTGGATAAGCGTCCGAGCGTGTGCCTACTTGATGACATGTGCCGCTTAACACTATCCGGTTCAATTCTAGCAGCCAAACACGACATCCAAGCTACAGCCATTAAACCAAGGCATAATTCAAAGGTAGTGTAGATTGTGTTTACCATTTATAAATGTCCAGGCACGTCTGTGATTTTGCCCATCCACAGGCTTTCGGAGACGGTCACAAGAGCCAGCAGCTTGCTTGGGCAGCTCACTGTCAGCCACTCTGCGCCTCTGTACACAGTGCCACCTATATGAGCTCCCACTGAAGAACAAAAGAAACAATATCGGAAACTATAACTGCCATAAGAACATCTCAGTAGCAGGTGCTACGGTATGGTGCCTGGAATGTGCCTCCAACTGGTGTGTTTAGCGTTCTATACCACCCATGTACCAAAAGTGGTCTCTAAGCGACAAAATTAAATGACACCACAGGAGACAGCATGTCATGCTGTCGGATGTTGCAATCCTGGCGGTTGGTCGCAGAACTTCTGGCAAAAAATATATGAGCTAAAGCAACAGTCATTGTCCTCACAACATTCAAAATCCTGGCCGACAAAGCTTCTATTGACTGTCAAGCTGAGGGATACTCCCAGCAGAGACTACCTCAACTGCCATGATGTTCACAATTCGGAAAAGATCCCCTAGAAAGTCCATTGAGGAGCAACTGGGGTAACTATAGAGACGAGCTCTCGCACTATGAAGCCATTCCACAAATCTGCCATAAGCAGCAGCAGTTCATTGAGAGTATTGATGTTTGCATTGTTCATACATTTCGACATGAGGTTGTTTCATGTCTAACTAACCGCTCACAATTTCCACTCCCCAATAACTTCAGGCGTTTCTCAAGGCTCTGTACTAGGTCCTCTTTTGTTCTCCAGATCGTCTGCTTCGCTGCTTCTTTACTTCTACGATAAAGGCCGACAAACGTTGAACGGTCTCCACTCTTTCCATTTTTGAGTCTTCTTTCTTTTATATTTTTGAGGCGACGCCACTCTGCCGCGTTATTTCTTCCTCCTGCTCATATGAGGTTATATCTCTGGATTCTACCGAGACTCTAGTTTCCAGCAGAGATTTATGTTGGCAGGCCGGCCAAGTTGCTGAGTAGAAAGGTGCATGTGTCACACCACACGTGTTTTAGAGCGCAGCTCTGAGGGGCCCGTTTCCGGCTTGAGCGGCGTCGGCGTCGCCGTCGCCGTCGCCGTCGCCGTCGGCGTAACCGCGCGGTGCATTATGGGTAAATTTCCCCGCTAAATCTAGCGGAAAAATTTTCCCGCTAAACCTAGCAGAAAAAATTCCCCGCTAAATCTAGCGGAAAAATTTCCCCGCTAAATCTAGCGAAAAAATTTCTCCGCTAAATCTAGCGGAAAAATTTCTCCGCTAAATCTAGCGGAAAAAGTTTCCCCGCTAGATTTAGCGGAAAAAATTCGCCACTAAATGTAGCGGAAATATTTTCCCGCTAAATCTAGCGGAAAAATTTTCCGCTAAATCTAGCGGGAAAATCCCCGCTAAATCTAGCGGAAAAATTTCCCCGCTAAATCTAGCGGAAAAATTTCTCCGCCAAATCTAGCGGAAAAATTTCTCCGCTAAATCTAGCGGAAAAGTTTCTCCGCTAAATCTAGCGGAAAAATTCCCCGCTAAATCTAGCGGAAAAATTAACCCGCTAGATCTAGCGGAAAAATTTCCCCGCTAAGTCTAGCGGAAAAATTTCCCCGCTAAATCTAGCGGGAAAATTTTCGGGCTAAATCTAGCGGAAAAAATTCCCCGCTAAGTCTAGCGGAAAAAATTCCGCGCTAAATGTAGCGAAAAAATTTCCCCGCTAGATTTGGCGGAAAAAATTCCCCGCTAGGTCTAGCGGAAAAATCTTCCCGCTAAACCTAGCGGAAAAATTTCCCCGCTAAATCTAGCGGAAAAAATTCCCCGCTAAATCTAGCGGAAAATTTTTCTGGGGGGTCGCGTGACCCCCCAAGGTCACATGACCCCCCCCCCCCCCCCCCGAGGTCACGCGACACCCCCCCCCCCCTCCCCCGCCCCGAGAACAGGTAACCCTCAGTACCCCTCCCCCCTCCTCCTCAAGAGCTGCGCTCCGATTCGGTGTTACATGGAGTTGTAAACGGCTTTGATTTTTTTTCTTTTGTGATTTTTTTTTCGTGGACCTTCCAAATTGCTACAGCTCGCAGTGCATACAGCGGTGTAATAGAGTTGCTAACTTGCTGTGCGTGTCTAAACGGAAGACATGTTTCCCTCCGGAGCCATAGGGAGGATCGGCGGCCGAGTGGGCGAGAGCACACCAGCTCGGAGCACGGGGAGCGACATCTCGCGCTACAGAACCCAGGGATCCTGGGTTCAATCCGCACTCTGCCCGTCTCGATCTGGATGAACATCCTACCGGCGCGCGGTCGTGTATCACTGAAGCGTGATGCACGTTAAAGACCCTGCGCTATGGGTTGTACTGAACTGGCTAAATTTCTCGACTCGTCGGCCGTTGAGGCAAACCAAATTCTAGGCTGTATAAACATACACACACCTCAATTTTTCTCCGGAGCCATAGCTACAAGCTGTTTTCAGCGCACGCGATCAGCGCATTCAGAAAACTAAGAACAAGAGCACGCCCACGAGGCTTCGTGTTGCCTGTCATTTGCACGTGCTCACCCTAGCTTCGACAAAATTGGTGTCCTGCGGAAGTTACGCTAACCTTGACAACGTAGAACAAATTAGTTCTGAACACGTTGACGCTTTCACCGCCGATACGTGCCCCACATGTCCTACACTTCGTTTCACAATCAGCGCGAGCCAAAAGCAATGCGAGGTCGGTGTTCACACTTCACGAGGTCTCCTTCGGTTGCATTTATGGTGAAGGAGAGAATAAGGAGCCATAGAACAAAGGAATTATTGCCACACTTTTTCTGCTTCGTAATAGATGGCAGGGTAGATCTATGTTTTGATCGCCCATGCTAAGCCTATTTCGTATTTACCAATTCTGGTAGCATGAGCCCACGTGGAACCTATCCAAACGCGGACTAAAATCGGGCTTGCTTAATTTTGAGATAAAAATAAAAACATTTGCGGTATCCCTTATTTTGTTTAGATTCCTTACGTTGTACGCGTCAGTGGCATTAATGCGATCACTGATCAGTGAATGCGATGTTCCGTGTAATCAACGAGGTAGAGGGGCTTAGCGTGATAAACCGGAAGTTCGGAAGTGGCACCCCCCCGGTTGCCGCCATATTTTACGCAAATGTGACCACTCGTCACGTGACCTCCCAAGAGCCGTGACGTCACAGGTAAGATGGCAGCGCCCAGAGCTGGCGGATGCGAGTTTGTTCGGTGCGCGGTAGCCGTGACGTGCAGCTGCTTTCCGACGACTTCGGGCTTCTTCGTGCTCGCTGGCGCAGGTATAATGTGAAAATATGAAGGAATGAGACTTTATACCGTTTTTGCGCAGGATCGCTCTGGATCATCTGGATATTAACGCCTGTGAGACAGCATCGCCGTACCGGTGCTCGGATTCCGGGATGTGTCCGAGGACCGATAGAACTTTGAGTGCTTTTAACATGAAATGTTCGCATTCTCTTAGCTTTTTTTGAACGTTGAAATATCTGCGAATCTACGCGAAATGTATACGTCGCGTTACGGCCTAAGGGAAGTTGTTTCAGCCCTCCGTCACCGAACAACCATAGCGACTTTTAGCGAGGAAGCTCCTGCGATTCGTTTGTGCTAATCCACGATTCTACAGTCGATCGCTTTCCTTCCTTTTTCTTTTTTGTGTGTGTGAGTGCGAAGTGCACCCTTAGTTTCAGCTACGAGGATGGCGTTTTATTGAGTATGGGGAAAAATAAATCGTTGCAGGCACCTGCTTCAAAGCTATTCGACTTGCTATAAGAACAACTGTTTTGGTGCATGCATAGATTAACTGCGCATTTTTTTCTGTTTTGTAGGATTTATTGCAGCTATACTCTTTTACATCAAGAGTGCATTGTATTAAACGGTCAATTATTTAATTGTTCTAATTACCTGGATAAGATGATTCATATTTTTGTTCATCCCTTGCCTGGAGAGCAGTCTTGTTGAAAAATGTTGACTACCATTCCTTTCGGTCTCTTCAATAGACACTTTTTAAAAGTGTGGGCTGTCTATACTTCGCATCACCGTAACTTGGAAAAGGCCAACCGCCACAGCCCCCTCGAGCCAATCAGAGAGACGGAGCGAAGGTGTGTGACAAATCTGTGCAGACAAGCACTCTGGTGATATGCTGTCATGTGCCTCTCTCCAATGTGTGTATTGACTCACCGGGACCGTAGCCTTTGCCGTCTGCCAAATTCTGATGAAACAAATTACAGTAGCTACTACTCTAATTACCCCAAGCTTTCAGACTTTGGGCATTTGTTCGACAAGAATGTTATGTCCGCCATCCCTGTGAATTCGGCTCAGCACTTATTGGACTCGAATGCTGCATTAGCCTTCGACGTGAACTGGGGCCCATTCGTGTGCTTTACGCCGAAAAAAAATGATGACAGTTGTGTTGCTTGATAAGGTTCTGCAAAGGGTCTATTGTGTCATACATATGGGAAGTGTCATGCTATATAACAATGCATCAACACATACTATTAAACTATATGCTCAGAGGTGTGTTTGTTTTTCCATTTAACAAGTTACAGCAGTGTGCTTTAATGCTAATATTATGTGTGTAGTTTTAAGTATCCTCTCTGCAATGCCTACGAAGGCCCCTGGAAGGAATAAATTAATAAATAACATTTTCACATCACTGGAGTTGGTTTTCGGATGCACCACATGTTCAGGAAAGGTTGAACGAGTGCAGCCCCTTGCAAGAAGTCTGCCAGTCTGGTATGACCCCTTAATTAATATTGAAGGGTCAGAGATGCGAGTGTCCTCGTAAGGTCCAGAGCACCGTGGTCCAGAGCGTGCAGTGGACACAATTCTCGGTGTGTAGACTCTCAAGGCATGAAGGCAAGCGGAAATATGTTTATCTGGTTAGTGTAACAAATATGTTTATTACCACTTGATTACATAATTATTGATTCTTAGGAAATGGTTCCATAACGAGTTCTTTCTGCGACAGTCTCGTGTCAGGCGTTCAGTCGTAGTACCTGTGGACCTTGTTGTCGGTTGACGCTCCTGGCACGTCGGTGTTCAGTTTGGTCGAGTGGACACTTTGACCAACTGATGCTGTCTTGTAATACGTCATGTGCGGCCACTGACGTCTGATGCAATGAAGCTGCAGGGCTGGCTTCAAATCCGAAAATTTTCCTGGTAGTTTTCGGCATCAATGCAGCACGCTCGGGCATGTATTGCTTACGTGGCTGTGCCTTTTGCTGTACCGTTGACTTGATAGCTGGCAACAATTTTTGTTTGCTATCCAGGTCTGGTGATGCTTGCAGTTCACTTTTGAGAGCAACCAACCATTCTATTCCTTCAAGTCACTCAGGGGCATTCTCCCTCAAAGTTGGATATTGTGTGCTTCGTGTAGTGGACACAGAAAATTGATGTCAGCAAATTTTTAGGTATTGTCCTTGGACGACAACCAACACCAAATCCACTGTCACTGCATCGCCGCTCACCTGCTTTGTCGTGCTTACCTCTTGTTGAGGTGATGGACATGAGGAGCTTCGGGGTAATCAGGGATTCAGAATCTTCGATTCAGCACCTTCGGCATCACGTACAAAGGTCGCCGAAGGTAATCCTTAATCTCCCGTGGTCGCTCCTCGAGACGTAATCGAGGGTCGTTTGGCACGAACCCTCGCAGACCAATTCATTGGTACGGGCTGCTCTGGTAGACATGGTCGGCTTCATGCAGTGGTAGCAAAGTGGTTTTCCGTCGCACATTCGCATCACCTACGTTTTCCTCGGTGTACTTTGTTGAGCACAAACCTACACACGATGTCGGGAATGCTTCGGCGTTAGAGTGTCTCATTGAATTGGCATTGAATACTAAGGGGCAGCCGGTGGCGGTCGTCGTGCCACTGTGGCGTAAGTTGCCCTTGGTTTGTCAGATGCCGCTTCGCTCGCAGAAGTCTCGGATGAAATACCTGTCAAACTTGTTCCGAAACAATCTCGGCAATCAAAATAAAAGCCGGGCAACTGATGGCAGGAAGTAGCTTCCTGATCTCCTCCCATACAACGTCGTGGATGATGTCGTGGATGCCTGGGAGGCTGGCGTCGAAGTAGTAGCTGGACAACTCGGGTGTCGAGACGCCGGGAAGTTGTTCATAGTGGCAGGCTCGGGCATGCAGTGCACATTCCATGTTGGAAGCCTCGGTGATATGAACACTTCGACTGTTGTTAGGGGTTGCGGACAAGGCTGCCGAAGGTGTTGTCCCTCACGTGAGGGGCATGGGGTTCTTAGGTTCTTGTCTTCTGTAGCATCAAGGTCGGCATGGGCGTGGGCGTGGGCGCTCGATCAAGCGCAAAACATCCTCCACGAGTGCGGTGGCGCTCTCGTTGGGGCAGTGTCCTGGACAGAATCGAGAATGCGGCTCTCTCTCGTTGATGTTGGCTGACAAATGCGCGCTTCAGCTCGATCTTGCAAACTTCCCATGACGTTAAGGAGGATCCATGGTTCTCAGACCAGCGCCGGCAGTTTCTTCCACGAGAAGTATAGGTTCTGCAGGAGCTGGTTGTCTGTTCACCCAATGTGGCGGGCGACACTGTCATATTGTTCAATCCAGTCCTTGACGTTTTTATACACCTTGCGTGAAAAAGCGTCGGAGTGTGATTTGCGACGGGCATGCAAACAATGTTGGGAGGGGACACGGTTTGCTGCTACAGGTTCGTCATTGTTGGCTTAGTCAGCTTCGGATTTTCTGACAGGAGACCGAATTCCGGTGGTTTTTCCTGGTAGCAGCAACTGGCTCGGATTTCAGGTGCTTCGTGGTGTATTTTTGAGGTTACTCCTTGTGGTATTCGGTCGTCTTGCGGTTGTTCTGCCAGGCTTGGGTCAGGACTTTGCTTACGGCTCGACGGGGGTATAAGACGCAGGATAGTCCGCCATCCGTGTCCCATTATCGAGTAACTCGGCTGAAGAGCTGCCAAGTTCACACAGAGTGAAGGGCTATGGGTGCCCAGCACATCCACCAGAACATACGATTACAGCTGAGCATGACCTGCAGTGTCCCAGAATAGTGAATATTGATAGAAGATAGGACTGGAACAAGGATCCGTGACAGTATAACAAAACTCGCAGAAGAGAATCTATCCTGACCAGTGAAGAAGCTGCATTGCTTTAGTGGCATTGTGTCCGAATAAATCTACTCCTTCGGGGTTTGGCGACTGCCGTGGACGAACTGAACTGAAATGGATGTGGGACCACTTTTCTGGTAATGAGCCACTGCAGACTGTTGCCACAAAGCGGCGTGAGCTGGGTACGTAACACGCTCGATGAAATGTCCGGACAGCTTGCAATTCGAGTAACGAGTGTGGATGAAACGTTTGTGTTGACGAAACGTGCGACAGACCAGCGGGATCAATACCAACTGCAACACCTGTGCTCCGTGAAAGTGCACGTCTACGCCGGAACAATTTCGGAAGCAGCACAGCATCACCTAAAACATGGCACAGGAACTACCAGTTTGAAGGCAGCTCTTCGGTGCGCCGCACACCTGTGCTCTGTGAAAGTGCACTTCTACGCCGGAACAATTTGTAAGCAGCACAGAATCATTCAGCACGGCACGGGAACTACCAGCTTCAAGGCAGCCTTCCGGTGCGCCGCACAACCGAAGTGAGCCCTCGGTCATTTGATCAAAGCTGCACCACGATTGCACACCGCCAAGAAGACTCACGCAATTTCCGTCGCTAAACTGTGTATCCAAATATATTGCACACGCTTCAGTGCAAACCTCGAAGATTCCGATGGTCAACGAAAGCACAGAAACGTCGCCTTAAATTTTATCCTAGCGGTATCCGAATCAATCCGAATCAATCCGAGGTCCGAGCAACGTAGGTCAGATTGTCTCTTCCGTGGCAATATCCCGGTCGGTCACCAGCGAAATGCACACCGTTCCTCCGTATTTTCACGTTATACCTACGTCCAACACCACGCTGAACTCTGAACTCGCTTTCGACCGGCCTCATATGACGGCTTCCCCGTCTGAAATCAACTCGCCGAGACGAGCGGCAACCAACAAAGTATCCGGCAAGCTCCGGCCCAGCTGGGGCCAGCCGCTGCATGGGCGCTGCCATCTTTCCTGTGACGTCACGTATTTGGTTTGGTCATGTGACGTGTGGTCAAATTTGCGTACAATGGCAGCCGCCTTATGGGGGTCACTTTCGAGTGCAGACCGGAACCCCGGTTTATCGCTCTAAGCCCCTCTACCTCGTTGCGTGTAATAAACTTTTTTATGTACCTCATCACTAGCGCCACCTGCACATACAACGTTTTTGCATTACGCGACGCGTGGCCAAGGCTTTCGTAACTTTGTGGTGCGGTCCGTGCGGACCGCATTCCACTTGTGGCGGCGGTGTGAGGTGAGTTAGATGGATCGTTCCCACTTTAAATAAATAGTAAAAATCAGTTCCTGATACTGCGACACTACATCTTGACGTAGGTGCAGCTAGGGCAGTCTTGCCTAAATACCAGCCAACATCTAAACCTTTCTCGTGTCGAAGTTTCGCGTGTCGCGTTTCTTTTGAAAAACTAAAGGCTTAGCACACGTCGGTTTTAGAAAGCATTTCTTGCTTGAAGCTTCTGAGGCAAGTTCGCTTTCGCAAATAAAACGCACCGCCAGGCTGTAATTCCGTAGCATGTGAAACTGATTTTTGTTATTTCTATGAAGTTGGGCGATCAATTTGACTCAAGCACCCGGTCATTATTTTCAATCTGGAGAGAACGCGGGGTCTGAGCAAACGGAAAATCGAACACGCGTGTTCAACGCTGCTGCAAGGTATGCAGATTTAATTGAGCAGCATATTTTTTTTTTTTTTTTTACAGATTATTTTTTAAAGCGCCATAAATTATTTTTCTTGAAGCGAAATCTGATTTGCGATTAGTTAATTTGTTCTGGAATAAACACCGGCCTCTGGAATCTGATGAAATGTGTTCTATTGTCTTTTCTAATTAACACACGCAGTGCAACAGTTTCCTGTTTTTGTGAAATCAGACATGGTGCTGTTTTACGGACCCTGTTTGCGGTTGCGATGTACTGTCGGCACGGTCGTGTCAATAAAGCCCGACGATCGCGTCACGCCGACAAGCGCGATATTCCTAAAAAGAAAAAGGAGGAAACAGGTCCTGGCAAAAGGTCTAAGCGCAGGTACTCGCGGACGAAGCTATGTCACGGGCTATGTGATCGTAGCCTAAATGTCAAATTTAGGCGCAACGTAAAAACACATTTTAAGTTGATGTAAGTAAAAGTGGCCGTATCGAGTACTTCAGGGTTCAATAAAAAGCAAGCTCCAGCTAAAGAATAATGAACGACGATAATTGCTCGTCGTTCCTTGACGCGCTGAATCGTGCAAACATGAACGACACCCGAAACCACTCCCCCGCAGTTTCGTGGAATCCTGGGGTTAGTGAATACTGTGGAGCACCACAAAATCCCTAAATGTTGGTAGCTGCCTGTCTACCCTGGTCGGCTCGGACCAGGACAATACAAGGAACGCCAATGAAATCACTTCCTTGGCAGTTACATAGAATCCTGGGGCCAATGAACACGCTGAAGCGCCACTGAGACTTCAATGTTGGTGGCCGCCTGTCTCCCCTGGTCGGCTCGGACCAACGAAATACAATTAACGCCAAGGAAATCACTTCCCTGGCAGTTCCGTAGAATCCTGGGGCCAAGGAACACACTGAAGCGCCAATGTTGGCGGCCGCCTGCCTACACTGGTCTGCTCGGACCAAGACAAGACAAGGAAGGCCAAGGAAATCCCTTTCCTGGGAGTTCCGTGGCATACCGGTGCCCGGGAAATACGGTGAGACGCCAGGCTGGCAGTTCAACGAATTCCCTGGGGGGTCCCGGTCCAGTCAACTACGGCTAAAGCCCAATCCTGGCCCCAGCTTGTCCGAGCAAGTGTGCTGCCTGGGACATTACCTACCCCCTTGTTGGGCTCCGTGGTGGGCGGTGCACCCAGGTACTGAACTTTTCTCCCATCTTTATGGGTTCTAGGCAAAAAACCACTGATCGGGCCCTGAAAAGGGTCCGCAACGAAGCCACCACTGCAAAGACACCTGACCTTCTTTCAAAATTCTCCAAGTGTTTAGTGATTCATTCTGAAGGTGATAAACAACTCTCACAAATGTCCCCATTCTTAGTAGCAAAGGTACTTGAAGGTGCAATTGGGAAGAACTACAAGGCAAAGAAAATGAGCTCTGGGGATTTACTTGTTGAGGCAGAAAAGAATCAGCTGAGTAGTGCACTACTAGGGTTAACGTCTGTTTCTGGTTATCACATCTCTGTCTCTTCCCACCGAACGTTAAACAGCATTCAAGGAGTTATCTCCGAGGATGACCTTCTTGTCAGTTCTGAGAGTGAAATTGTTGAAGGCCTCTCTGTCCAAGGTGTCACAGCTGCAAGGCGTATCATGATGCGTCGTGACGGGAGTGAGCTGAAGACAAAACATGTGGTACTCACTTTCCTATCGACCGTCCTTCCTGAAGCAGTGAGGGCTGGGTACCTGCGCTGCAGGGTTCGGCCTTATGTGCCGAACCCCGTAGATGCTTCAAGTGCACACGCCCTTCATTCTTTCGCTGGCGCTCAAGAATGAAGGGCGTGTGCGGTATCTGCTCTGCTCCGATATCACGGCAGTGCTTTATCGTCTGCTCGGGCGTGTGTGCTCGTAGCTTTCATTATGAATGCGTCAATTTTCTTGACGCTGACTTTGATTTGCTTGTGACGAACGGTGTTAGCGCCTTCAAGTGCGATTCCTGCACTAAACGTCGGAGTTAAGAGGCGTCGATAGTAAGAATCGCGTCGTCGGCTACGTCGGCTCGGGATAGCGATGGGCAACCAAGAGAATCGCCGTCGGAAAGTTGTAGTCTTCACAAGCTGATCCAAGAGCTCCGCTGCAAGATCGATGGTCTGTCCGAGGAGGTGCGGTCCTTACGAGCTGAGAACGAATCTCTGCGAACGCATTTGGTGCGGAACAGTGCACTGCTTCGGAGATGCCTTGCTGCTGAAGAACCTGGCCAGGCCCAAGCTTGGCAGAGTGAGCCTGCACCATCTTACTCTAAAGCGCTGCAACCCAATGCATCCTTCTGTTCGGCGACCACAAGTATCCCACTGCCTCCGAGGCTTCCGAGCGTCTTCTGGGGGGTGAACGTCCCCGGCGTGTGTTATCCACGAGAGGGGCGAGACATCTTCCGAATGACGAGCGGCGTCGGGGCCTACCCGACATTCGTCGCAATTCAAGTGGCGAAGATTTGGGCATGCCACCGATCTCGGATCAGCGAGGACACATGGGTGCTGACAGCTCCAAGAGAGCGGTCTCCACAGTTGTGGACGAAGATGGCTTCCAACAAGTCATGCCACGCCGACGAGTCAAGGCTTCCGTCGGTTCGGCAAAAGCCAGTAAGTTGCGTGTGGTGGCCAAGCCTCCTAGGAAGAGGGCTCTTTTTGTTTCCCGATTGCATCCAGAGACCACCAACGACGAACTTTCAGAAATTGTGTGTAGTGCTCTAGGATGCCAGAGCTTCTCTTGCACTAAACTGGCAGCTAGGTATGATACGTATGCTTCGTTTCACGTGTTAGTTAACGAGGAGGACTTCGAGAAACTTGTTTGTCCCGACTCGTGGCCCAAGGCCTTTTCCGGCCATTCTTAGGCAGACTGAGGGTTGACAACGAGCGCAGTGCTTTGAATCCCAAGCCAAAGCAAGGGGAAGATTCTGCCGCCCCTTTAGGTTCCTAAACCTAAAGGCTCGAAGTGTTGCCAATAAAGCGGTAGAGCTTGAAGGTGTTTTATTGGCATTTAACCCTGATGTGGCAATTATAACAGAAACTTGGCTGCACGATCAAATACCTGATAATGGCGTTTTTCTTCATGGTTTCAAAGTATTCCGACGGGATCGTGGCTCAAGAGGGGGAGGGGTCGCTCTTTTGATCAAGGACACCATTCCATGCATTTTATTGAGCACGGCCAGGACTGTGAAATGGTCTGGGCCTCTATACGTTTTGGTTTCCAACCAATGCTTGTAGGAGCAGTATATAGATGTCCTCAGGCCAGTATTGATGTCCTACAGAGTTTATCTGAGTTTCTTCTAACTAAAACCAAGCAATTTTCACGTATAGTTATGGCCGGTGATTTTAATTTGCCAGATATAGATTGGAATTGCGTGATGCACAAAGGGATATGCAATCAGTCTAGGCTTCTTGTTGATATTGTTTTTAGTAATAATTTAAGTCAAGTGGCCAAGTGTCCCACACGTGTGTCAAATGATAGGGAATCCTTGCATGATCTCGTGTTTTTATCTGAGGTCGTTACAAGAAGTATTCTTGACGTATCAATCGCGGATGGCACATCTGACCATCCAATAGTTGTATGTGACCTATCTGCACCGCAGCATGCACACAATGAAACCGAAGCAAAATCTTATCGTGATTTCAACAGGGCGAATGATTTCGATATTATAGACTTCTTGGAAGTGGCTCTAGATAGATTTCTTGCGTTTTACGATGCGAACCCGGACTCAGTAGAAATGCTTTGGCTCTTTTTTAAGCAAGTCAGCCTTACATGTGTTGATAAGTTTATTCCAGATGAACCGACAAAAAGGAAGAGGCACAATCCATGGGTGACGCGCGATATTTTACATTAAAAGCGAAAGATAAATCGAGTAGATAGGTTCCAACCAAGTTTAAAATTTATGCTTCCTCCTCTTCGCCAAGAGCTACGGACCCTTGTGCGCACATCTAAATATCGTTACTTTAATGTCACGATGCACAACTTTCTCGTAGAAAATCCGAGAAAGTTCTGGGCTCATTTGACAAAAAAGGGTGATGATTAAGGAGCTTATTAATAGGGGGCAGACATTTGCCGATGAAGCGAACATAGCAAGTGAGCTTAATTATTTTTTCTCTTCTGTCTTCACCGTTCATAACTGCATGTTGCCTTCATTTAATTATGACAGTTGTGGAATCAGTGATTTGGTGGTTTCTACAGAAGGTATTTTTAACAGTCTTTTTCAATTAGATACTAGAAAGTCGAGTGGCCCAGATGGAATTCCTAACGCTTTCTTACGAAGGTACGCTGAATGGTGTTCCAAGTTTCTTTACGTGATTTACTCTTGCAGTTTAAAAACTTGTGACGTGCCTCAAGATTGGAAAGTAGCCAAAGTTGTCCCTATATATAAAAGTGGAGAGAAAAAAAGTGTTTCCAATTACAGACCAGTGTCATTGTTGAGTACATGTAGCAAGGTTCTCGAACACTTCATATAACATTGTAACTTTTCTAGAATCTGAAACTTTCTTAGTAGATTATCAACATAGGTTCCGAAGAGGCTTTTCGACAGTGACACAGCTGCTTTATACGGTCCACAATTTTGGTTCAGTGATTGATAACAATGGAGAAAGTCGACACTGCCTTCTTAGATTTTGCGAAGGCGTTCGACAGGGTTCCGCATCGAAAGTGACTGCACAAATTGAAGCAAGTGTTGGGCAATGATCGCCTACTGAGGTGGATAGACTCGTACCTTACAAATCGTAAGCAGTTTGTGTGCGTAGGCAGTGCTGAATCAATAGAGTTACCTGTTCTTTCTGGAGTGTCCCAGGGCTCGGTACTCGGACCATTGCTCTTTTTGGTTTATATCAATGACCTGCGAGTTGATAAGCCCTCGGTACAGTGCCGTTTTTTTGCTGACGATTGTGTATTGCTTTCAAATATATCTTGTGTATTTAACCAAAAATGCTTAGAGGAGAGTATTCAAATGATTTCATTATGGTGTCAAAAATGGCAAATGAATTTGAATGTCAAGAAATGTGTGCAGATGTCGCTTCCACTGAAGAAGGTGCCTAGCTTTTTTTCTTATTCTATTCATTCAAATTCCTTAGAAGTTGTTAATAAATACAAGTATCTAGGTGTTACTATAGCGTCCAACTTAAGCTGGGCTAGTCATATTGAGCAGACTGTCGCAAAAGCGTCAAGTAAATTGTGGTCGCTACGTAGGAAAATGTGTCACTGTACTCCTGCGACAAAGCTGACGGTCTATAATTCGTTGACTCGTCCTTTGCTGAAATATGCTGACGTTGTATGGGACCCGCACTCGCAATCGCTTATTGACCAATTGGAAGGCCTTTAAAAAAATATCGCTTAGGTTTATTTACAACTCATACGGCAAAGATTCACACGTGTCACCATTGTATACCGCCTCCGGAGTGTTTATATTATCATGTCGAAGGAAAGTAAAGCGTTTGACATTTTTGCATAACATAATTCATAATAACGCTGGTTTAAATTTTGATGATTATTTGCAGTATAACGCGAGTCACGATACAAGGCAGAAGCACGAGAATTTGCTGGTTGAGTTCCGCGGCAGAAAATATGTTTTTAAAAACTCTTTTTTTTTTTTCGTTCTCTTAGTGAATAGAATGAGTTGCCAGCAAGTGTGACGGCGATTGCTTCTATCGCTTTATTTGCGAGTGAACTTGAATAATTGTTTTTGTCACCAATGACTAAGCTACTTGTTTATTGTTGTTTGTTCATTCGACTCATTGATGGTTTCTGATGTTTGTCTATCATGCCTTGGCCCTCAAAAGTTGGCCGGCAGTATTCTAAAATAAATAAAATAAATAAGTGCCAGAGATTTGGCCATGGCTCTCGAAGCAGCCGTGGAAAGGCCACCTGTGCAAGGTGTAGCAAGACCGACCACCAAGCCGATGCATGTGCCAACAACCCACACTGTGTAAACTGCTCAGAACCTCACCCAGCATACTCCAGATCATGCAAGACATGGAAAGAAGAGAAAGAGGTCCTCACCTTGAAAGTCAAAGAAAACCTTTCTTACCCTGAAGCACGCCGTCGCTTTGCGTTCGTGCGAAGAGGCGGTTACGCCCCAGTGGTGCAGCGGGGACCTGCACCACTGAAGGTTGCAGTGGCAACCCAGACGTCCTTTCTGGACTATAGAAAGCCACGGCAGTCCCCCACGCTCCAGCTGAAGATTCAGCTTCCGGGGCGTGCAATTTCGGCCGGGCGGTCTACGGACCCTCCCAGCCAGAGTGCAAACCCTCGCGCTCCAACGGGACAACAGCCTTTGTACTCTCTGGCTGTTTCCCAGACCCATGATGGGCCGGTGGCTACTGCAACCGTCCCTCCTCTGCAGTCTCCTTCCAGGGAGAAGGGTGTACACTCTCGCCCACACTCCCTGGAGAGAGCATCATCAAAGGAGCGGCATGGCTCTCGTGCCGCACCTGTAGCGCCTAAGGGACAGGAACGGGTGGACTTGGGTGACGCTCCGCCCAGCACCTCCTCTGCCCCTTTGGCTGGGTCTGGTCGCGGGCGGCCCATGGCGCCCCGTTCCCCGAACCTGAAGAAACCTGCAGGGAAAGCTTCGCCTCAGGAAACTGAGGCCATGGATGAGAGTGAAGAAGTCTCCACTCATGCGTCTGACAAAGACGATATGGAGTGGCAGACTATTAAGTGTAAGCAGAAGAGCAAAAAACCGGTGATCCCACCAACGTGACATTGCGGATTATTTTTGCCACATGTGGCAGCTATAGAACTTTCACTTATTCTCCCAGCGGTTCTTCTTTACTCACATTTTAACTCGTTTTTTTTTAACACTGACCAAATTCCATTTTTTGCAGTGCAACTGCCGTGGCCTAATGAGAAATATTGATGGTGTAAATTATTTTATAGATAAGCTGAGACCCGTTGCACTCATCCTGCAAGAAACGCATTTAAATAACAGTCGTACGCAGATTTTATGTCGGCACCAAGTTTTTAGGAAAGGTAGACTTTCCCCTAATATGTCGGGAGGAGTAGCACTAGTGGTGCAGAGTGGTGTTGCTTGCTCGGAGGTCCCCCTTCCTACACCCTTGGAGGCTGTAGCGGTGTGCCTTCTGGTTGACCGTTTAATCACGGTAGTTTTTCTATATCTGCCACCTAACTCTCCACTGCATATCACTGAACTTAAGTCACTTGTAAAACAATTACCTCAACCTTTTTTTTAATTTTAGGCGATTTTAATGCCCACCACCCTTTGTGGGGTAGTGCTCGCCAGGATTCACGTGGAGGTGTCGTAGAGCGGTTTTTATTATCATCTGGGTTGTGTCTTTTTAATGGAAGGGAACCTACATTTTTTAGTGCAGGACATCAATCATTCACATCTATTGACCTTTCTATTGCATCACCGATTTTACTTCCATGCTTTTCATGGACTGTTTTAAATGACCCTTTTGGGAGCGATCATTTCCCTATTGTTCTAGAAAGCACGATGCCAATTCCTTCCATTCCAGCACGACTACCAAGGTGGAAATTGGAAAAAGCTGATTGGTCTATCTTTTGTTTGGGGTTTTATTGATTCATCTGTTCTTGTAAACGTGAGCTCTGAAGATGCTACGCTGTATGTTACTGATTATATATTATATTATATATGCGATTATATATGCCGCATCACGCTCTATCCCCCAGACGTCTGGACGAGTCCCCAAGAGGTGGAAGCCGTGGTGGAACGATGACTGCACCACTGCACGCAAGTCGCAAAACAAGGCATGGTGCATCTTCAAACGTTATCCCACTCCTAGGAATTTACTTGGATTCAAGAAAAGAAGAGCCAAAGCTCGCTAGACGCGAAGGCAAGCTAAAGGCAGGTCTTGTAAAAAGTATGTCACCTCTTTTGAGCAGCTTTGTTTCTTCAAAGGAAGTGTGAAATCGTCTCAGGAAGATTAGGGGAGACTATCAGTCCTTCAGGATACCCCTCTTTCCATCAGCAACATCCCTGAGGGAACAAGCAAATATTCTTGGTGAACACTTCCAGGAAGTCTCTAACTCAGCCAACCATAGTGAATCCTTTAAGAGGTTTAGATCAGCAGCAGAAAACGAACTATTTCTTTGTCTGGTGGTCAGAGTGCTCCTTATAACAAGCCATTTACACGGTGTGAGCTTGAATTGGCTCTCGGCGTCAAAAAGAAATCTGCGGCTGGGCCGGATAGGATTCGGTACGAGATGCTAAGAAGACTGTCGCCTGAATCCCTAAACAGTTTGCTCACATTTTTTAATCTATTGTGGGATGCTGCTTGTTTTCGAGACAGTTGAAAAATGGCACACATAATTCCTCTACTAAAACCCAGCAAAGACCACTCTTTACCGACAAGCTACCACCCGAATTCTCTGACAAGCTGCCTGGGCAAAACATACGAGAGACTCATTAATCGTCGTCTCGTACATGTTTTAGAGGCAGAGGGTGTTTTTGATAGAAATCAGTGTGGCTTCCGAGTAGGCCGCTCCACGGTAAATCAGACAATCTGTGTTCCCTTTTCCCTCCGCCGTGGTCTGTTTCCAGATCCACTGTTACACTTGAATGATGTTGCTCTATCTGTAAAGGAGGCCCACAAGTTTTTAGGAATAATATCTGATAAAAAGCTTACTTTGATACCCCATTTGAAAGAGTTGAAACGTAAATGCCTACGTTCATCAAACATTCTCGAAGTGTTGTCGCGTACAACCTGGGGGTCTGACAGACGGTGCCTTTTGCGACTTTACAACTCTTTGGTACGGTCCCACTTGGACTATGGTGCGATTGTTTATGGGTCGGCACGTCCGTCTGCCCTTAAGATGTTGGACCCCGTCCATCATCTGGGGCTCCGTCTTGCCACGGGGGCATTTCGAACATCACCTGTGCCTAGTTTGTATGCTGATACACATCAAATGTCTCTGGAAAGACGAAGGCAATATTTGAGTCTTTGTTATGCTTACAAGATATACAGTTTTTCTCAACATCCCTCCTTTGACGCCCTCCAACCTGCTACATCCCTCCGACTCTTTGAAAACAAGCCCAGTATTGTTCGGCCTCTGAGTTTCAGAGTTCAAAGCATGGCAACATCACTCCAGCGTCCCATTAGTGAAGCTGCTTTGCTGAAGAGCAATGAAAGAATTGCACCTTGGGTCTATCTGCCAATATCTTGTGACTGGTCACTGTCCAAGTACAGAAAGAGAGCTTTTTCTTCACTCGTTCTTTAGCAGGAGTTTGCCGAACGGGAACATAAATACAAGGACTACTCGCAGTTTTACACTGATGGACCAAAAACATCAACTTTCGTGGGGTGTGCGGTTTATTCCATTCTGTTCAAAAAAGTTAGACAACTCCATATTCTTGCAAATATTTTTACTGCAGAATTGTATGGTATTTTAATGGCTGTGGAGCACTTATTAGAGAACAATATCATGAAAGCAATTTCGTTTGTCGACTCCAAAACGTTCTGCTGGCCGTTTTGTCGTTAGCAGACAGCAAGAACCTTCTCGTGCAATGTCTTCGGGTACGGCTAAACCGAGCACTTCAACTAGGACACCAGATCAAATTCTGCTGGGTCCCAAGCCAAGTGGATATTTCTGGCAATGAAAAGGCACACTTGCTTGCTGCCTCTGCAAAAGAATACCCAAAACTGCCTCTTGGCCTGCCACACCAAGACCTGAAACCGATCATACAGAAATCGATTATGAAGCCATGGCAGTTGGATTGGGATTTGGAAAAAGAGAACAAGCTTCACAATATCAAGCCCCAACCGGGGGTATGGGAGAGTTCCTTCCATAAAGTCCGTCGGCTTGAGGTTCTCCTTTGCCGCTTAAGAATTGGTCATACCCGTTTGACTCATTTGCACCTGCTCTGAGGTGAGTGTGTTAAACTTCGCGACAAATGTGGGAAAGATATGACTGTTTGGCACATCCTGTGGCATTGCAAAGCTTTAAACCAAGAGCGCCGAAAATTTTTTCCAGAACTTTTTCGATGTCAAATCCCCTTTCATCCATATTTTCTGCTTGGCGATCAACCATTGGTATCATTCGATCGAGTTTTAAATTTCTTTCATAACACTGGCCTTTTACACCAGCTGTAATTGCAGTTCTTTTAGATTACACCTCTAAGCTCTTTGGAAAAACCTTTGTTTGGCGCAATATGGCCTAAGTTGCTCTTGCGCCATAAAACCCAAAATCATCATCATCACGTCGCACCACGGCGTTCCACCCGCAGACCAACGGGCTGACGGAAAGACTCAACAAGACCATCGCCGACATGATCTCCATGTACGTCGACGTGGAGCACAAGACATGGAACGAGGTGTTGCCGTACGTCACATTTGCCTAAACACGGCCATGCAAGAGACCACGGGGGTTACTCCCTTTTAACTGGTTCATGGTCGCGAAGCAACGACTATGCTAGACGAAATGTTACCCCACAAACCGGCTGTCGACAAAAGCGACGATGCCCATTTGGTTACCCAACAGGCAGAAGAAGTCCGTCAGCTCGCCAGACTCCGGGTTAAAGCCCAACAACGTGTCGACACTTCCCGCTACAGCCTTCGTCGTCGGGACGTCCACTTCCAGTCCGAAGGCAGGGGGTGGGTGTGGACACTGATTCACCACCACGGTCTCAGCGAGAAACTCCTGAAACACTACTTTGGACCCTACAGAGTGCTTCGTCGACTTGGGGATCTGGACTACGAGGTGATGCCCGACGGAACACGGACTTCATCACGCTGCCCTCCACGACCGGAAGTCGTCCACGCCGTGCGACTCAAGCCGTACTACGATCGATAGGACTGTGAATTCTTTTAATACGCTCGATAGGATTGAGTTGCACAAGTCGACGTTGTTTGCCGTTATTTTTTTTTTTTTGCTCTTTTTGTTTTCCGGCATGTCGCATCGAGACGATGCGCTTTTAAAGGGAGGAGTAATGCCACGCGCGTTGGCGAGCAAGCGCGTGCGTGGCCCAGTGGTTACCGCGCTTGACTTTCGCGCGGTATGTGTAGGTTCAATTCCAGTCAGCGGGCTGTCCTTTTATTTATTCTTTCAATATGGCCTTCTCGTACGTTCGAGAACATTCTCGTCTGATCTAGTTCCGAATGCTCTACGCACCGAAAGTTCTACGCCGAACGATTCAGAAACCCACGAGGGTACATAAGGGACTCCGAAGGCGAGCGGAGTCAGTCTCGCCCAAGCGCTCGACCCTGCGGTTTCGCCGACATCGACGCCCGCGACGCTCTGCTGTTTTCTTCTGTTCCCGTTTTGTTTTGTTTGTTTTGGGCACAAGTTCGCCCCATGAAACGTTTAATTTAATCAGTTATTACCGCCTCATTAATTGTCATTCTTGACAATATTGCCTCTGGAGGTCACACCATCTGTCGAGTTTCACCGGTGTTCTCAGGGTTAAAATTAAAGGCTTGTTTCAGCTGTCCGTGGAGTGGTTGTTACTTCCCGCCTGGTGTCGGCATCAAGGTGCGGGTTGGGGGAAGTGATTCAGTCTGGGTCTTAGGTCAGCTTATTGATCTTGTTTACGAGCTGCGGAGAGAGTTGGCGAAAGGGTCGGGTGAGAGTGTGTTTAAACGTGGGATGTCTTGCGCCTGAGAGATGGTTGTATGATGTCCTTATAAGCGAGGCTGGAGGAAATAAATGATCAGCTAAGTTTGAGACCTGTGTCTGTGTTGTCGCCTTTTTTTTCTTTTTTGTCCTACATCTCGGCTTTTAAAATGCTGAAAGTTCACCAGCTCATTTGTATCTTCTCTGTAATTTCTATCGTACTTAGCTTCTTTGGCCTAGAAATGGGGCCAGTTTCGTAAACAGGGTCGTGGGCTAAACTTATTTTGAATGCTGTCAGCTGCCAGCTTGCGGTTTCACAGTAAGTCGCCGGTTCCTCTATGTATTTAGTATTTGTAACATGTCCATAGGTTTGGCAATTCACCGGCACCCACGCACTTTGTAACGTAACATAGACCGCGTAGGCGGGATAGAACAGGGGGACTAGACAAACTTCGGCACCAGTGTCTACAAGGTAACGAACTTTGGTTGAACGGTTGGTCACGTAAAACGGGCAGCTCTATGATAAAGGGCTCTCGACGTTTGCCGCCTTCAGCGAGTGCCCATTCCGCGTTACGAGAGAGCGCATCACTGTCGGCACTGCGAGCAGCGTTCCCATAGCGAAAGTAATACCGGCACTGCTGTTGTGGAGAAAAGGTACCCGACCAGGTGGTGGTTCGATTGTCGACATTTACTCGACGGTTGGCAGTAGTGACTCCTGTACTGCGCGATGATCTTGAGGGTCGTTGTTGAATGTTTCAGAACTTCGGAACAATGCGTGCATAAGCTGCCAAGAGATCCTGGGATTATGATTGGGCGTTGTGGTCGGGCACAAATAAGCGTCACGTGGTTTTGTTCGTCTGTGGAACTAACGGGTGATATTCTATGTGAGTAGACGCCCATCATTTGCTCCGCCATGTGAGCCAGTGTCGTGACGGACTTCGTGGTGGTAGTGGTCAGCTCCAGCCTGATTTGCTGCGGCAGACGTTGGAGAAGACGTTCTCGCAAGCTTGGCGTGTCCATATAGTCACTGCCTTATCGCCGAGAAGTTGCTCCATTCCTCGGAGTTCTGTGGGCTTTCTGTTCCCCAACTCTTCGGCTGTAAGCAGCTGCTGTGTGCGTTAAGGCTCAGAATTCGTCGTACGCCGCTCGAATTCCGCACGCACCGTCTCGTAGGGGTGTTCTTCAGGCGGAGAGCGCAAGATGCCACGGACGATGGCTGCCGTTGGCTGGAAAAGAGCCGCGACTACGTAGTCAAACTTGTCCAGGGAGGGTGTGATTCGATGCTTAGGAAATATCGACTCGGCAGTTAGAAATTATAGTTCTGAATCCGAAAACCAAAATCTTCGTAACTTGGTAGGGGCTGTAGTCGCCTGTACCACGGTGGGTGTTTCAGAAGAAGCCGTGCCGTTTAGAATGTTCATTGTAAAAAGTCAATTTGTTGAGTAGCTCACCGAGAACATAGCTGAGACTAGGCACCTTGCAGAAGGTTTATGTCGCTTAGATAGAGTCACCAATATGTAGTGTGCGGACTTAATACATATATACATCTAAAGAGCTCTAACCCAGGCAGCACAGGACGTCGAAAGGACGTCGAAATAAGGTCCTTGACGTTGGGCGACGTCGAAGTTCTTAAGAAACTTTTTATCGACGGCGTTGGCACGTCCACATGAGAGGTTTCAACAAAGTCAAACACGCGACGTAGTCACAACGTCATAAGCTTCACCTCGACGTCTTTAACAGTAATCGACGTCCGTTGGATGTCTTGAATGAGAAGTTCTTTGAACGTCGAGCAAGAGACGTCATAACAATGTCCTGAACAACACCTTGACGTCTTCGACATTAATCGACGTCAGTTCTACGTTTGCTCCGGGAAGTTATTTGAACGTCGAGCACGAGACGTCCCAACAATGTCTTCAGCAACACCTTGACGTCATCGACATTATTCGACGTCATTTTAACGTTTTTTCTTGGTGGTTCTTCGAATGTTGAGCGCGAGACGTCCCTACAATGTTTGAACAACATCTTGACGTCATTGGCAATAATATACGTCGATTCTACGCTTTCTCCGGAAAGTTCTTTAAACGTGAAACACGGGACGTCCTAACAATGTCCTGAGCAGCACCTTGACGTCATCGACATTGTTCGACGTCATTTCTACATTTTTTCGGGAGGTTCTTCGAAAGTTGAGCGCGAGACATCCCAATGATGTCTGAGCAACACCTTGACGTTATTGGCATTAATAGACGTCAGTTCTACGTTGTCTTCGGGACGTCCTTTGAACGTGAAGCACGAGACGTACCTACAATGTCCTGAGCAACACATTGACGTCATCGGCATTATTCGACGTCAGTTCTACGTTTTGTTTCGGGAGGTTCTTTGAATGTTGAGCGCGAGACGTCCCAACAATGTCTGGGCGAACACATTGATCACCCTGAACAAGCGCCTTAATAGAGCCCAAGGTACTGTCGTATCACTTTTAAAATTTCTCGTCAATGTCAGAATTTTCGATACTGTGCATGCAATCCACCTTTCAACCTGGCTGAGCTGCAGACATCTCTTACAATATTATTATTCTCGTGCTTGTTGTTTTAGCAGGAATCGCTTGAAAAGCCGAGAATTCACAACAAAACTCAGTATTTAGCTCGGAGTCAGCGGGGCTGTTTAAAGCATTTTTAGCGTTTCTAACTTAATATTAGCGCCTTTGAAGCTGTAAGACAATGATAATAATGTAAGAGATTTCTGCAGCTGAGCCAGGTAGAAGGGTGGACAGCATGCATGGTATCGAAAACGCTGTCATTGACGAGAAATCTTAAAAGTGATATTGCCGCGCGAGCAGCTGGCCAAGTAGGCAGCGCGCGCGTGGTCTAACGGTTATCGCGCCTGCCTCCCACGCGAAAAGCCAGGGTTCGATTTCTGGAAGCGACGTGTATTTTGTTTATTCCTGCAAATTAGTGTTCTGGAAACTTCGCGAATCCTGTTGCTTGTTCGAGGTCCAAATTTTCTACGCGTCGAACCTTCTACGCCGATTATTCCAGAAGCCCACTCGTGTACATAACGGGTTTCGCGTGGCGAGCCAAGGTCAGTTTCGCCCCAGCGTTCGACTCTGCTGTCACGCCGATTTTGACGCCCGCGACGCTCTGCTTTCATCTGTTCCCATTCCATTTTTGGGCGCAAGTTCGCCCCATCAAACCTTTAGTTTCTTCAGTTATTAACGTCTCATCACTTGTCATTTGTGACATTTTGGTGGAGGTGCGGGGTACCATCCTATGCCCGTAAAGGGTACCCCTACGAAGACACCCCGCCCGAGTGAGGTGCTCAGCCCCGGAAGGCTACCCTTCGCCGAAGACGCCGAAGCCCGAAGAAGCCGTCGGACCAGAGGTCAGTCTCCCGAATTGGGTCTCTTGTCCGAGAGCCGGAGGAAGAAAATACCGACCATGACCACCCCACCCGTCGTCATCCTGCCCGTCACTCCCCGCACTCCAACGGCCTTTCACGGCGAAGCCTACGAGGATGTCGAAGACTGGCGGCAACATTACGAACGTGTAGCTCGCCACAACAGATGGACGGCTGAGCAGCGCCTTTAGAACCCGTACTTCTCGCTGGAGGGTACCTCGAGGCACTGGTTTGAAAACCACGAAGCCTCCTTCACTACATGGGAGTCCTGCGTCGGCGAACTGAAGCGGACGTTCCTTAACCACCACCGTCGCCAGCGAGCAGAAGACCTCCTTTAAATAAGGGTGCAGGGCCCCAACGAAAGCGTGACCAGCTTTGTTGAGGATGTCCTTCGGCTAAGTGCCCGAGCCGATCCGGAGGCCGCCGAGGAAAAGAAACTTTGAGTCCTCATGCGTGGCGTCAAGGCAGAAATTTTTGGAGGCCTGGTTCGCAACCCCCCGACGACCGTCGATGCTTTTGTGAGTGACGTCACCAACATCGAGCGCGCACTGACGGCCCGAGCAAGCCACTACCACCAAATCGCCGGCGCGCCTGCTGCTCCAACTGTTGCTGCTTCCCTTCTGGACCTGACTACCAGCGGTGCCGACTGCCTTCGGGAGATCATCCGTGAAGTCGTCCGGGAAGAACTCCGCAAGATACTTCCCGCTGCGGATCGCCCGTCCTCACTGTCAATCGCCGAAATCGTCCGAGAGGAAGTTCAACGAACCTTCCAACCCGAGGTTCCGATCAACACGACGACGCCAGAGGAGCCGACTTTGAGCTACGCCGCCATGGCCCGACGACCGCCGCAAGCTAACCGCCATGCCAGGGCGCCACCCCGACGAGACCCTCTGATGCCACAGTATCCTCGACGCCAGGAAGGACAAGTCCAGGACGCCCGCCCGGAGCAGCCCCCGCCGAGGAAAACCGACGTGTGGCGAACGGTCGACCGACGCCTGCTCTGCTACCACTGCGGGGAAGCCGACCACATCTACCGCAGCTGCCCCTACCGTCGACTTGGGCTGCGTGGTTCCCACCTGAACGACCCGAGCCCGAGGTACGGCGAACGCCCGCGACATCGAGGAGTACCTCCGACGCTCGCCCTCATCAGTGCCGTCTCTCCGCCGTGAATCTCGCTCGACATCGCCACGACGTTAAGCCTCTCCAGCGCCACGATCCGGCCGAGAGTGCCTGTCTCCCGCGCGTCGCTGGAAAACTAGGCGCGTTAACGCCTGTAGGTGGCGTTGCCGAAGACGACCGAAGTAAAGAGCCTCCAAGAACGACGGAGCGCTCCCACTCTCCCGATGCTGCGCATTGCAACGACGCTCCTGCTTCGGTGTCTAACAACCTAGGCGTTATTATCGATGGTCACGACGCATCAGCACTCGTGGACACCGGAGCAGACCACTCAGTCTTGATTGGGAGTCTCTCTCGCCGCCTGCGAAAAGTGACAACGTCGTGTAAAGGCCTCAAATACGAACCGCCGGTGGGCACCTCATCACACCGGTTGGGAGATGCACTGCTCGCGTCGAGATCCACGGTGAGGCGTGCCCTGTCAAGTTCGTTGTTCTGCAAGACTGTTCGAGGGACGTTATCCTCGGAATAGACTTTTTCTGCGAGTATGGCGCCGTCATCGACCTCGGAGCAAACCGGCTGGCGCTACGAAAACCTGCTCCACCACCGGAGGAACCCAAAGCGACGTCAACCACGGTACGAGTCCTCGCAAACCACGTGAATCGGTACTCCATCTGAACATCAGAAGCTTACGTAGTCATTATGACGATCTGATTTGCTTATTATCTACCCTAAAACATGATTTTCATTTTATCGCCCTTTCTGAAACATGGCTCAGCGATAACACGAATAACAACTCCAGTATCCCTGGCTATCAGGTAATATATGGTCATCGCGAAACACAAGAAATAACGTTTCCGTCTAAATCGCACGGGGGAGTTGCTCTTTACATAAAAAATAAACTTACTTTCAGACTTCGAGATTACATTCATATATCATCTAATCTTTGTGAATCACTATTTATAAAAATTCCGCCAAATCACAAATCACCTAGTGTAGTTCCCGGTAAAACAAAAAGTACACTCATTGGCGTCATTTACCGTTCACCATATAATGCAGTTGAGCACTCCTTAGGCAGCCTAAATGAAACCCTCAAATACATTTCTCAAATTAATTCGATTGTCATCATTATGGGCGACATAAATATTGACACTTCTGCTGATTTATTCGTCACTTACAGATACCTAGATACACTAGCCGTCTACGGACTACAACAATGCATAACAACAACTACCCGCTTTAGCGACACAAAACGCAGCACTTTGGATCACATAATTACGTCTTGTCATCCAACAGACTTCACAATTGGCACTATTGCAAGCGACATAACCGACCATACACCCATTTTCGCTGTTTCTAGTACACATAAGGTGTCACAATCGATAACACTAACTACTCAAATATACGATTACAACCTAATAATAAATACATTATACACGAAGTCATGGGAGAGCGTATACCAGGCGCCCACGGCAGACCTAAAACTAGACAACTTTTTAGAAACACTAAAATCTTCCATTCAAATAGGTACGAAAACCAAAACCCTATCCCGCATATCAGTCAGAAAAAGCCCCTGGTTAACATACGGACTACAGCGATCCACCAATCACAAAAACAATATGTATAAAAAACTAAAACGCAATCCATTTAATCTATGCCTTCAATCTAAATACAAATTGTATAATGTTTGTTTAAAGAAATTAGTTAACGTAGCTAAACAGCAGTATTGTTTAGTAAACTTTCTAGCGCCATTAACAATCCCAAAGAAACCTGGAAAATTATTAACTCTGCACTAAGTAAGAGTACTACCGAACAAACTGTGTCAGCCTTAAGCACCGACCAAGGCATAATTACGGACAAACAAGAAATTGCTAACACGCTCAATGACTACTTTTCAACTATCACTACAAACGTACAGTACCTTTGATGCACAAATCTATCCACTGGCACACCACATATAGCTCGTAATGACACGATGTTTTCTCTTTACCCTGTCGATCCAGAAGAAGTTCATAATGCCATAAACACACTAAAAAATACTTCGTCGTCGGGGTGCGACGGAATACAGACGATAATACAAAAAAAAATGTGGTTCCATTATTGCGCACCCTTTGGCTGATATTATCAACAAAATTTTCAAGACTAGCTCTTACCCTGACTTACTCAAAATAGCAAAAGTGATTCCAATATTTAAAAAAGGAGACAAACTAAAACCAGAGAACTATCGACCAATCGCCTTACTTCCTGTCATTACAAAAGTGATTGAAAAACTTCTACTAAAGCAACTGAACCTATTCTTCTCTGAAAATAATTTGATCACTCCGTCACAATATGGATTTCTTAAAGGGAAATCAACAGAACTCGCGTTATTAAATATGGTAGAGAAAACAAAGCAAAATATTGAAATGAAGTTATTAACAATGGGAATCTTTGTAGATCTAACAAAAGCGTTTGACCTAATTAACCATGAACTTTTACTACAGAAATTAAGTGCTTACGGGGTTCGTGGTGTTGCTCTCAATCTAATCGAAAGTTATCTATCAAACAGATGCCAATTTGTCACTTTAGATGGCACTATTTCAACAACTAAACCTTTTACCATTGGTGCTCCGCAAGGCTCAATATTAGGTCCCTTTCTTTTTTTAATATATATTAATGACCTGGCAGCCTACTTACAAAAAATTGTGCTCTTTATGCCGACGATACAAATATTTTTATAACTAATGCAAGCGTGACAAAACTATACAAGGAAGCTAATAACACTTTAGGAAAGCTAGCTAAATGGCTAACCCATAACAAATTAGTTCCCAATATAGCGAAAACAAAATACATAATTTTTGCCCCGAAAAACAAACTAATTTTAAACTCACCTCAGCTTTCGTTTGCAAGTATTAACCTAACTCGAGTGTACCATACTAAATTTTTAGGACTAACACTTGACCATCAGTTAACATGGCACCAACACGTAAAAGACACAACTAATAAGATATATCGAAATATACCAATTCTATATAAACTACGGCACATATTTTCCTTACAAACCCTCCAAATGCTTTATCATAGCCTCATTCATACTCACATTTCGTACGGGTTATTCATTTATGAATTGACATATGAAACAACACTAAAACCCATTGAAATCGCCCAGAACACGGCACTACGAGCAATGCTGTTTGTTAATAGTCGCGAAAGTGCTCAATTTGCGTACCGCTTCCTCAACATTTTAAAAGTTAATCAATGTCTCGATTATCGCGTAGCATTAGTAACATTTAAGTTCATCACCAATCAGATAACATGCTCTTCAATTAGTTTTACTTATCAAGATGTCATGTATCCTCTGCGTTCACATTCACAAGCGTCACTGTCTGTACCATGCATACGAACTAATTATGGTGCGTTCACCTTCATTTACATTGCTACTAAAACGTGGAACTCTGTACCACCCTGCCTAACTGCCATGTCATCATTCTATATCTTTAAACAAGCCATACGTGCACACATACTATCTGCATGATTCATTAACAATTTCTATGCCCCCCCCCCCCCCCCCGATTCCTTCATCTCTCCTAGGCACACCTTTCACACAGTCACACACACACACACAAACACACACTGATATTGTCCTTTTTTCTCGACTTTCTAGCTTCTCTTCTCTCTCTTTTCACTTGGTTTAATATTTTGATTATGTAGATACCACAATTGTGTTTGGTTTTTTTATTTATTTTATATAATGGTGTTAACTTGATTGCTGACTAACCCTTTATTACCAAGGGGTCCCTTCAACAGTTTTCTTTTGAAAACTTTGGGACCCCCGTCTGAATAAGTGTAATTATCTAACATCTTGTGTACAAATAAAAACACATTTTGACTTGACTTAACTTGAAATAATGATGCAGTAGGATGGAGAGAGGGAACAGAAGATATTTCACGTACAGCCCTTTTTTTGTAAAAGGTGCAACTTTTCCAGGTTTGTTTTGGTTGTGGGGCCCCAAATGAGGTTGCAGTAATTTAAATGGGAACAAACTAACGATTTATAAATAGTTAATTTAATATGAGTAGTAAGTATCGTTTTAAACTTTGTTATTAAGCCAACGCTATTCGATAGCTTAGCTTGGACATAATCTATGATAGCATTCCACCTCATGTCTTGTGAAAACAACACACCCAGTATTTTAATAGAGTTTACAAATTCAATTTGCTCAATATTGATTTTAAGACAAAGTGGATCATTTATCCTTTTATTTCTAGGTTTAAATAAAATAGCCTTGGTCTTACTACAATTTAACTTTAATTTGTTGTTTAGTGTCCAGGCAGTAAGTTGTTCTAACATCTCTTGCATTGCGGAAATGGAAGTGCAGATATGGTCATGGGAAGAAAAAATGCTGGTATCGTTCGCGTAAACTACCAGTTTTACATCAGTGTTTTGAGCCACGTTCGCGATGTCGTTGCTGTACAAAATGAATAACAATGGGCCTAAGATGCTGCCCTGGGGAACTCCCGATGTTATGGGTAGCCTATCTGAATGAAAATTTGGAAAATACACGTACTGATTTCTATTTAATACGTTGGATTTCAAAATATCATGCGCTATGCCTCTTATTCCATAAAATGGTAATTTTGCCAGTAAAATGTCATGAGTAATTGAATAAAATGCTTTTGAGTAATCGAGAAAGACGCCCAATGTTATCTTTTTGGCGTCCAATGCTGTTAAAATGAGTTCTTTTTGATTCAGCAATGCTATTTCAGTAGATCGATGCTTACGAAATCCAAATTGTGATTAAGAAATTAAAGCATGTCTATCGAGATGCGTTAGGAGTCGTTGATGTAGAAGTTTCTCGAGTGGCTTAGAAAAGACAGGAAGAATTGAAATGAGCCTATAGTTGCATATGTCGAACATATCACCGCCTTTATGTAGGACACTAACTTTTGATACCTGCATTTTAAGTGGGAAAACCCCGGTTTCAAGAGCAAGGTTATATATGTATGTCAGATATGGTGCAATTTTATCAATAACAAATTTTATAGGTTTTATCTGCATGTCATCGGCGTCAATACTTTTACTATTCTTAAAATTCATGTGGTTTGAGCAGACTTCTGCCTCATCAGTGGAGAACAAAAACATTGTATTTGTCTGCGACGATTTCATGAACTCTAGTGCTTTCTGTCCAAGAGGAGGACACACACGTTGACGTACCCACATTTACTAAGAAATAATTAAACGCGTTTGCCATGGTGACGTCTGTTATTTGACCGCCACCTACTGTTACTTCACGAGGTACGTTTTGGGGTGGCTTATGGTTTATTAAAGATCGGATTCTCTTCCAAATAATATCAGGTCTCAATGTTTCTAATGGATCAAAAAGTCTGTTGTAATAGTCACGCTTAGCAGTCCTTAGCTGACGCGTTAATTTATTTCGATAAGATTTAAGGATTACCAGTCGACTGTTTTCTCTAGTTTTTAAAAAATGATTATATAACAAATTCTTTTTTCGTATCATTGATAGTAGAATAGGCGTGATCCAAGGTCTACGCGACGTTTTAGTGGCTTTGAGGTTGACAAAAGGGAAATTTTTAGTATATATTGCACTAAATATATCTAAAAATAAATTATATGCGGAATTAACTGAATTTGAAGAAAAAAATTTGTTGCCAAGATGTCCATTCGATGTCTTCTCGAAAACGGCGCACCTGGTCAGGGGAGATTGGCTGAACTCTAGCCACAGGAACGCAGTCGCTACATTTTTATTGGAATGTTTATTTCGCAAGCAAAAATAAATAGGAAGATGATCACTTATATCAGTTGTAAGAACCCCCGATGTCACCACCGAGTCTTCGTAGTTGATTATTTATTTATTTATTTATTTATTTATTTATTTACCCTCAGGGCCAGAGGCGTTACAGAGGGGAGTGGGTATTAAAAGTACAACACAACATACAGCGTACAACAGAAAATAGTATACGGTAGTTATGGCTCTTTACAAAAAAAAATATTGGAAACGGCAGTTTTAAAACACTCGATATCGGGGATTTCGGCAATGGCTCCGGGAAGGTGATTCCACATTTTAGAGGCACTAGGAATAAAAGACTCATAAAAATGTTTAGTACGACAAGAAGGAATGGCAACTTTATGACGGTGATCGATGCGTGCTGAAACGTATTGGGTGTTGTTAGTAGTCTTTCTTTTAGAATCGGATTATTATGATATATCTTATGAAACAAGCACAGACGGAACATTTTTCTACGTTGTGAAAGAAGAGGTAATGATAGGCTAGACTTCATTCCGGTCACACTGGATGTACGATGATAACTTGAAAGGATGAAACGAGATGCGCGGTTCTGAATCGCTTCTAATTCGGAGATAAGTGATTCTTGACCAGGATCCCAAACCGAAGCTGCTTATTCCAATTTAGTACGAACTAATGTTTTATATAAAAGTAATTTTAATGAGCTTGGAGCAAGACAAAAATTTCTTCGGAGATATCCAAGCATGCGGTTGGCGTTATTTACAATATATTCAACGTGACACGACCAGGACAGATTAGGAGATATATGCACACCCAGATATTTATACGATGATACGGTTTCGAAAGAGAGATTATTTAGACGATAAGAAGCAGAAGGAGTATCAAGACGGGAAACACGCATAGATTTACACTTATTAATGTTTAGTTTCATGTTCCACAAATCACACCACTCAGAAACACTGTTAATATCTGACTGAAGAAGTGAGATGTCAGAATCACTGTTAATTTCGCGATAAATGGCGCAGTCATCGGCAAAGAGACTGACGGATGAACATATATTAGTGGGCAGGTCGTTAATATAAATGAGAAAAAGTAAGGGCCCCAGAGCCGAGCCTTGGGGCACACCTGAGCCAACTGGAGATAAATCAGAATTGATATTATTAGCCGTCACAAATTGGGACGGGTTAGTGAGGAAGGAGCGCAACCATGCAAGAACGTTGGTGTCTAAGTTTAGTTTAGTCAGCTTGAGAAAGAGAAGTTCGTGAGATACTTTATCGAATGCCTTTGAAAAATCGAGGAATATGCAGTCCGCCAGAGATCCACGATCAAGAATGGAATGTAGATCATGTGTGAAACACAAAAACAAAAGCAGAGTTTCACACGAAAATGACTTACGAAACCCAAGCTGGGATGAATTGAAAAAAGAATTGGACTCTAAGTAGTTTGCAAGATGGGAGTAAATGATATGTTCCATGATTTTACAGGGAATGCTGGTAAGTGACACGGGTCGAAAGTTATTTGGACAATGCTTTTCACCTGATTTGTGCAAAGGAATCACCTTCCCGATCTTCCAATCCTCAGGTATACTACGTGTATCAAGAGACTGCCGAAAGAGTTTACTCAAGATTATAGAGCTATACATCTTAGTATTAAGCAAAAATTTAGAGTTGATATTATCGGTACCAGAGGATGACGACATCTTCAGTTTTTCTATTATTCTCGCAATACCAACTGTGTCAATAAGAACTGGGTGCATTAGAAAAAACTCGTAAGTGTGACAGGCAGGGTAAGTACCATTTAGATTACTAGAAAACGCTGAAACAAACACCGCGTTGAGAATGCTAGCGCATTGACCGCTAGGAACTACTGTACCATCAGTACGTCTAAGTGTTATAACATGCTTGTCACTCTTGTTTACAACATTCCAGAATTGTTTAGGGTAATGTATGAGCATGGAAGGTAAAGTTTGACTAAAAGATGAGTATTTCGCTTCTTTTAGTGCTAGTGTGTAATTAGTAGCTGCACATCGGTACGTGTCCCAACGAGACTGGGATTTGGACGATTTCGCGGAACGAAACAAGCGTTTTTTCTTGTTTGACAACCTTTTCAGTGACTGGTTAAACCACGGTGATTTCCGGTTCGATCTGATGGTTCTCAATGGTATGAACGTATTTGTAAGTGAAGCCACTTCATTTTTAAATAAATTCCAGTTCATATAATAGATCTCTCATCAAACCCTTGTAGGAACTTATCCAGAAACAGACATAGCTCTCGATTAATAGCACCAAAGTCCGCCTTCTTATAATCTCTAATACATTTATAGTGATTATCTTGATTAGGAACAGGAATGTTCAATGTGAAGGGAAGCAAAGAATGATCGCTTAAACCTGTCAAGTAAGTTATGGGACTGACAAGGTCTGGGGACGTGGTCAATACAAGATCCAAGACACTTGATGATGTGGGCGTAACTCGAGTTGGCTGGGTTACAACTTGCGAGAGATTGAAATCAGCACACATGTTCAAGAAATCGCTACACTCGGTAGAAAAGGAACAAAGATAAGAAGATTCGTTGGACCATGAAATATTTGAATAATTAAAGTCGCCTAGTAACATTATTGAAGGATTTGGGAAACGTACCATAATTTTATTAATTGAATCCTGTAAATTGTCAACAAAAATCGCACTGAACGATGGTGGACGATAGAAAACACCCAAGATAAGCGTTTTGAAACCCATGCGAAGTTCAACCCAAACAAGTTCCAGGCTGCTTAATACATCTACAGTAGACGAGATAATGTAATCGGCGACGGCAATCAAAACACCACCACCGCGTCTTTCTCCTCTGTCATGCCGAAAAACGTTAAATCGCCTGGTACTCAAAAAGCTCATTGCTCCCAACCTTTGCGGAAAGCCACGTTTAAGTAAGTACCACTACGTCAGAACGCATGAGTCAATGACAGAGCTCAGTTCATCACGTTTAGATGAGACGCTTCAAATGTTAGTGAAAAGAAGAGAAAGTTTATTTTTGTTATCAGACGCCGGTCCACTACCCCTCACGTGTTGTTATCGCGAAGTGCTTGCCGGTGATGCATCACCTTCAGTGTTCGAACTTCGATTCAGGCTGCGCTGGTTAGGGGTGCTAGCATGTTCAAACACACAGTCATCCACTGGGTTGTAACTCTAGGTCTTGTTATTCATGTAAACTTTGTTGTATTTTAGTTTAAACACCGAGTTCTGCGTTTTCTCAAATTCAATCAGCTTTCCGCGTGCCTGACGTGTCGGGACAGAATAATCCTCGCTGACGGTAATGCCACTAGGCTTAAATTTTGCGCTTGAAAATAAAATCTGTTGTTTTAATTTGAAGGATGAAACTTTTACCATCACTGGTCTGCATTTGTTATCTGAAAAGACACCGAGCCTATGTGCACGTTTGATAGATTCACTTGAAATAGGAAAATTCAGAGAGGTCGACACGACGTTCAGTAGCTTTTCCTCAGTCTGGGCCCAGGTTTCTGAATGAGCATCCGTCAAGGCGCAAAACAAAAGATTATCGCATCGTGACCTGTCCTCGAGCTCAGCCTGGCTAGCCCGTAACCCTGAGTTCACATCAATGAGGCTATTAGTCCTCTGTCGCAACAATGACAAGTCTTGCTGTAGGAGGTCGCTGGACGAAGATTTAGATTCTACCGCAGTCAGCCTTTTATCGATATCTGTGATTCTGCTCTCGATTATTTCCTGGCTTTTCTTAATATCATTTACGGTGCTGATTAAACTTGACTAATCTTTTTCCATTTTTACTGTACGCGAGTTAACACCTTGTAACATGACAAACATATCGTTAAACTGTTTTTGCATTGCGTCAGTCATTGGACTATTAGTTTCTGATGGAGCGGCATCTTGGGTCCGCTAAGGTACTGGGATTAATTCAACGCCCCTGACATTAACAGCACTTGGCTAAGAACATCAAAGCACTGACAGCACAAAGAGAATATCACTTCCGGCCATGGGAACAGGAAGAGGCATACGTCATCACACTTTTTTTCCGAATAAAGACGTATCATTACTAACCTGCGTAAGCAAGCGCACGACGTGAATGAGCCTCATAGTGACGCTGTTCCCATGCCCACTGGGAATGCCGGGGTCCCGCCAGTCGTTCTTATCGAAGAGCGAAGATGATGATGCTGTTGATGACGTTGCCTTGCTTGACCGAGGAATAATCCAGCATGGTTGCCAGCAGGGCGCGCACCAAAAGCCTTCCTCGCCGTTGGCTGCTTGAAGCTGTAGTGCAGCAGAATCCCAGGAAGTGGAGGCAGTCGATCCCAAGCAGCACTGAAGGCTTGCCGTGACCTGCGAAAACAAGCGCACGACGTGAATGAGCCTCATCGTGACGCTGTTCCCATGCCCACTGGGAGTGCCAGGGTCCCGCCAGTCGTTCTTGTCGAAGAGCGAAGGTGATGATGCTGTCGATGACGTTGCCTTGCTTGACCGAGGAATAATCCAGCATGGTTGCCAGCAGGGCGCGCACCAAAAGCCGTCCTCGCCGTTGGCTGCTTGAAGCTTTATTGCAGCAGAATCGCAGGAAGTGGAGGCAGTCGATCCCGAGCAGCACTGAAGGCATGCCGTGACCTGCGTAAGCAAGCGCACGACGTGACTGAGCCTCATCGTGACGCTGTTCCCATGCCCACTCTGTTATGAACAGATCAAGCAAAGAGGATGACGTGTTAGTTATTCTTGTAGGGTGCTTTATAACATTTGATAATCCACGCGACTCAATGAGGTTTGAAAAAGAATTTCTCGAGCTACAGTCAGAACTTACATCGATATTGAAATCACCACCCAAAACTAACTTGTAATTTTTATCATTGACAAAAGTAAACAAGGTCTCCACAAAATTTAGAAACGGCATTACAGGCGAACTAGGGGTCCTGTATACAACAGAGAGCAACGTATTTCCGAAACGCACAGTTACTACTTCATAAAAGTCAGTGATTTTACAGAATGATTCCAAGAGCTCACAACTTACTTCGTTCTTTACCGACATAGCAATACCACCACCTTGTCTGTTTTCTCTATTTAAGTTGAAATGGGAATATCCCGGGAGCAGGAAGTAGTCAGTACTACAACGGTACCGTGTCTCCGTTAGCATAATGGCGTCAATGTTTCGTCCAATGCGATGAAACAAAACAGTAAGGTCATCGTGTTTTTTTTTTTTCACACCTAACATTCAGGTTGAAAAGTGTTAATTGAAATGCAGACTTATTTTGAACTATTTTTTTTAATTAGAAGGTGAAATAAAGGCGTCTGACATACCTGTAGTAGCTTAACAACTCAAAAGAGATAAAGAAGGTCAAAACTAGCTCGCCGTTATTTTACGGACGTCATCGACACATGTTACTTTTACAAGTGGCGTTTGCTCGGCCTTGCGAGCAAAAATGCTACCATTCTGTACCCAAACGAACTTTCAGTTGCACTCCTTTTTTGCCACTGTCATTCCCAGTAATTTCTTTAGTGCGGGGCACAGATGCTCGTTTACGTAAACAGAGCCACCAGACGTAATGTCGATATCACTACAAGTGATGCGCCGCTTCTTGGTATAATGAAGGAGATTATCTCGTCTGTTTTTACGCATGAATTGAACGACAATGGTCTTTGCCTCGCTGTTCGGAACAGGCACGCGGTGGCATGCTTCGATGTCTGTTTCAAGTATGGGCATGCCAATCACTGCTCCCTGCTTTTCAACAATTTCAAGTATGTTCTCATTTTGCTTGTGCGGGATTCCTTTTATTTCAATATTTCAATTCCGGCTGTGCTGTTCGCAGTTTACAAGTCGAGTTTCACATTCTTTGGTTTGTTGATGCAGCAGCTTACATTCCAATCGATGCTCGATGTCATCTGCCTTAAGCTCCGAATTTTCCTTCATGACTGTACTTAGTTTATCCCTCATCTCTTCAAACGTTTTGTTAATAAAATCCATACTTGTTTTCACTTCCCTTAGCTCCCCTCGCCATTCCCTTTCAATCGAGGCTCTTAGTTACCTATGTTCTTGTTTCATGTCTCGCTTGAGTTCCTCACATAGTTTTGCCATTTCCTTAGCCATTTGAGTTTGTTTATATCTACACAGTCACAGACTATTTCAAAAACACAAACACGCGTACACAGCATACAGGTGAAAGCAAAAGGCGCTGTGTTCGGCAGCAGAGAAAAAAAAAGGGAAGAAAGATAACAACAATACCTCACCTGCAAAAGCAGATGACAAGATGAATTTAGTAGTTGCTGGACGAGTGTCTGCTGCCGAACTGCGACGGGTTGGGCTCCGCGTTCTTGTTTTATAGGCCTCGATGGTGGTAGACGCCCACTAGCGGCGATTCCTGGGCTTCTGACGTGGCCATGACTTACACCGATGGCTTGCGTCCCTCAGGCTTGACCACGTGGCGATGACTTGGCGTGCCAATGAATGATGAGCAGCAAAAACGGGCCGATAGCTGACGCTTCAAAAGCAGATGACAAGATGAATTTAGTAGTTGCTGGACGAGCGTCTGCTGCCGAACTGCGACGGGTTGGGCTCCGCGTTCTTGTTTTATAGGCCTCGATGGTAGTAGACGCCCACTAGCGGCGATTCCTGGGCTTCTGACGTGGCCATGACTTACACCGATGGCTTGCGTCCCTCAGGCTTGACCACGTGGCGATGACTTGGCGTGCCAATGAATAATGAGCAGCAAAAACGGGCCGATAGCTGACGCTGCAAAAGCAGTTGACAAGATGAATTTAGTAGTTGCTGGACGAGTGTCTGCTGCCGAACTGCGACGGGTTGGGCTCCGCGTTCTTGTTTTATAGGCCTCGATGGTGGTAGACGCCCACTAGCGGCGATTCCTGGGCTTCTGACGTGGCCATGACTTACACCGATGGCTTGCGTCCCTCAGGCTTGACCACGTGGCGATGACATGGCGTGCCAATGAATGATGAGCAGCAAAAACGGGCCGATAGCTGACGCTGCAAAAGCAGATGACAAGATGAATTTAGTAGTTGCTGGACGAGTGTCTGCTGCCGAACTGCGACGGGTTGGGCTCCGCGTTCTTGTTTTATAGGCCTCGATGGTGGTAGACGCCCACTAGCGGCGATTCCTGGGCTTCTGACGTGGCCATGACTTACACCGATGGCTTGCGTCCCTCAGGCTTGACCACGTGGCGATGACTTGGCGTGCCAATGAATGATGAGCAGCAAAAACGGGACGATAGCTGACGCTGCAAAAGCAGATGACAAGATGAATTTAGTAGTTGCTGGACGAGTGTCTGCTGCCGAACTGCGACGGGTTGGGCTCCGCGTTCTTGTTTTATAGGCCTCGATGGTGGTAGACGCCCACTAGCGGCGATTCCTGGGCTTCTGACGTGGCCATGACTTACACCGATGGCTTGCGTCCCTCAGGCTTCACCACGTGGCGATGACTTGGCGTGCCAATGAATGATGAGCAGCAAAAACGGGCCGATAGCTGACGCTGCAAAAGCAGATGACAAGATGAATTTAGTAGTTGCTGGACGAGTGTCTGCTGCCGAACTGCGACGGGTTGGGCTCCGCGTTCTTGTTTTATAGGCCTCGATGGTGGTAGACGCCCACTAGCGGCGATTCCTGGGCTTCTGACGTGGCCATGACTTACACCGATGGCTTGCGTCCCTCAGGCTTGACCACGTGGCGATGACTTGGCGTGCCAATGAATGATGAGCAGCAAAAACGGGCCGATAGCTGACGCTGCAAAAGCAGATTACAAGATGAATTTAGTAGTTGCTGGACGAGTGTCTGCTGCCGAACTGCGACGGGTTGGGCTCCGCGTTCTTGTTTTATAGGCCTCGATGGTGGCAGACGCCCACTAGCGGCGATTCCTGGGCTTCTGACGTGGCCATGACTTACACCGATGGCTTGCGTCCCTCAGGCTTGACCACGTGGCGATGACTTGGCGTGCCAATGAATGATGTGCAGCAAAAACGGGCCGATAGCTGACGCTGCAAAAGCAGATGACAAGATGAATTTAGTAGTTGCTGGACGAGTGTCTGCTGCCGAACTGCGACGGGTTGGGCTCCGCGTTCTTGTTTTATAGGCCTCGATGGTGGTAGACGCCCACTAGCGGCGATTCCTGGGCTTCTGACGTGGCCATGACTTACACCGATGGCTTGCGTCCCTCAGGCTTGACCACGTGGCGATGACTTGGCGTGCCAATGAATGATGAGCAGCAAAAACGGGCCGATAGCTGACGCTGCAAAAGCAGATGACAAGATGAATTTAGTAGTTGCTGGACGAGTGTCTGCTGCCGAACTGCGACGGGTTGGGTTCCGCGTTCTTGTTTTATAGGCCTCGATGGTGGTAGACGCCCACTAGCGGCGATTCCTGGGCTTCTGACGTGGCCATGACTTACACCGATGGCTTGCGTCCCTCAGGCTTGACCACGTGGCGATGACTTGGCGTGCCAATGAATGATGAGCAGCAAAAACGGGCCGATAGCTGACGCTGCAAAAGCAGATGACAAGATGAATTTAGTAGTTGCTGGACGAGTGTCTGCTGCCGAACTGCGACGGGTTGGGCTCCGCGTTCTTGTTTTATAGGCCTCGATGGTGGTAGACGCCCACTAGCGGCGATTCCTGGGCATCTGACGTGGCCATGACTTACACCGATGGCTTGCGTCCCTCAGGCTTGACCACGTGGCGATGACTTGGCGTGCCAATGAATGATGAGCAGCAAAAACGGGACGATAGCTGACGCTGCAAAAGCAGATGACAAGATGAATTTAGTAGTTGCTGGACGAGTGTCTGCTGCCGAACTGCGACGGGTTGGGCTCCGCGTTCTTGTTTTATAGGCCTCGATGGTGGTAGACGCCCACTAGCGGCGATTCCTGGGCTTCTGACGTGGCCATGACTTACACCGATGGCTTGCGTCCCTCAGGCTTGACCACGTGGCGATGACTTGGCGTGCCAATGAATGATGAGCAGCAAAAACGGGCCGATAGCTGACGCTGCAAAAGCAGATGACAAGATGAATTTAGTAGTTGCTGGACGAGTGTCTGCTGCCGAACTGCGACGGGTTGGGCTCCGCGTTCTTGTTTTATAGGCCTCGATGGTGGTAGACGCCCACTAGCGGCGATTCCTGGGCTTCTGACGTGGCCATGACTTACACCGATGGCTTGCGTCCCTCAGGCTTGACCACGTGGCGATGACTTGGCGTGCCAATGAATGATGAGCAGCAAAAACGGGCCGATAGCTGACGCTGCAAAAGCAGATGACAAGATGAATTTAGTAGTTGCTGGACGAGTGTCTGCTGCCGAACTGCGACGGGTTGGGCTCCGCGTTCTTGTTTTATAGGCCTCGATGGTGGTAGACGCCCACTAGCGGCGATTCCTGGGCATCTGACGTGGCCATGACTTACACCGATGGCTTGCGTCCCTCAGGCTTGACCACGTGGCGATGACTTGGCGTGCCAATGAATGATGAGCAGCAAAAACGGGACGATAGCTGACGCTGCAAAAGCAGATGACAAGATGAATTTAGTAGTTGCTGGACGAGTGTCTGCTGCCGAACTGCGACGGGTTGGGCTCCGCGTTCTTGTTTTATAGGCCTCGATGGTGGTAGACGCCCACTAGTGGCGATTCCTGGGCTTCTGACGTGGCCATGACTTACACCGATGGCTTGCGTCCCTCAGGCTTCACCACGTGGCGATGACTTGGCGTGCCAATGAATGATGAGCAGCAAAAACGGGCCGATAGCTGACGCTGCAAAAGCAGATGACAAGATGAATTTAGTAGTTGCTGGACGAGTGTCTGCTGCCGAACTGCGACGGGTTGGGCTCCGCGTTCTTGTTTTATAGGCCTCGATGGTGGTAGACGCCCACTAGCGGCGATTCCTGGGCTTCTGACGTAGCCATGACTTACACCGATGGCTTGCGTCCCTCAGGCTTGACCACGTGGCGATGACTTGGCGTGCCAATGAATGATGAGCAGCAAAAACGGGCCGATAGCTGACGCTGCAAAAGCAGATGACAAGATGAATTTAGTAGTTGCTGGACGAGTGTCTGCTGCCGAACTGCGACGGGTTGGGCTCCGCGTTCTTGTTTTATAGGCCTCGATGGTGGTAGACGCCCACTAGCGGCGATTCCTGGGCTTCTGACGTGGCCATGACTTACACCGATGGCTTGCGTCCCTCAGGCTTGACCACGTGGCGATGACTTGGCGTGCCAATGAATGATGAGCAGCAAAAACGGGCCGATAGCTGACGCTGCAAAAGCAGATGACAAGATGAATTTAGTAGTTGCTGGACGAGTGTCTGCTGCCGAACTGCGACGGGTTGGGCTCCGCGTTCTTGTTTTATAGGCCTCGATGGTGGTAGACGCCCACTAGCGGCGATTCCTGGGCTTCTGACGTGGCCATGACTTACACCGATGGCTTGCGTCCCTCAGGCTTGACCACGTGGCGATGACTTGGCGTGCCAATGAATGATGAGCAGCAAAAACGGGCCGATAGCTGACGCTGCAAAAGCAGGTGACATGATGAATTTAGTAGTTGCTGGACGAGTGTCTGCTGCCGAACTGCGACGGGTTGGGCTCGGCGTTCTTGTTTTATAGGCCTCGATGGTGGTAGACGCCCACTAGCGGCGATTCCTGGGCTTCTGACGTGGCCATGACTTACACCGATGGCTTGCGTCCCTCAGGCTTGACCACGTGGCGATGACTTGGCGTGCCAATGAATGATGAGCAGCAAAAACGGGCCGATAGCTGACGCTGCAAAAGCAGATGACAAGATGAATTTAGTAGTTGCTGGACGAGTGTCTGCTGCCGAACTGCGACGGGTTGGGCTCGGCGTTCTTGTTTTATAGGCCTCGATGGTGGTAGACGCCCACTAGCGGCGATTCCTGGGCTTCTGACGTGGCCATGACTTACACCGATGGCTTGCGTCCCTCAGGCTTGACCACGTGGCGATGACTTGGCGTGCCAATGAATGATGAGCAGCAAAAACGGGCCGATAGCTGACGCTGCAAAAGCAGATGACAAGATGAATTTAGTAGTTGCTGGACGAGTGTCTGCTGCCGAACTGCGACGGGTTGGGCTCCGCGTTCTTGTTTTATAGGCCTCGATGGTGGTAGACGCCCACTAGCGGCGATTCCTGGGATTCTGACGTGGCCATGACTTACACCGATGGCTTGCGTCCCTCAGGCTTGACCACGTGGCGATGACTTGGCGTGCCAATGAATGATGAGCAGCAAAAACGGGCCGATAGCTGACGCTGCAAAAGCAGATGACAAGATGAATTTAGTAGTTGCTGGACGAGTGTCTGCTGCCGAACTGCGACGGGTTGGGCTCCGCGTTCTTGTTTTATAGGCCTCGATGGTGGTAGACGCCCACTAGCGGCGATTCCTGGGCTTCTGACGTGGCCATGACTTACACCGATGGCTTGCGTCCCTCAGGCTTGACCACGAGGCAATGACGTGGCGTGCCAATGGATGATGAGCAACAAAAACGAGTCGATAGCTGACGCTGCAAAAGCAGATGACAAGAAGAATTTAGTAGTTGCTGGACGAGTGTCTGCTGCCGAACTCGGGCCGTTCCCGTTCCCAACATCGAAGCAAGGAAATTGGTGGATTATCGTCGCGACCCATTATCTTACACGATACGCCGAGAGGAAAGCCCCGCCATCTGGAACAGTGGTATAAGTCGCCAAGATTTTTGTCGAGTCCAATCTCTTTCGACACGGCGCACCTGAAGGGCTGATCACAGATCGCGGGTCATCCTTCTTGGCACAGCTGACTCAAGAAGTTCTTCGGCTCAGTCATACCAGCCATCGACGAACAACCGCTTACCATCCGCAGACCAACGGGCTAACGGAGCGCCTCAAAAAGACGATTGCCGACATGATCTCCATGTACGTCGACGTAGAGCACAAAACATGGGACGAGGTGTTGCCGTACGTCACGTTTGCGTACAACACAGCGGTGCAAGAAACCACGGGAATGACATCGTTCCAACTGGTACACGGCCGGATTGTTACCACAATGCTCGACGCCATGCTGCCTCACGTGCCGGCCGACGATGGCAACGACGATGCTCAACTGATCTCGCAACGCGCGCAATAAGCTCGGTAACTGGCAAGAATCAAGATTCATGACCAACAGCGAGTGAACGCACGCCGCTATAACCTTCGTCGCCGGGACGTCCACTTTCAAACCGGAGACCGGGTGTGGGTGTGGACACCGATCCGCCGCCGTGGTCTCAGCGAGAAACTACTGAAGCGCTATTTTGGACCCTACAAGGTGCTTCGTCGACTCGAGGATCTGAACTACGAGGTGATGCCCGCCGGAACACGGACTTCATCACGCCGCCCTCCACGACCAGAAGTCATCCACGTCGTGCGCATGAAGCCGCTCGATAGGACTGTAGACCTTATGTGTTCGAAATGACTCTTTAGTTTACCGTTATTTCTGTTTGCTTTGTTTTTTTTTTTTTGTTTTTTTTTGTTCTGCATCGGGGCGATGCACTTTTTAAAGGCGGGAGTAATGCCGCGCGCGCAGCTGGCCAAGTAGGCAGCGCGCGCGTGGCCTAACGTTTTTCGCGCCTGCCTCCCACGCGAAAAGCTAGGGTTCGATTCCTGGGAGTAACGTGTATTTTGTTTATTCCTGCAATTTAGTGTTCTGGAAAATTCGCGAATCCTGTTGCTTGTTCGAGGTCCGAATGTTCTACACGTCGAACTTTTTACGCCGATTATTCATGAAGGCCACGCGTATACATAAGGGGTTTCGCGTGGTGAGCCAAGGTCAGTTTCGCCCCAGCGTTGGACTCTGCTGTCACGCCGATTTTGACGCCCGCGACGCTCTGCTTTCTTCTGTTCCATTTCTATTTTTGGGCACAAGTTCGCCTCATTAAACCTTTAGTCTCTTCAGTTATTATCGCCTCATCACTTGTCATTCGTGACAATATGACAGGTCCTTGGGCACTTTAGGACGCATGCTTAGGGTGACTCCGATTTAAACCCAAAGCTGCGTAACCATGGAAGTGGCCGAAATTACCGATCACAAGGGAGCTGAAGGAAAACCGTTCCCACGATTCCTAGAGTGCGGGCCGGGGCGCTTGGAGAATTTAGCAAATGGCCTATTCGGTCCAAATATACATGCTTCGAGCAACGAAGCCAAATCCGGTTGACTCCATTGTTTCATGGTGACTCAGGTCGAGACAATTATCAAATGACATCCCGTTCCGTCTCAACGTATGCTTGACGTTTTATGGCTGTTAAATGGGACGTTATTTCAACGTTTACATAACGTTATCACAGACGTGCGCTCGACATTTTATGTCGTTAAATGGGGTGTTATGATGTCGTTAATATGACGTTCTCAATTGACATCCCGTTCAGTTTAGACATATACTCGACGTTTTATGGTCGTTATATGGAACAATGTGTCAATGTTGATGTCACATTATCATTTTACTTCACGTCCAATTCAGATGTGCACTCGACGTTCTAAGGTCGTTCAGTGGGACGTTGTGACGACATAAAATCCACGCTTTTTTCCAGACATTAGCCTTTCCATATTACGTTGAAAGGACCTGACGTTCAGACTTTCGAAGTTCTTTCGACATGCGGTTCCTGACGTCATAGACGCTCTTTCGACGTCTTTTCAACGTGTCTGTGCAGTTTGGGAAGGGGCCAAGTGGCGCAGCCGGGACGAACGTCATTCCCTAGCTGTCTCGAGCTCTTCCTCCTCTTTTTCTGGCGCCGGCTGTTCACTACAGTTCAATATTGGCTGAAACATTGACTGAATCGAGGTCCAACATCGGTACCCGTCAATGTTCAACCGTGAGGTCTTGTTGCACTTCCGTGAAATGCAATGTTAGGTCAATAGGGTGCCAATATTCCTACCGAAAAATTTGGTATAACTTTTCGCTATCCGGATTTTGGAACCGGAAATTTATCTGGATTCTATCTGGACTCTAACTGGATTTTAGGCTTTCATAAATTATTCCTTTGTCTGCAATCTGAATTTAGGGTTTCCAAAAACAAATTTCCGGTTCCGTAATCCGGATAGTGAAAAGTTATACCGGATTTTTCGCTAGGGATATCTGCCAATGATTGACCCATGTTGTCCCGACAGTAGTGTGATGCTTTGAATGTTAACCGATGTTGTGCACATATTGTCGATTCGGTCTCAATATTGGATTACGTTACCCAATGTTAATTCAATACTGTTGGAGCTAAGAGGAATTTGATCAACAGGCCCGTTTTTTTTTATCTTTCTTTCCGTTTGTGGCATGCGGTGTCATTTTTGTGATGACACTGCAGGTCCCCATTATTTTATTTTATCGAAATCACCACCTGTAGTTCATCTATAATACACTTCAAAAGTTAACATATAACCATTTATTTCCATCATAAAAAGAAAAATAAGAACCTCAACCTTGCTGCCATGACATCAATCAGACCCGACAGTTTTATATGCAGCGTCGGGGGTGTCTGGATTAACCTCTGCCACCCGAGGCCGGAATGCTGCCCAGAAATCTCGACCCTACTGCCATTTGCTCAGCTTACTGAGTACATCAGGTGTGCAGCCATAGCATAATAGACGATCGTCGTTTTGACCAACTGTACGGACGCATTCCTGCGAAGAAGAAAAATACGTTTTATAAAAATTAGTACACTTTTGTTCGTTCGCGTTTCCATAATTATTAAGGTTTTACACTGTACCCCCCTCTCGTGAGTACATGCGACAGAAGTTGCACAAGGTATTTTAAACTATTTAGAAAACTGCGAATTCATTCTATCACAGACGATTGGGTCACATATTTCTATTTCGCATTAAAATTATGTTTCTCGCTAGGTGTAATTGCATACTCCACCTATTTCTCTCGCTAGTTTTAACAAGACACAATGGTCGAATAAAAACGTTGAGTGGGACGAACGCAGACATATAGACAATTATTTCAATAAGCGACAACATCTGCCGATATTCATCGGTATCCCCCTGGGGCAAGAGAAAAGGAAAAGAAGGTAAGAAGAAATTAAGTTGGAGACACAAAAAAAAAAGAAGAAAGGACAACACAGCGGAGATGACAAAAAGGAAGAAGCTCGGGCGCTAAGAAAATTTACTCTGCCGTCGAAAGCGAAAGTGAAGGCCTGGACACATTATGGGAAGTACCGCTTGACCTTGCAAGGTGCAATCATTCCTCCTCCAAGCTTGCTGGTGTGTGTGCCGATGACTTCTGTTTTTTTTGGAATGAGAGGGGGGGGGGGGGGGGGGGCGCAGTCAGGGCAGGTGCATGCATGGGCTACTGTGTGATGATACGATTCAGAGGAGACCTTTGAGACTTTCAGCAAGTGGTTCGTGAGATGAACATTCAAATATCTTCCTGTTAGGCCGATGCACTGGCCACCGCAACGTGACCGAATGAAATAGGTCGTTCTTGGCAGTTGAAGAATTGCCAACAAGAACTTTTTGTACTGCACATGCAGTACAAAAAGGAGCTTGATTATTTTTTTTTGTTTTGTTTTAGGTTGGGCAGTTCGAGGCTGCAATGAGTCGCTGGTGGGGAGTGCGGACAAGATTTGAGGGACATCCTGCGCGGGGGAGGCTGTTATGTTGACAGAGGAGGCACAACACTGCCCATCATTTAAAACGTCTTTCTGCCCGGTACGTGACGTGATGGGACATCGCGGGACGTGAAACCACGTCGGTAGTTGACATGGTGACGTCACGCGACACTATGACATTCACTTAAGGATATAGAGAGCGAAGCAAAGGGATCGGTGAAGGACGCGATAACTCCACTTCTGAAGGTATTGAGCCAAGAATTTCTGTAAAGATGGCCGAAGAGCGTGCGCTAATGGCATACATGTTTAACTGAACAAATTTGCCCCAATAAAAAGTTAAAAATGAAAAACTTCCCTGCTATCGAAAGGCATGTGATTGGTGCAACAACCGACAGATGGCGACACGTGAGATTGCAGGCGGCTAGAGAGCCAGTGTTACAGAGAGCTTCTAACTGCTCGATCAAGCTCACGTGGTTTATGGGTCGCATTAGCAACACGAACTGCCAGGAGGGGCCGAAAGTGTTAAACGTCTGCTGACGTCTCCGCCTTCCCTCCTGTTTTCCCTTTGGCCACGCGAAAACTCAGACTATGCGCACTTGCGACCGATCCCCACAGAAGGCTTCAGCCACTAAATAGCAAATGGTAACCATGGTTTGAGATGGACCCTCTGTTCAGACCAAGGCTCACTACAGGCGGCCATGACGAGCGCTTCCCTCGACCTCGACAATATAGCAGACGATGTTTATGAGCTAGAAGCGATTCATTTTTTTTTCGGGCATTTTCAGTACATTATTATTTTATTTTAAAATGAAAATACAAAAGTCGAAGGTGAAACGAGAACAAAACAGATTTGTTTTCTGGTCTTATTCGTTTCGACAATTATTTTCGGCTAATGTCGTCTGCTTTGCAGTCTCTTGTTTTCACCACTTTTCTTTTCTTGTCTTCAACTTTTATCCGCGCTTCTTTGGAATGCAAGCCATCTTCGTGGTGCGCTTAGTTCCCAAGGAGCGAGTGAAAGTTCCCCTCTGATACGGGGGCCGTCGGAGAACCAAAGGCGTCCACCGACGTTTTCGCAAGGTGCTTTAGCGGCGACATCCGGGCTGTCTTAAAGCTCTACGCTGGGTGAGGCGCCTCAACGAGGAGGGAAACCTCCAAAACAAGCCACAGACAACAGTGCTGTCATCACCAAAGTTTACGCTGAAAATGCGGTACTCGGTGCCTTCCACGGCCGGCCCCCACCTGTCGACGCGGAGAGTAATGCCGAGATTTAACAGCAGTTGCACCACTCAGACGCCTTTGGTGAGCACACAGACACCGTAGGATAGGGACCTCAAGTTTTTCATTTCTAACTTGCTTCTCTGGACAGTTTGTGCGGTGAATCTTGTATAATTTTAATGGACGTTCTTCGGCCATTTCTGTGCCAATTTTTAGCTCAATGCGTTCAGAAACCGATCTATGTCGTGCCTTCAAACAGCCATCAATCCCTTCCACTCAACCTGTAGTTTGACACAACATTGTGACCTCTATCGCCACGTGGCATTTCGACGTTGGCTAACATCATGACGTTGCAAGAGCCCGTTGACGAAGCGTGACATAGGGGCGTCACAGTGTCCTGTGAAGCGCGTCACGTGGTAACGTCCCATCAGGTGACATCATGAAGTAACACTAGGGCCGTGTTCCAAAATTCACTCGATCATACTCCAGGGTAAGGGTTATGTACCCTTGGCGTTCTGAAACCTACCCGCGTCCAGCGTTTTTGAATTTGTGCTGTCACGTGACGCGATCCGCCGGAGGAACTCGGATCCATTAGGGTAAGATTCGGAACACAGCCCTAGTGTGGCATCAGATATAAGGTCACGTGGCACTGACATTATTAGGTTACGTGACCTCATCTCATACCGTAACGTAGCAATGTGGCGTCACATCAGGTGGCATCACTTGACACTAATATCAGGTGAAAATATATTGTAACATAGTCACTTAGCAGGACACCATGTTGTCACGTGATATTACACTGTTCCGCAACCTTGTGACGTCTTTAAGTAACAAGAAACAAATTGCCATACACCCTTCAGTGGCATTGTTCCTCTGCCCGCAAAAGGTGCTCGAGTGCGGAAAGGGCCTATAATTGCGGTGCATTTCGCATGTATTTGGGAAGTGCTAACGACACAGCCTATTTTACGGTGTATACCGAACTGGCCTATTAATAAAACTGGATTAGTTAACTTCTTAGTGAATCGTCTTTTGGTAAACCCTTCAAAAAACGCTGCAGTGCGTTCCAAGAAAACTCCCATTATGTAGTTTTCATGGAGGTAGCCCTTTTTTGTGTCCAATTTATTAAACTTTATGTAAAGCGAGACGTTCACCGAAAGTCCCTCGTGACTACCCACGGGCGAACTGTGATGTCTGAGCCATTAGTCACGAGATATTTGTTTTTGCTATCTCGCGCTTTCTCAATAGATTGAAACAACTAGATACACGAAGACTACTCCGATGGAAAACACACGGTATGGAATTTTTCAACATGGCCTAGAAGTTTTGTATTGGGGATTTCAACCACAAAGTAATATGCGAAAAGTTAGCTTATGATTTGTTTGTTAACTAAGCAGTTTTGAACATCGCGACAATACCCTGACTTGCTCAAAATGACTGTTAGCGATAATGCGTTAGTTCGACACGCGTAGAGCTCGACCTTGTCTTAAGTTTTGGCACAAGTTAGCTGAAACGCCTTGCACAAACACTTGCTGAAGTAGCAGTAGGGTATCAGGGCTGAGCAGAGATACTTCAGAAAGTATTCGGGATTACAAATACTGAGATACATGTATTTTAAGGCCCAAAATACATATAATGAGACACATTTGTTTTTTATGCAATGGGATATCTCTGAGATACTTCTGCAAACCCGGCGGAAAAGTATTCCGGAATAGAGATACAGATACTTATAAAAATGCGTTTGTACCCGAACGGAGCTAGGTGGGGTGAGTGTAGCTCGTGGCGAATACGAATAGTAATTTATGCTCGTGCTTTCTTTCTGTGCAATTTTATGCTGTTGCCCTTACCTCGAAATCTTTCTTTAGCTTAATGCCGCTAAAGAAAACATGTTACCTTTGATGAACCACACAGTTAGAGAATGCTAAAGACAGCGTGCCAAGCATAACGAAAGGCGTAACGATTGTAACGAGATGCCTAAATCTGGCAAAGTATAGCGATACAAGCGCTACACTGTTAATGTTTTTCACTATTGAGATACAAATACATTTTTTTTAAGCTTATCTCGATACAGAGATAAGGTACTTAAAAGTATCTCTCAGATATTATCGCGATACTGCCCAGCCCTGTAGAGTTTTATGAGAAGGGAAGGCAAAGGAAGTGATTTTTGTAGTCGAAGCTCGAAATATCACCTTTGGTTTAGGAGAGGGGGCAGTGAAAAATTGTTGAAAGAGAGGGGTTTATTATGGAAGGATGCCCCAATAGTGTTTCGTCTTTGATGGTCCTGGAGCAGATGTTGGCGCCCAAGAAGCGGCCGGCCCCAGTGAGACCGGAGCCGCGAGCGGAGATCGGGAGGTCGAGCGTGAGCTCTTCGTGGAGAGAGGAGCGAGTTGGTAGGCTTGCTTTTAGGAACATCGCGGTGCGCTTTGCAAATACATGAGACGCACCTTGATATAAGCCGAACATATGACAGATGCCGCTGGAGTGCTAGGTGCTGTTGCTTGTGTACGCCTCCGAAAGGTATCCGAAGAAGAGTAATAAAGCACAACATGAACACAAGAGAAAACTTGGCTCCTACTTTGCATACGAATATACAAAATTGACTGCAGGTAGGCTTCACCCCCCTCATTGCCACATGCAATGGGCGTCCGTTCCAGCAAGTTCTTATCAATTATCCTTGGTAAGGGTAACCTGAAATTATTTTCGACTTAATAATAAATGTCTCACCACACTACCGTCCCTGTACGAATAGTTCTCGTCGCACGTTATTCCCGAAGGCAGTCGCCGTTCGATGTTACCAGGTTTGCATCGTGCTGAACAAGTGTGAAAGTTGAAAAAGAAAAATCCCTGAAAGGACAAAATAAAATGCGTTATAGAGCCGTTGCCAATTTATTTTGGGTCAAAATACAGCAGAAGTAGACAAGAAATTCATTGGGGTACTCGTGACTTGTTCGTAACTTGCTGTACCTCTCAGATTAGAATAGCATGCATTCTAGAAAAAAACTTCCGTTTTATGCTGAATAATTGGTGCGGCGAAAACAATTTCGTTACCTCTTCTAGCAGTGCCTCTTAGACACTAGCAGCAAATCAAGGACAACGACATAGCGACGTTTCGAAAACGTTAGGCGCGCGGTACAGCACAAAATCGCCTCTATAAATTACAGTTTCGTGTTAATACAGCGAAACAATAAAATAGCTAACAATAGACTTACAACTAAATTGATGCAAGCTTTTCTATGTTAAAACGTAGGTATTCTTTGAATAAATTTGGGAATTTATAAAAGGAAAAACTTGACCTTTTCACTCTTTTCTTTTTGCAATATAACTATTTATGACACTTTTGGAGCTCGGTTGCGTCAACCGATTGTACGGTAACGCTCTTTATATTATTCCGGTGCAGGGATCTCATATTTTTATAAACATCTAGAAAATATGTATATTTTATTCTTTAAAGTTCATGAACTGCGGATTTAGATTCTGGCTTTGCGTTGTGTTTCCATATGTTTCATTCTTGTCATGATTTCTTCTTTCACTCGTGCATCCATCTTTAGCATTTAGTGCCACTTACACTCGAAGCTGATGTCCCTCAACGCTCAGCACTTTACTTCCTAGAATTCTAATGTACAGTCCAAACTAAAATAGATCGGTAAAAGCAGGCGATTTCGGGGCCAGCGAAAGGGTGGACTTTTACCATCCAGTGGTGCAAGCCTCCAAATAAAGCTCGTAACTGATATTTTTATAAAACATATTGGGCCGCAGATAGCCGCACGAGAACCATTTTTGTAGCAAAAGAGAGCCTTTGAAGCGACGCTAGTCTTCGTCAGGCGCTTGCCGACCCCACGTGACTCTACACGGTTTCTCATTTTGCATGCTCAGAGAGCAATATCTTACTTTCTATTCGCCTTTCTTTTTTTTTTGCAACAAGCTCAGTGGAGTTATTTATTCGGCAGCCCTGGCGCACTCCCAGTCCGAGTCATCTTTATGCATCATTGTTCCACCATAACGGTGAATTTTCTGCAAGAGAAACATGAAAGACCATTTTCTGAAAAAACAGCGCGTAGATTTAATCTCGCAAATACAGCGAAACCCGCCGTCTAGCTGGAAACTTGAAGTGTTTGAGGGCTATTTGTATACTAGCGCCACCACGCTGCAACTTACGCGAGAAAGAGCAAATTGGGTGTTTTACAGCCCTTGGTAGTTTTTTTATAGGCCGATCAATAAAATGTTGTGCCAAGCGAGGATGATGCAAACGTTTGGCAGCATATTTTAATTGTTTTGCTCTTAAACACTCTACCGAAGCATGACAAAAAGGTTTGAAAGTCCCGACCACTCCCATTCACCTGTATTCAGAACATTGGAGCAATGCAAATCAACACCCCGGCCGTTGATTCACTGTACATTCCACTTTTAGGGCCGATTATAAGTGCTAACAATAAAGGATCTGTCGAAATTTCACTTACATCTTGACCATGGTTGCGACACACTCTATCACTCGCGTTAGCGATTGCCCAGTAGCAATCATATTCATGCCCGGGTTTCAGAATCCATCCTGTAATAAAGAAACGCGATAATTGATTCGCTATCTTTCAAGCATGTACCACAATTTCGTCCAGATGAAAGTATCTGAATATATTTTGTACTTAAAGATGTGGCGAAAACATGAATGATAAGATTGCAATACGCGTTTTCTTATCGCCGTTCTTGCGCCTGCTGCTCGAGTGGTACGTTTCGCGCACGCGCAACTTCCCTTCTGTTTCTAATTGAAACCACGTTTATTATATTCACCTACTAAAAATTAAATATCTAAGTTTAAATAGTTATTTTACTAGTTTGTATAATCTTTCAATGCGTGACGCCCGCCAGTTTGTTCTCAAAATAGTTCCTTTCCTAGAACACCCTACTTTTAGAAACTTTTAGAATTCTTCGCAGAAGCACCAGGTGTGATACAAACAACGATACACCCTGGAGCTACATCTATCCTAAATAATTATTATTTGATTAATGCATCTTTGTGGGTAAATACCTATAGTGTATAATTTTATTAAATGAACGTGGACAATTAGAATATGAACATGTGATCGCTCGACACTGCAATAGCAAGTACCAACAGTACCTACTTTGCTTAGTAAAGAAGATAAAAAAGCAGATCACTCTCATTCAGGGGTTCTGGAACACGGAAAACAGTTATTATTCTAGAAAAATAATTAGAACAAAACTACTGACATCTTGCAAAAATTATAACAGGCTTTCAAAAATGAAAAAAAAAACAGTTGCGTTAAACGTGGCGCGAAAATATATTCTACCTTTATGGTTTACAACTTTCAAAAAGTCGTGTTTTTTAGATATTTCACGAATATAATACAAACAAAGCGACTGAGAAAAAAGCTCCAAAACAGCAACAGGAAGGAAGCCGCGGTGGGTTGAAAAATATCACACTTCACTCAATATAAACCTTATATAGTAAGTTTGAAGATCATAATTAGTTTACTTTTCTGAAACCTTGTAAAGAAGCTTGCATTCAATACCTCCTGTAATTAAAGAAGAGGGGCCTATAACTTTAGAATTTTATACTTATACTTAATTGTAAAGTATAATTAATAAAATATTCCGTGGAAACCACTTTAACTCATCTCGCAAGATCGTTCTCCTAAAGTTGTAGTTTATTCAAAAGGTGCGGGTTTATGGTAGAGTTCGGATGTAGAAATACTCAAGGTCTTCACTTGCATACAATAGGAAAAGTTCCCGACTAGTTACATATATCTGGTGTGAACGTTACAGCCCTTGTTAAGGGTTAGAGATTAACGTTTGGCGTGGAACGCGGGAAAACAAGTATTAAAAAATTGTAGGGATCGATTTCTCAGCTGAACCTAAAGAAATATCCCATCAATCGACTTTTTTTTCTCAGTTTCGATTCAAAACATACACAAGCTTCGACATCATTTACAAAAAAAAAAGTGCTCAAGGTTAGTCAGTCTTTAAAACAAATTACAGTCCCGTATCCTCGGAGACTAAAGTAGGCAGTCAAAACGAAGTAATCCGCTCATATTCTTTTGTACTGATGGGTGTCACACGTTATACAGCGCGAACTCTGGTTTCCCAGTTAAAGGTTTCAAGAACGAAGTACAGATCTACCATCCTTTGAACATTCTTAGGCCTGTCTTGAGCTTTTTGCTTCGTGCAAAACTAAGCGGCTTTTACGAAACCATGAAACGGTACCCAATACCAGATAACCGGAACTCAAAAACGCATCAGTAAAAGTGATTGCATCTATAAAGCGAAAAACATAACGAATGACAACCTTTAAAATGTCATTTGAGTTCCTCACTAGAACTTATTTTGTTCATATTCTCGCTTGTGCCTCCTTGAACATCTCGAGCCTTATTAATACATAAACTGCAAAAACACTACAATCAGAATTTCGTCGCATCATTCCTTGGTCAGTGCGTTCGCGTATACATCCCTCGGTGCGGAGGGGGCAGGGAATGCCAGCAAAACCGGTTTAGTTCCCTAATTGAAAAAAAAAGTTCAAAATTCGAAAAGATTCAAATTAATACTCGTTCAAGCATATCGGTAACCGGATCAAACCTTCGTTTCGCGGTATAACGAAACCGCTCATAGGTTTCATTAAAACGCTCAACGGATTGGTCAAACTGCTCATCGGTTTAGTCCATCTGCTCATAGGTCTAATCAAACCGCTTTCCGGTTTCATCGAAGCGGCATGCAAACCAGTTCACACCGCACAAAGGTCTGGCGAATCGGTTTGAAAGTGCTGACCAGTTCGTAAGTCAATCCAGCACTGTTAACGTGTCACGTGACTAAGCGTCGTTGTGCTTTTCCCGAGAAGCATGCGTGAAACTCGCACGACTTGAATTGACTTTGATGGATTGAATCGTCCCATGCCGACCTTCGTGGAGTGAAACAGAGTACGGTGTTTCCTTTATAGCATGTTATCGGGGTACTAAACACCTTGGCTGTCCCTGCATGTGTTTGTTTCCTTCTGGGTACTTTTGAGAGTTGCGGAAAGCGCTTGCAGCAAGCATTAAGCCCGCCGTAGGGGTTACCGTGATCTGATTTAGGGTGGCGGTTCTGCAGTCGTTCCACTCCCCACCCCCCCCCCCCCCTGACCTACTCTACCCCATTCAGGCCTCCACACTTCAAACCCAAACCACGCTACTTCACTCCTTGGCAAATGGGTTCCTATAATTAAAGGTGTGCAATGAAGCCCAGATAGGGTTTAATGAGTTGTTGATTTGAACGTGCTGTTAATTTTTGTTTATGCAATGTTATCACGTTAAAAATGATGGACATTTGCAGTGCATTCTCCTAAACGAGCTACTTTGCTGGATTTCTGTTGTAGAAACCGTCATAGGCTCGTTATTTGCGTGTGCTAAGCCTTACTAAAAGATGTTAGAGTTCGAACAGGTCGCAAACTGATCGGCCCGTTCGGGTCATATGGTAATACGGGATATGAGCATTCGCTAAGGCGGGTACCCGTTTCATACCGCCAATCGTTTGATACGTGCATTCGTTCTGTTCAGGTACCGGTTCAAAACGAACACCCACTTGATTGCCCCCTTCGGAACAGGCGATCCAGGTACTGTGGCGAACCCTTGATTAGTTCCAAATGAGTACAGTCTAAGATCGGTCGGCCCCGCACACACAAACAACGACCATGTGTCACTTTCTTCTGCACAAATTTATTAGAGTACCTTACTTAGGAGGATACACCGCATTAGTCTATTAATTAGAACTTGACAACCCTACATAAGCAAGTATGAACATAATGTTGAGATGAATAAGCAATAAATCTGTACATGCGCGACATTGCACAACTTTAATTATAGGAACCGGTTTGCCATGGAGAGTAGTGGCGTTGTCTCAGTGTGATTTGTGCAGTTCTAAATACGATAAAGGGAGCCGGGCGAGGAGGCCGACAGCGGAACCTCCATCCCGCAGGAAATCAACTGGAGTATCAACTGGGGTACTCCAGCTGTTTCTTCAGCTACCAAACCAAACTGAATTTTCTGATTACCCGGATTTTAGACCTCAGGGTATGCTATTCATTGTATTGAAATTCAAAATAGCTATTAAGAAAACCGGAAATTAATATTATGGCGAAAACAACATTTAAATTTCCGCGTGTTTTCCAAGGGTGTGACATCACAAATGGTACAGAATTTCAGGCCACGCAGCTGGGCTTAAACCGAGAATGTCGAGTGTTTTTTCTTGCTTCTCAATGAATGAGCTTCCGAGGATTCTTTTCCCACTAGTAAACGTCTTTTAATCAGCTGGGGACGTAGTTTACTGCACATAATTTATCTCTTCTTTCGTCACACTTCAATGTTGCCAGTAGCGGATCTTGGTTCGTGAAGCATGGTGAGATCAAAACTTGAAAATTCAAACTATTCGTGAATTTGTTTTGTTTTTTTATACAATATCTGTGGGACTGGTACAGTCGTTTCTATAGGCGTGTTCAGCCACTTTTCAAGCAAATAAGTTACCATAAAAAATCGTTAAACTACACCCCTAACCGCTACGCCATATTCGAATGTTAGCTGCACGAGCTGTGCGCAAATCTCGGAAGTAAGCACACGAACAAAACCAGATAGAGGGACACCGAGGTGCTTATTGTAGTGATAACAAATTGACTGACACAATATGCTCTGTTTCACCTTACAAAGGACCGCATCAGACGCTACAGCAATCGGAGCCAACCCAAAGCAGTGGGAGTGTCGCGCGTGAGCCTCGGGAAGGACAAAGCGACGCTTAGCCTCGTGATACAATTGGACAGCTGGATCAAATGATGTTGTAGCGTCCGCTGCGGTGTATCGGAAGGGGAAACGGAGCGTAGTTGCGACAAGCGTAAACAGAGCTTACTATGTACAACTTTCGCGAGAACCTGGTCGGAGGTGGTCGGCAAAGAGCATCGGTCACACGTTCGAACGGGTTCAAGCCCCAGCATTAAGTCCCTGACATCGGGCCATCCACCCCCATGGTGACGAAGCAGTGGTATATCCAAACTAATAGCCGGTTTGTTCAAACTGCTCACCCATTTGATCGAACTGCTCACTGGTCTGAACAAACTGGTGAGCAGTTTCAAACCGGTTCACTCCTCTCGGTGCGGTACCAACAGGTTCGCCTACCGCTACGCTTAAACAGGAAAGTGGTGTTATCAAGCCCGCAAACGATTTGACCAAACCATTGAACAGTTTAACTAAACCTGTGAGTATTTTGATTACACCGATGACAGCTCGGATATGCTGCTAAGCGAAGGTCGAAACAGATACCTCTATGGTTGAACGGGTACCGGTATGAACCTGTTGAAATTTCAAACGTTTTTTTTTCAGAAGGGGTGAAGCTATTTTAGACGGCACATATATAGTACTAAGAAGGAAGTTTCCTCAGAGGACAGAAGTTTTTTTTTTTTTTTAAATATAATGCCGTATCGAACGGGCACCCGTATCGAATGTGTACCTGCATCAACGGGTGCCGTTATTAGACGGGTACCTGTGTCAAAAAGGTACTAGCATTAAACGGGTGCAACAATCTCATAATACCATATGGTCTGAATGGGTCGACCAGTTTGACACTTGTTCGAATTCCAAACTTTTTTTAGGAGGGTTACTATGGCAACATGAGCGAAACACTGCACAAAAATAGTTGTTCAAAGTCAAACAAATTTATAATTAGCCTGCATATGGTTACAGGAACTGAAAGAACGAGCAAATAGCTTGCGTCCCAATATTTAGAGGATGTGTTGTGACCAGATTCGATAATCATATACTTCCATCATATATAAATGTTTTCAATCTACGATAGATCGTACTTATCTCTACATTCCTATCAATGTTTATAGACACCTATAGGACAGACAGCGTTTTGTACGCGATATTATATTTACCGTCGACGTCGACGTGCAGGGTGACCAGCGCAGCAAAGATTGCCAGAAACATTATTTTCATCATATTTTCAGGTTATCTTCTACCTAAAACAAGAACAAACAAGGAAACAAAGCATGACAGTTTGAACTTAAGAGGGACATACATATATTTGAATAGTAGTGTTGACGATTGGGCTAGTTGGTCCTTCATATTAGCGGAAAATAAACAGCGCAGGGACAAGGACAGAGTAGAAGGCGGTAGACACACACAGCGCTGTGTGTGTCTACCGCCTTCTACTCTGTGCTTGTCCTTGGGCTGTTTATTTTCCGCTAATAACTTTGTAATATTTCTTTGACGGACTCAAATAGATGGGAGAATAACTTAATGTCTCAATCACTCTTCTTAAAATAGAGTGGGATATTGTATAAAATGACGAATTAAGATTAATTGAATATTTTGTCAAACTGTATAAATTCAATTTCTAATTGCAATTACAAGTTGTTTGCTTTTAATTAAAAAATATTGATACATCTCTCGAAAATGGAAAGACAAAGTTCTGTGTAGAATTTGTCCCCCTACCCCGAGATATTTTTCATCGCATTCTTTTACGCGGACCCGCGACAAGGACCTTACCTTACATTTGCCCACTCACGCTTCCTCCTCAAATTTACATGCCTTTCTCGCACAGGTGATAACGATAGGCAGAAAATAAAAAAAAGCGGCGAGGTGAAATTTCAGTTAGGATTTGTTCTGTCTGAACGAATTCTAACTGACTTACCAATGTGGGCCAAGCTTTCAAACGTACAACGTCATTTTATTTATTTTTATTTTTAATAATGGACACGGTTGTGCCACTAGAATAATGGTGGCTTGAGACGCGTATTGTTAATTTTAACAAGCTATAAAATGAAAGTGAATTTGCTGAGCAATTATTTCCTATTTCTAGTGTATAAATGGGCAGAAAGACGAGCATTCAACGGGGGCTTCTTAGGTATGTAACGTATTAATTATAAAGCCTGGAGGAGTTTATAACGTCCACATAAATGAAATAGTAAGCTAGTAATTTTATTTCGTTTGGGAGTTCTGTCGGTCCCTCGTTATTCTTAATGAACATTCGTGAAAGTCAAACAAAAGTAAGTTCATAAATTTGAAGCAAGGCTAAGCTTTACTGATTTTGTTTTAGCCATAACAGCTACACCACTGCGCCTTGTGCAGCTTCGTTACGCGGCCAGGGGGTCATAGTATAAGGTGCTAATGTTCACGCTAAGTCAATCAATTACATAAATTGGATAATTTATCTTTTAAGTATTTAATGTTAACGTAGGGTTTTCGTTGCAGACTTGCTGAGCGTCATCGAGTACTACGCCATCCTTAAACTTTATAAAAACTTCAATCGCGTGGTACGCACGGTGGTATTGTGTGCTACCCGCTCCTGCACAGCCGCAAGGCTCTCGGGAGTAAAACGCGCCGACCTTCATTTTCCGCCTCATCCGCGTTTCCTTTCCGTCAGCTATGCGCCTGTTGAACCAATGTGAATTTCAGCGCACTACCGCGCTTCCCGCATGCTCAATATATTTCTTCAGTTTACCTGTTTGAGGTGTTTTGCTGACGGTCAGGAAGTTTCTACTTCGAAGCAAATTTTTATTTTTACGATATAAAAAATAAATAACTGAACTTTAGTTAATTATATGCCTCTCGTGATGACAGTCTCCTGTAATATGTCCACGTGACCGTGTAACTCAACTGCACAGACCATATCAACTGTGCTCCCAGGTAGCACAGAGCTCTGGGACAAAATTCGGCAAATGTCTGGGAGTTTTGGGCTTTGAAAATCCCGAAGAAGCCTAAATGGAGCCAAATTTGACCTTCTTTGGCAAAAGTCAGGGAACGTTGGCCCTAATTTGCATAGGAAGCGCGGAAGTTAGGCTTCTTTTCCTGGTAGTTCAGCTGGTAACTGTCCTCTTTGGCTCAAAATCGCAAAACGAGCGCTAGAGTTAGGCTTACTGCCCGGTAGTTCGGCTGTCACCTGGCACCTACGTGCCAAAGTCGCCAAACAAGAGTCAGAATGCCAACCTTTTCAAGAACGGGCAAGGAGGAATGAAAAAGAAGGGCTGGAATTTCCCCGTATCTTCCTTTCCCTTTACTTGAACTGGTCGGAATACACCCTCTCCCCTGTAGCTTTGGCTGCACTGCAGGATCTTTTTTTTTTTAAGTTGTCTCCCCTTTGCTTTTTTGAAAGCAGAGGAAGCTTAGCTGCATTGTTCATGCCCCATCGACTTCGCCTTTGTTCAGCCTCCCCACCTGTTTTCGTGTCTTCGTGTGGCTGTCAGCGAGCGCGACGGCCGGTTTAAGCAAATCAGAAGTGTCGAGCGAAACGCGTCACCTCTCTACGTAAGACGTGTAGGACAAAAACGCTTGAACGAAAATTTGTCACGTGACTCTCTCAGTCGCGCTGATGGGATCTCTGGGGCTCTTGTTTTCGCTGTTTGCCAAGGCAAACAGCGGAAACGTAGGTCCGGTTTTCAAAATGCGCTCCTCAGTGTTTTGTGGCTTTCGTGCGTTGCAGACGCAGCCGTGGGTTTTCGTCGTAAACAACCGGAATACGTCCGTGCAATTTTTTTTTCTTTTTTTTATAATAATGGCCATCTTGTACGCCGGAGTCCGGGGAATTCTTGTACTGTGTTTGTTAGACGCGCTTCGACAAAAACTGCTCTTCGCCGACGACGAGAAGTCACTTGAATGTACGCGACCTCGTTTCTCGACTGTGTATTTAGGCTGCCTGAGTCGGATTATGCATCTGTCAAGGATTACATGATATCGCTCTTTTATTAGTAAGTACACTGCAAGCATGCTTCTGATAGTAGTTCTGTTTCCCTCTCAATCTCCGCCGTTTCTGTGTTTTCATTTTTGAGTTTTGCTCCCATTTTTTTTTTTTTTGTTCACATGAAAACAGGGTGAATTCTATTTCATAATTTGCTTTTCGTTTTACAAATAAATATGACCTTTGTAAATATATCGAGGATAAGCTATGTGTAATGATACTGGTTTAATAAACTTCTGGGGGCGATCAAAAAAAGGCTGTTCGGCCGTGAATGTGAACAATATGCAACAAATAATATGCAACGTCCTATACAACACAGACTTGCACGACGTGCCGCCAACACGGAGCAGATGTATCGTAGAGTATTCGCACGATATCGCGAGAAGACTAGGTCGGGGCAAAACAACTGTATGGCAATACCTGCCGGGTTTCAAACCTTGGTGCAAAACTGGAGATTTGGGCGATACTGGAACCGACTTTCGGCCGGTACTGGCCCGACACTGCCAAGTATCGCCGTGCTGCTTGGGAAGGGAGATGATGACCCCTTACCATCGTGTTTCCAACGCTTATTTAATTTAATTTTTTCTGGATCGTGTGAGAGAGCACTTCTGTGGCACACCAGAAAAATTACGAACTTGGGCAGGCTTCTGGGCTTTCTTTGGCATTTTTTTAACATTTATTTGTCACTCCAGTGGCTAGCCAGAAAAAAGGATTTCGGGCTTTGGTATGTCCGAAATCCACAAATTGAATGTTACTTTGGCAGTTTTAGTTCAAGTATGGCACTTTGTTTGGCACTCGTGTGGCACAGCAAAGAAAAGCCAAACTTTGGCATGTGCGAAATACCCAAATCAGTCGTTGCTTTGGCAGTTATAGCTCGAGTATTTCACTTATATCGGCACTCCTTTGGTGGACTAGAGCAAAGCCAAACTTTTGCGTGCCCTAGTATTGCCCCACTATGACTATAGTTAGGAAACGTAGTTTGGCACTGACACACGAAATGGAGAAAAACGTAACTAGGCCCAAGTTAGGCCCCATACGTTTGCTACACTTTCGCCCAAGTTGGCCGTTTCTCTTGCGTGCTACCTGGGTTTCCATGGTAATTTTAATACAAACCTGCAAATTAAAAAAATAAAATTATCTATATGTATTGTAAATTTTGCACCTACTTCAGAAGCTTTTCCAGTCACATACACGCCCGATTTATTCAACCAAGAGTGCAGCGTTCTTGTTCAACATATTTGATCAGAAAGCTGAGTGTTCAGGCTCGCGTGTCGTTTTAGCAAATATTGGCTTCTGAATTTTCGCAGACAGATAACGTGTGCGTTTCTTAGCGTACAAAATTTACTTTCAGTGGAGTCACGAGTTCAATGGACAAATTTGTTCGTTACTAAGTTCATAAAACGCGACTAAAAAACTGAAAAAGCGGGAGAAGATAGGTCAAACTATTGAAAGTACGAATTATTAAATTACGATTTTCGCGAAAACCAGTACGCACTTTAGATGGCATTTATTATCACAATATTGTTTTCAATACACCTTGGCTCCTTCCTAAATACATCCAACGGTTTTAGGCTGCCTTTTTTACGCTCTCTTCTAACTTTACTTTTAGTGTTTAGCTATACGTAAACTTAAATGCGCGTTGTACGCATGAAACAGGATATTGTCCTACTTAGGACGAGCAAAAGTCCGGCAGCCACACATACTTCTTTTCGTCTACAAAATGTATGCTCTTCTGCGTTCAAACGTTTAGTGTTTCCCACAGGTACAGTAGTAACGTATTATTATAAGCAGACGTACTAAACTCCCGTTACAAAGCAGTTCTACTGCGACAGACATTGGTCATGGAAAATTTATAAATTACAGTAAAACACTTAGTTGATTCTTTTACCTCAAGAACGATGAAGTGGCAGTCTGTATTCTGAAGAGCAATTTTTACATCTTTTATATCATAGGAAGCGGTCAGGTAACAATAGATATCGCTAAGGGTATATTGCATAAAATACTTGACAGCAAAAACAACGAACAATGCTCAAAGGCAACAAACTTCAGAACCATTGTTTTACAACTGTTGACATGAAACCACACAACAATATCGACCAAAACCACGTGTTCACTTGATTGTAAACTTACGTGGGCTGTTTCATATGGACTCAGGCAACGGTGTGCAGTCGTAATTTTTATTTTGCATCATATATTTTTTTTTTTTATTTCGTGGCGCGTGTTCCAAGCAGAACAATCCTTTTTATTTTAATGTCCTGACATGTTTAGTTTCTGAGAGAAAAAGAAATCTCAGAAGCGGAAAACAACTACGAACTTTTTAAAATAATCGTGTGTGGATTTTTTATATTCTTATACAGCGTGATGAAATCGAACAAAAAATGAAAACCTTGAAAATGGTTAAAATCAATCATTCCCAACTCGCCCATCTAAACGCCTTACAACAGTAAGAACTTTTGTTTCATAATTTATTTGTCTGTACTCGTATGCGATTAAGACACAAATTATAGATAATGTGGAAGGCAATGAAAGGTTCTAGAGGTTCTAGATTTTAAAAGTGATACTAAGCATAGTCAACTGAGAAAACAAAACCCGCAGTTTAGCTCACAGTTGTTCGAGGAGGCATGTTTGTGAATTTTTACAAAGATTGAAGCGACGAATAATAAATAGTAGTTATAATGTAGTTTTACCTGCTTGCATATATATCACAGTAAAAAAAATATAGATGCTCTCTTTGGAATATTTTGATATTGAGAGGGATTCAAAAACGCCACACATGACAATTGTCAAATCCTCGCCATTCTTTCCGTTTCTTTGAGATTTTTTTAGATTTTTCTCAGGAACTAAACTTGTCAGGACATTAAAATAAAAAGGATCGTTCTGCTTGGAACTTGCGCCACGTAATATAAAAATTTGAAGTAAATAAAAAAAAAAAACGACGGCACCCGTTGCCTGAATCCAAATGAAACCGCCCACGTATCTTTGTTTTTGACGTCATTTTCTTGTTGGCAAAAATGTTTTTGTATAATAACCTGTATTGTTTGGCATTTTGTTAAGCTAGCCGATCTGTGTGCGCACTGCTTTGTTGTTTTTTAAACGTAACAGGTTATTGAATATATTTTCTACTGAAAATTATTAATTAATTTCCTTAAAGTAACCATTAATCTAAAACTGTAAAAGTCAAGTGAAAATATATTGGTGAAATAATGGCGATTATTCTAGTTACAAGCCATGTATTATTCTATAGTGTGTGCTTGCATTTAATAAGCGCCAAGCTTGAAGGGAATCCTTAATGTATTTTAAAAATTAAATGATTGCATAGCCGACGTCTCTCTACGAAAGAAACTTCTGAAATAATTAAAAGTAAACGGTTTTATAGAGAAAAGTATGGAGTACCACGGTGGTGGAATATAACAAAACATATACTTAATTTTTTCTCCATTTCGGTTCATGTTTATATCAAACCGCGGACTGAACTCAAGTTATTAAGTATATTTACGTAGCAGGAACTAATACGGACTCTGTTTAGAATGAAATAACTGTTTTATGGTTACAGACGTACTAAATAGCAAACCTGCCTCCCACAGGAATTTAGACCACATAGTATGGTTGATCTAGAAAACAAACCATTAAAGGCTCGTTGAAATGAAAAAGAAAGCATTAAAAGGAAACAGATGGGACACGGATTTTGTATAAACAATTTAAACAAAATAATGTAGCGCAATATTTACGCCGGCAGGCGCAATTCAGGTGGAGATAACCATGCACGAGGCCCCCCCCCCCCCCCCCCCCCCCCCCCCAATTATCGAAATGGACGTGACTAGCTGCGGTCCTTTTCTCGGCTCTTACTGATTAGAGACGTAATTGACGTGTAGAAGGCTGGTTGTAAAATATTTTATCCATGCTGTAATTCTCTTTTATTCGACATATTTTTCTGTTTAAGAAACAAACAATAAAAAGGCTGTTTTTTCATTTTTTTTTTTACTTAACAGATTTGTTTTAAAAAAGCCGTGAAATATACATTTATGCGGTTTGTGCATGTGTGTTATACGGGCAGGGGGACATAGTATATAGGGCTAATCGTAACGATCAGTTGGCTAATTAATTAAAATTGGTTCGTTAACTTTTTAATTAATGCAAATAGACAGTTGGTTCCAAATAGAAATTGCTGAGCGTCATTCAAAACCACTAAATCAGTAATTTTCAGGCAGACTTTCAGCATGTGAGAAGCGCAGTAGTGCACTTAACTGTAACCACTCGTGGAGCACCTACAAGGCTGGGGTTCGATAAGACACGGAAAAATCGCGCGGGCGCCTTACCGCAACCGCTAGCCTTGTACCTGCTCCACGAGTGGTAACATTACTACACTACTACGGCTTCTCACGCGCTCAAAGTCTTTCTGAAAATGACTGATTTAGTGGTTTTGATGACGCTGAGCAACTTTCTAATTGAAACCATATGTGTATTTTCATTAATTAAAAAGTTAATTCACACATTTTAATTATTTATCTGACTGATCGTTACGATTAGCCCCCTACACTATGTCCCCCTGCCCGTATAACTCACCTGCACAAAACGCATAAATGTAACTTTCACGACTTTTTTTTAAACAAGCCTGTTAAGCCTAAAAAAAACACCCGGTAGATAGCCAATAATATTTTCAGAAAGACCACGCGATCCCATGTTCTCTTTGGTTTCAAACAAAAACAAACATGACCGGCCTGCGTCTGCGGCAAGAAGTTCCTTATTCCACGTAACTTGTTTAGTTCCATTATTTTGATAAGTGCGAACTATTTCGCGTTCTATTTAGAGGAAGAGTTTCAGAGGACGGCCCTAACTTGTGTTTGCTTATGTCGTGCAGAACAATTTATCGTAAAGTGAATATAAGCACATTGAAGAGGTACAAAGATGTTTCGTTTCAATTGTCTATGAGAGGGGGGATTGGTGGCTGAGTGGGCTAGCTAGTGCACACCAGCTCGGAGCACGTGGAGCGAAAGCTCGCGTTGCAGACCCCAAGGATCCTGGGTTCCATCCCCACCTCTGCCCGTTTCGATCTGGATGAGCATCGTACCGGCGTGCGATCGTGTACCACTACTGTGTGGTGCACGTTAAAGACCCCAGACTAGTGGTTGTACTGCACTGGCTAAATTGCAATTTAGCCAGTGCAGTACAACCGCTAGTCTGCGAGGAGTCACTCGCTGTAGATGAGCATGCTCATCTACAGCGAGTGACTCCTCGCAACTTTGAAATTAACTTTGAACTACACGCTGTATAAATATCCACACAACCCCAATTATTGTTTTGTATGAGAGGTATTTTCATAGTACACTCTTTTCGGAATACCATTCTCTTGCTATGGTTTTGAATGTCAGCAATTTAAGTGATCGTACCAATTGCCAACATGTTTTTTAGAGAAATCCATCTAAGGACGTACTAACCTGACCTTTTGGGCAGCATAAAGCCACGTATCCCAGCTAAATTCGCACGACATTGCCAAAACGGTTTACTCCGACAAACAATTTAAATGGACACCATACCATCGAATTTTCATTTTTAGAGCGCAGTTTGAGTGCCATTTTGATTTTGAGTGCCAAAAAGACCGACATCGCACCAGGTCCGGGCGGCCTACCTACACAATTTTTTATGACTTCTTGGAACGTGCTCATATACGCTCTCGTAGATGTAACTATTATTGTAGGAGTATTGAGCATGTGCCTGCGTCTTTTATAATTCTCAAAGATGAAAGTAATTTGCCCAAGCCTGCGGCTTGGGCAAATTACTTTCATCTTTGAGAATTTGTATAAACCAATTATAAGATTCTTTATTTTCTTTCGGCTAAGTCGTTTTGAAACGTCTCAACTGTAATTGTAGGTTCCCTTCAGACCACCAGCGTTTCTGCACGAAGAACGTTTTCCTCTTTGTTCCTGACGCGTTATTTCATCGCATACGTGGCCTCACGTAAGTTAAACGGGGCCTTTGTTTCCCTCGACCAAACGAAAGCTTCTGATAAGGTTGAGTACAAATAGCTATACGGTGTTCTGACCGCCTCTGGTTATTCTCGCTCATTTATTCGACTCTTGGGAACCTTTGCAATGATATTTTCAGCGAGCTTCTTCTTAATGGGCATCTGACGGTGTGCCTTTCAAGTATACCATACCCCTTTCACCCCGAAACAGACAGGCCAGTGGAAGCTACGGGCTCGTTGGACCAATCAGTCTTCCATCGATCGCCACGTGATCACGCTCCCCCCTCCCCCCCCCCCCCCCAATACCCGCGAGTAGATAGCCTTCATTACAGAGAGTTACGAACTGCTTGATCGGAATCACGTGGTTCATGGGCCACGTTTGCGATACGAGCTATGAGGAGGTGACGAACGCGTTGGTCATCTGCAAGCGTCTTAGCCTTTCCGTCCGCTTTCCTCCTCGACACGCGACAACGCAGCGCATGCGCACTTACCGCCAATCTCCGGAGGAGGCGTCCGCCATCAAATTGCAAACGATCCCCATGGTTTAGATTGGGCCCGCTCTGCGATCAAGGCTCTCTATTCACGCGCAGAGGCCGAGGTTAGGTGATGAAAGGGAGGCGGTTGATAGGTTCGGAAAATGCGTAGCTTCCATCGCCCTGCCAACTTAGGGGTGGACCGAGTATAGAGGGGTACGACAAGGCTGCCAGTTGTCCTCCTTGCTTTTTGTAGTGAGCCATGGGTCCAATGTTAGATAGGATCCACGAAAGCGACAGTGTTCGCGGGTTTCCCCCTCCTGGTCTGGGCACGATATGTACTTTTGCGGATGCATAAGCACATATAGTGTTTATGCGAACGCATCCGTGCGCAACCCTGACACATTTTCAGCAGTTGAACGTAACTTTGCTGGCTACGTAGCACTCTCCGGAGGCCAACTAAATCAGAAACAAATCCAGGCACTTTGATTCCGCAAGGTCCCCGATGCTTCATTGTCGTCATTCTCTTTGTGCCAGAAGCGCGAGTGCTGGGTGTTTTCTTTTCCACAGACGGAGTAGCGCCCCGTACCTGGGAGGAAGTTTTTGGGCACGCAAGGGAACAAGTGCTACTGGCCCAAGAGTTTGATCTCTCTTTCGGCGACAAAGTGTTTTTACCCAAACCGCTCATTTGGGGGAAACTGATACGAGGTTGAAATTTTAATTCCGCCGCAGGAATAATGCTTAGGATTACGTTCATCCTGTTTCCTTTTGGAACCAAAGAACCAAACTGCCCCGCGAAAGTGCACAATGCTCTTCGATGTTGCGCTATGCAATGAACGTTATTCGTTATTTCAGGTTTTTAGTGTTGTACTTAAAGAATAACAGGTTTATTTATAATTTTATTTTGGCTGGTTGACTTTGAACTTTTTGTTTTCCTGTGTAAAACTGGTACCGGAAAAAATGTCTCCAAAATGAATGTTTCTGAAAAAAGAGCCCCTAAAAAATGGCCCCAAAGAAATGGCCCCAAAGAAATGGCCCCAAAGAAATGGCCCCGGAAGGAATGGCCCCAAGCGAAAAGTTGGAAAAAAATGGTCCCAAAGGTTAAGGAGAGAAATAGTTCCGCCGGAACACATTTGGAAATGAGAGAGAATTATTGAGTTGGAAGTAAGTTTCCATTTGTAAATTCGCCACCAACACAGTAATTAAAATCTGTATTGAAGAAACTCAATTTTCGTTTTTCTTGTATAGCCATCACACATGACGCAATCCCAATAAACATCGTCATCTTCTGTTTTGGTTTTGTCAAAACATGGCGTACGGCTCGTTCCTCGCGGCGGAGTTCTAACATTTTGGTGCCGAAACCCAGGATGACAACGATATAGTCACGACGGAATGACGACGGGGCATCCACCCGCAGCGAAACGCGCCAAGAAAACGCGCCAAGGGACGCCGCAAGAGAAGAGCTCCAACGACGCTACCGACGTTATCACTCAACGAGTCAAGGGACGCCGCAAAAGAGCGAGCTCCAGCGACGCTGCTGACGTTATTACTCAACGAGGCCTAGTGACGCCGCAACGAAACGAGCCAAGGGACGCCGCAAGAGAGCGAGCTCCAACGACGCTACCGAAGTTATCGCCCAACGAGGCCTAGTGACGCCGCAACGCCAGGAACGCCGAGAGACCCAGAGACGCCATGGAACGACTAAAGCAGAAGCGCACGGCTCTGACGTCTCAAGTAATGAGGCTGATCTCCGACATCGACGCAGCTATCGCAAGCCACTCCGACGAGCGAAGCCTCAACGTATTATCTGTGAGGCTCAGTGAGTTGCGAATACAGCTGAGCAACGTGAACGCATCCATCGAACCACTGGTACCTGACGGAGACGTTGAGCAAAACTACGCCCGCACGATTGAATATGACGACAAGATCGTCACGTACATCGCCACCATCGCAGAGGTGGTAGAGGAACTCAGACGAGCGAGGCCCCAAGCTGGTACAACGCGGCTTCACAACGACGGCGACGGACACGCTGCAACCTCTAAGGTGAAGCTGCCGAAACTGGAGCTTCAACGGTTTGGCGGTGCAGCTACCGATTGGCAACCCTTCTGGGAACAGTACAAGCAAGCCATACATGACAACGACAGCCTCTCTAACGATGAGAAGTTCTTGTACCTGCGGTCGGCGCTTACGGGAAAGGCAGCATCGGCGATAGTTGGCATTCAAGCAACGGGAGAAAACTACGATACCGTCGTTGAGCTTCTCAGGGAGCGCTTCGGTCGGACTGACGTTCTCATTCAAGAACACCTCTCCCAACTACTTGATTTGCCAGCACTACGACACTCGAGCGAGGTGAGCGGATTGCGACGTCTCTATGACCACTTGCAACGTAATATGGCCGCTCTCACCGCGCTCGGGGTGAAGAGCGACACTTACGGAGCTATGCTCTGCTCTGCGCTACTGAGAATGCTGCCGGGAGAGTTAGTCATTGATTACCACAAGTGTCGACGTCCTACGGACAAGGAAAACGACTGTATCAAAATAGAGAGCCTACAACGCTTCCTTAAGCTCGAAGTGGGGAGCCGTGAAGAGGCTCAACAAGTTCGTCAGCGAGAAGCCAAGAGCATGAGCCATACCAAAATAACAGAAGGCGGAAAGGCTTCTCTGAATGGATCAGCCGCTGCTCTTTCCTCAACTAGTCGCTCCAAGCAGACTGAACCGAGCGCATTCTGTGCCACGAAGAACCATGCTACACGAAATTGTCAGACATCAATTTCTCTGGAGGAGAAGAAGCAAAGATTTCGAGAAGCAGGACGATGTTTCCGGTGTTCGATCAAGGGACACACCTCCAAAGAATGTCGCAACAAAAGAATCATGTGTGAAACATGCGGGCGAAGGCACATAACTCAATTGTGTGACCCATCCTGGAAGAAAAGTAAGAACACCGCAGCAGAGTTACACTCTTCGACAGGCAGGAAGAGTGATAAAACACCTGCTGCACTACTTCAAACAGCTCAGGTCTGGGCAGAGGGGAAACAGCAAAGAGCTCTCACGCGCATCCTTTTTGATAGGGGAACCCAACGAACCTTTGTGATGGAAAAACTTTCACGTAAGCTGCAGCTCGAGGTTGTTGGTGAAGAAGACATTACTATCTACCCTTTTGGAGGAGCAGGAAACATCATCAAGGAAAAACGCAGAAGGGTACGAGTCTGGCTAAGGAGCCAGTACAGCCAAAAGAAGCACTGCCTAGAAGCTCTGGAGATACCAGAGATTTGCTCCGATCATCTTCTTCTACCTGAGAGTGTAGTGCAAGGAGTCCAAGTACAGATAGCTGAGCTGGCAGACGTCACCTTGCCACCAGCCCAGTTAACAAGACATGGCATTGACATTCTTATTGGTGCTGACTACAATTGGACTCTTGTCTCTGGTGAGGTCCAAAAAGTGCAAGGCGCTCTAGTCGCTGTCAGAACAGGCTTTAGATGGACACTTCAAGGACCGATTCCCCACAGCGGTTTGACGGCCTCCTCTTCTACTGCGGCAGTTCTGAAGGCCAATGTGGGTGGAAGCACATGCTCATTGTCTACCGAGCTCCGGTCATTTTGGGAGCTGGAAAGTATGGGCATCACCGATCCTAACCTCCCACAAAAGGAAGAGGAGAATGAAGTTGTCAGAAAATTTAAATCATCCATCAAGCTAACTACCGGACGGTACGAGGTAGCCTTACCTTGGAAGCCAATGAACTTCAGCTGGAAGACAATGAAGGAGTTGCAAGGAAGCATCTGGTGAGCCTCACAAAGACGTTGCTTAAAGGGGCAGTGCAACGATTTTAATGTTGAAAAAATTGCCAGCTTGCATTTTTTATATTGTTTATACAAGCCCAAGTGACCAAAAACGCGTCACCTTTCCCCGAAAAATGGCTATTCTGCTGCGTAATCACAAGGCAAAAAACGAATTATTTGCCGACCTACAGCCGCCAGTGGCGGCTACGGGAACTAAAATGACGGCGTCTCTGGGGGATACGCGGAAGTCAACAAACCCTGTCCCCCTCCGCTGCTACTAGGGAGCCTTCATGAGGGCACCCTAGCTGCTACACTCGCCGTCAGCCCCGTGGCGAACCGCCCTTTGTGTCCATCGCTCGCCGTGACCTTCGACGAGGCTAATCCTTTGAAAGTCGACAATCGGGGAGGAAGCGGCAGGGGTCTCTCAAGAGAGGGCCCAAGGAGAAACCACGTGAACCCCCAGAGACGTCACTCGAAAGTCGGCGTGGAGAGTTGAGAGGCACTTCGACCTTCGATTTGTTTCATTTCTTTAAATAAGAACTAGCGCTTGCAAGAAAATGCGGCTTTCGGTTTTTCGTTCCATAGGTGACGCAGATTAATTTCCGCAGTTAATTGGCCAATGTCTGAAAATCGTTGCACTGCCCCTTTAAGGACGATGTGATGCTGACTGAGTATGATCAGAGAGTTCACCAGTATCTCCAGCAAGAATTTGCAGAAAAGATTTCCCCGAATGCAGACAACCCTATTGAAAATTCCATCAAGATACGTAATTTGGGGCACTGACTGCCAGTCAGCAGCCTTGGTAGAACGTGATGGACCATCAGACGTCATCTGATTGTCCATCAGATGACGTCTGACTGCCACTGCCAAGAGAATTTCATCAACAAGGGCAGCATTTATATAAGAGTAAAGCTATACGCACTCATGAATATTGCGAAATGCCTCGATAAAACAAAATGTTCGAGAGAAAAAAAGAATAGAAAAAACCAGCTCCACCGCGGATCGAACCCGCGACCACTTGCGTTCCAATCGGACATCTTAACCCCTATGCCATGCCACCGCTTTGGACACTCGATTTGACTATTCGTTTTATACGAGATGCTTCGGCTGCAAATGCAGTTAAGCCGTCAGCATGTTATGCAAAGCACTCGTACATCCCTCGCCGTACTTCAGTTCTACTCACCTGCCATGTAGAGTACTTTCGCGTCGTAAAACGATCCTTTTGTTCGCGCGTCTCCGGCCCAGTAGACCTGGTACACCATGTCGTCTTCAACTACACCGCTAAAGTCCCTTACATCGTCGGAACTCACAACAGCCTGGGTCTTGTCGAGTAGAAATTCTACTAAAACATGAGACATTGTTGAGCCCGGGCAGGATCAACAGGTTGGAGCAAGCGGGCAAACAAAACGAGTCGAGAGCAATCGTTCATGAAAGCTCGGCGAAGCCTCTATGGGCGAAGCGAAGTGTGGTGTTTGGCCAAGGAGGTTGTGTTTGGCGCTTCGGCGGGCTTCTGATCAGGGTTGTCGGTCGGTTGCGTGTCATATCTCTAACGTCAGCGGTTTTATGGGCTCACGTCCCGAAATCGTTTTCTCGTGCATAGATTACTTTTCGTAGTCATAGATTTGACGAAATAGTGCTATCCGAACGAACTTTACGTCCTTTGACCGTACGTCTGTCTGCACGTCAAAGCGTTTTGACATACAGTCAGAGACAGTCGATGTACAATCAGAATCGCCACCAAGACACCCTGATGGCATTTCGCGGCGGCCGACTGCCACCAGGAAACCATCAGAAAGCCGACAAGCGGAGTCTGACTGGAGTTTGACTGTCGGTCAGAGTAACTTGTTGGCCAATCAGACATGCTTGACGTACAGTCAGGCACAGTCAGCGGTCCACTAGAAAACATTGACTGCCAAACAGGGTTACATTGATGGATTTTTCCTTCGGGAAGGCAGAGAACCGAGTGTACTACATGCCTCACCGTGCTGTGTTACGACCTGACAGCCTCTCGACCAAGGCCAGAGTCGTGTTTGATGCGTCATCAAGAGAACCAGGGTGTCTGTCTCTGAATAACGCCAGGACCAAACCTGAATCCAGACCTCCTGAAAGTGTTACTGAACTTTCGGATCCATCGTATCGGCCTCAGTGCAGACATTGAGAAGGCATTTCTGCAGATATCACTGAGAGTGGAAGATCGTGACGCTCTACGATTTTTCTGGTACGAACGAATGCCAACGAAGCAAGAGCCGAACCCTCCTGTAGAGGTTTGGAGGATGACAAGGGTTCCTTTCGGAGCGACCAGTAGCCCGTTCCTTCTCGCAGCCACGCTACGTCACCACTTGTCGATAACAGAGGACTATCCGGAAACAACGAAATCACTAGCCGAAAGACTACGTCGATGATCTTATCACCGGAGCCAACACCGAGGAAGAGGCGGAACAGTTCTATCGACAAACATTACATGTCATGAAGCTAGCCGGAATGACACTGCGGAAGTGGAACACAAATTCTACGGAGCTGCAGCAGCTATTCAACGAGGCAGGAACCGGATGTGTTCTAGATCAAGTAGAGTGTACCACCCCTAGCGTTTCTCGAGTGTTAGGACTTGTCTGGGACAAAGACAGCGATTGCCTGGCGTTCTCCATGGGGTCTGTTTTGGAATTCCTAGACCGGAACTGCAACACGAAACGATTCATTCTCCAGGCATCATCTCGCTTTTATGACCCATTAGGACTCCTTTCCCCAGTCACTGTGACAGCCAAGCTGATGTTCCAAACCCTCTGGGAACTGGGTGTCGACAGGGACGCGCCACTACCTGAAGAGGTTCAAACAAGATGGACGCAGTGGCATACAGCACTGCACCACTTAACGAAAGTAACATTACCCCGAAGGTGCCTTGAGCTTCCTGAGGATGACCGAAATGAAGTCCACATATCCACCGATGCCAGTCCCAAGGCTTATGGGGCTGTGGCGTACCTGTGCACGCAGACTGCACCAATGAGGGTGACTTTGGTTTTGTCCAAGACCCGAGTGGTGCCGCTAAAGAAACTTTCTCTCCCAAGACTTGAATTGATGGGAATGGTGATAGGGGCACGGCTAAAGGACTACCTTACTAGGTCGTTGAACCTACAAGTTGCCAGCTGGTACCTCTGGACAGACTCAACAATCGCACTACATTGAGTGCGAGGTTCTGCTCAGCAGTGGAAGCCCTTTGTGGCCAATCGAGTATTGGAGATCCAACAGCTGACTGATCCAGAGCTTTGGAACCATTGTCCTGTACTAGAAAATCCGGCTGATCTGCTCACAAGAGGGGCGACACCCGAAGCACTCAAGTCGAGTGCGGCATGGTGGAACGGACCGCCATGGCTCACGGAGCCACCTGCTGCCTGGCCAACGCATTAAGCGAGGGTTGATATGACCGCGGCTGATGAAGGGAAGAAACAAGTTCCAGTCCATAGCGTGACACTGAAAGAAGAACAGGTTTTGCCTATGCAGCGCCACAGTTCCCTCTCGAACCTTGTTCGAGTTGTTGCCTGGATACGACGATTTATACATAACTCTAGACATCCCAGCCAAAAACGCGAGGGTTATTTGACGACCGAAGAAGTAGCACAAGCTCAAACGTGTCTGATCCTGCAGGTTCAACAGGAGGCGTTTCAGAAAGAGCTCCAATGCGTTCGACGCTCAGCACGCATGGAAAGCAACTCTCCGCTACGGGACTTAAACGCATACCTGGACAAGGACGGGGTGCTGAGGGTCGGAGGACGCCTCAGTAACGTTGACATGTGTGACAATGCAAAGCATCCCATCATTCTTCCATCAAGTCATCATTTTACCGAGCTTTTAACCAATGCCACGCATCGACGACTTCTCCACGCTGGCCCCCTTGAGACTCTGACAGAACTGCGGGAACAGTTCTGGGTCGTTCGAGGAAGACAGATGGTAAAAAGGGTGCTGAAGAAGTGTGTGATCTGTGACCGTGTCAACAGCCGAGCGGCCGCCGAGCCAGTTGCTCCACTCCCTCGAGACAGAGTAACCCAAGCGGCCCCCTTTGGGGTGACTGGTGTGGACTTCGCGGGACCACTCAACACAAGGGATAAAGGCAACAACAAGAGGTCTTACATCCTCAATTTCACCTGTGCCGTTACCCGTGCCATTCACCTCGAACTAGTGACCGACATGTCCACCCCCCATTTTCTGATGGCCTTCCGACGATTTGTGCCAAGAAGAGGAGTGTGCAGAGTTATCTTTTCTGACAATGCAAAAACGTTTCAGCGTGCTTCAAGGGACCTGAAGAAACTGTGGACCACGTTGCGTGGAGGGGAGATACAGGCCTACTTCGCTGATCGGCGGATACAGTGGAAGTTTACAATCGAGAGAGCTGCCTGGTGGGGTGGGTTCTGGGAGAGGATGGTCCGGTCGGTGAAATCCTCGCTCAAGAAAGTTTTGGGTAACAGCTACTGCAACTTCGAAGAGCTGACGACCATCTTAACGGAAATTGAGGCTGTAATTAACTCAAGACCTCTGACATACGTCTACACCGAAGCCACCGAAAAGGAACCACTCACCCCTTCCCATTTTCTGGTGGGAAAGCGTTTAACTGCACTTCCGACTAGCTCCAGCGTGGAGCCTGTGCCTCCCCTTGAAGGACAATACAACAGTCGGTGGCGTTACCGTCAAAGGATGGCAGATCAATTTTGGCGTAGATGGAAGAGGGAATACTTGACCAGTCTGCGATCTGCTCATTTCACGGTGCCGACTTCCTCCAGTGCCCTGAAGAAAGGAACTCTAGTGTTGGTTCACCAACATCTCCAACCTCGACAACTTTGGAAGACGGGAGAAGTCGTAGAAGCATTGACTGGACGAGACGGGCACATACGAGCTGCTATGGTGCGTCTTCCTAATGGTACCATTGTTAGGAGACCCGTACAACTTTTATACCCGATGGAATCTATTTATTAATGACTTGACGTCATTGTGGGGGAGTGTGAAGAAACTCAATTTTCGTTTTTCTTGTATAGCCATCGCACATGACGCAATCACAATAAACATTGTCATCTTCTGTTTTGGTTTTGTCAAAACATGGCGTACGGCTCGTTCCTCGCGGCGGAGTTCTAACATGTATGAAATGTTTTTTTTTTTTTAATTTTGTAATGGAAAGAAATAGAGAGGTGCACTTAGATGCACTTGCCTGAAGCGTGGAATGGAAGGTTTGGAAGCATTGTCGGTCACAACCTTTAGACATCCAACAGTGTGGAGGGCCATTGATGCAGTACTCTCAAGGGTATCGACCCTAACCTTAAAGATGCCCGGGGAACCTGTCGGCACTTTTCCCGAGAGGAGCAAGCCATGACTTGTCGAAAAGCAACGCCGCCTCAAGAATCTCTGTGAGGAGTATCATATGTCACTGATATGAAAACAGTGTTGTACACGTTCCTCCAAAAAAGTAACGAAAGCTCGTTCCTCGTTCCTTCTGATTTTTGGAACGCGTTCCCGTTACAAGTTCCATCTGGGAGAAAGGAACTCGTTCCCGTTACAGTTTAAAAAATGGAACGTATCGTTACATATACGTTACTTTTGTATTTTTTGCTAATTACCATATTTAGTTAAATCAAGCAGAGTTTTCTTATTTTTTTATCTATCCCGTTAATAGTCAACATACGAGTTTGTATGTCGTGATGGAAGGGCACCCGAAGAAGAAAACACGCGGAAGCAGGGTTTCATTTCTCGATATATTCATGGTAAAAATCTCAGCTATTAACCATGTCCATGCTTGTAGTGCACAATTCAGACGAGCCAAGTGTACTTTTACCCAAGATAGCACGAGCGTTTTACAACAACCTCGCACGTTTCAATTTAACAGACTCCCGTGTTAGAACCTAACAACAGTTGCTTCTCGATGTCGCTGTTCGCGAGACGGGCAAGTAAAGGAGAAGGTAGGGCTTTTGGAAAGTCACTCTTGAAAGCTACCAATACCTCGTTGGGAAGCTTGGATTTGCTGTTCAGTTCTAAGTTGGAAGACAAGAGAAGGAATAAAGGTTATTTTTTGTGTATCTTGTAAGTGACCAATGTTCGGGATACAAGGGTGAGTCCGATATCTGGCAATCTGTGATCTTGTGGTAAATGTAGGTCTCGTTATTGAAGTTCAGAAATGGCTGTAGTCAGAATACGATTTCTGGGTGTGTAAAGATTCGTGGAACAAAAGAAGGTAACCAAGTTGAAAACAACCCTCCTTCTTTGTCTTTTCCTACTACTAAAAGTTTTGCTTTCTGTACCGCAGTTTCGGGCACTCAAAAAAGAATCAATGCCCACCAGCTCTCCTGCACCCTTAACTGTTAGCAAGCGAGGACCACACAAAATAATTCATAAGCTTAGTGACCAAAAAGTTAACGAGATCCTGCACTTCGTAAAGATATTGCTTTTGTATCTTCATACTTTCTTTGTTAGAAATAAAATAAAAATGACCCCACTAGACGAAAAAAAGGAACGCCGTTACTTTTTCCGTTCCAGTAAAAATGTAACGCGTTCCCGTTCCAGTTCCAGCGATGCAAAACGGAACGGCGGCGTTCCTTCGTTCCTCCTAAAAGGAACGCGTTCCAGGAACGCCGTTCCTTGGAACGCCGTTCCGTACAACACTGTATGAAAATAGTTGAAGATTTCTTGTGTGCAGTCGGCCATAGCATTCAATCCTAACATTTCTGCATGCACTTTAGATGTTCACGTCAGCGTGTTGAAACGCATTTGTTTGTTTTTAATCAAATTAAAAAGAAAAGGAGAAAACTTCGAACTATAATGTGAGGACAGTTTGGTCAGGACTTGACGAGGCAATTTACCAATTCAAAAGGGATTCCTTCTGCAATATTTTGTTCTGTGCCACTTGGGACTATTTTTTTTTTCTATTTTCCACCTAAAACCATTTCCTCCAGGGCCAGTTTTCCCGGGACCTTTTTTCTACGCCCGCGGAAAGCGGAGAAAGGACGTACTGGGGATCTTTGCTGAACTCTACAGTGTTCAGCAAAGGTTTGGGTGGTGGCGAGAAAAGGAGTATATAACAGGGCGCGTCAGAAAGAACATTTTGTGCGGGCGTAAAGAAGCTACAAGGCCAAAGCCGGGTCTTTGAAACCCAAGTCCGAGCACCAGCGCTCGCGCAGTGAAAGCCTCGTTCAGGCCACCAGACTTGTCTTTGCAGCACGCTTGACTGCCACATTAAGTGAAATAAACTGCAACTAATTCCGCATGCTCCGGACGTGCTTAAAATATTGTAATTTCCAGCGCAGCCCCTACTGACCAGAAACGCTAATCCGAGAATTCGCCAACTCATTGGTTAATAGTTAACGTGCGCACTTCTAGTGACGCAGTCAATACTTGAGCCTGATTCGCCTGATGGACACTACGGATGCATCGGGTGAAGGGAGTTTTCGAAGAGGCCAAAACGAGTAATTATTTCCAAATTTCTATATAAAAAATCAGCTTCTGGTTTTCTACCCTCGTGTACTAGTATTCTTTTGGTCCACTAGACAACTTGAAGCTTTGCATTGAAATTAAAAACCTTAAAATGTTTAGAATATAATACATCTAAGCTATTTAACGAAATATTGATACGATCGTAAGCAATTTATAGACTCGTGCCTTCGGGGATCAATGTAAATATCTAATGGGATCAGCTTCTAGTTTAATACTGGATACTTGGCGTGCAAACTACAAAACCTTCTTGTTTAGTGAGGAAGAGTATGCCGGTGTTAGAAAAGAAAGTGTATTTTTAATGAGTTTTTTTTTAATATCACATTTCTAAGAGTTTTTCTTAAGCGTTTTACTCGATCGAAAATAAGCCTTTATTTAACAAAACGCGGAACCGGAAAATAATGTTTGAAAGCCGAAACCTCAACTAGTCGAATCGGAATTCATTTTACAAGTATAACAATAGCCGTAGCCGAGTCTTTTTTTAAACTTTGAGTTTTTTGTAGTAAACGTGAAGCACCGGCGTCACTATCTGTGGCTATAGAAACACGTCACCTCGGCAAGCTTTTCGCAGGTGCGGTCAACAGCAGCGTGATTGCTATGCGCTTGCTACAATGCCTCTGACTGGTGTAAGACTCTATGCTAACAAAAGCTATTGTTATCGTTCAACCAACGTTTTCTCAGAGCGGACGCACAGATCACGTATTTTTATATAGCGGTACCTATTGTTATCGTTCGGAGAGGTCTATTTTTGGGCGGCGGAGGAAAACTCAATGGAAAAAAGCTGAATGGAGAACACCTCACCAGAGAAGACCTTACCGGAGAAAAGCTCACCGCAAAGCCGGCAGATTCAGCAAAAAGCTCACCAGCCCTTAAGCGGAAGCCAGAAAAAATCTTACCGAAATTTTATTCTTCCCTAGCTTATAAAACTGTGCGTCACACGTGTAAATTTAACACAATTAGAATTCGTCACTTCATTAAAAATAATTGTCCTTTTATTTGAAATATTATTAAAGATTATTTGGGATATTTCCTAATTCCTCAGAAATTAGTAATCACACATTCTGTGTAATAATAACGCTGCAAGTATAAAATCAGATCATGAGACACCTGTAAAAAAGAAACCAATTTATAGGCAGCTTGACAGTGCGTTTTCGTTCGCTCTCAGATAAAGAGGTCTGTTTTTTTGTGTGTTTTTTTTTTTTTGCAAGCGGGGAGTGGATAGCAGGATGTGAACCGTTTCAGCTCCGAAGATTGTGCGGTGCCTGATAAATGAATAGGTGATGGATGGTGTAATCAACATCCCCTACGCTTTTTCTTTCTGGATTTTTTTTTCTGGTTTCTTTTTACTATAAAACTTTAGTTGCGAGAATACCTTTTTGCTATCGTGATTGCTGCCTTCGCTCGCTCTTCGTCGTTGGAGCTGTTTTCATCATGAATAACGTTTATCAACTCGCCCAATTCGCCACCTTGCAGAAGACTAGTTCTCTTAAGGTCACGAGTAACAACGGTGACAGTGTGCAATTCTAAAGATCATGGGTGATTCGCCGTAGAGGGCCACTATAACACAAAGGGTACATGCTCAAAAATAAGAACGAACTGCCAGAAAACGTGCATGTCCGTGGAAGAAAAAAATCTGAATACTCTACTGAGAGTTCTGTCCTGTTTCCAAAGGATAAAAAAAGCTTCCAAGGCAATTTTAGGGAGCGCGTTGTTGCGCATGCACTTTCAGATTTCCGGCATTTACAATTTCACTTTTTCAGATTTTTAGGCAGACATTATTAAGTTCTCGGACGTTTTCCGGATTTCCAAGTTGATAAAGTTTTCAGTTAGGCTTTTGTTGCCCAGAGCGTAAACCACAGAAAACACTCGACCGCAATTATTCATTTGAAAGCAATATACCAATGAGGTTCACAAATATTAAAAAAAGACACTTTCTTTCTTACAAACTTGACGAATCTTAATGATAATAAATCGACGTATGTTACCATGAACCGACACCCTTCATAAAAAAAGAGGAAACAAAATTGGTGAGCTTTTCTACGGATCCGCTCAAGGGCTGGTGAGGTTTTCTCTGCGTCCGTCGGTTTTGCGTTGAGTTTTACTACGGTGAGGTTCTCTCCGGAATTCGTATTTTTTGGGAGTTTAATGGGGACTATTTCCAGATTCCTCATGTTAAAGAATATTTGAGTATAAATAGAGGTTTAACGCACAGTCGTTGCTGAAAAAGTGTTTCATTTCTTAGTGTGTACAACCGACAGCTGCTAAACGTTTTTCTCTCAGGGTATCAGAGGAAAAAAGAGAAAGAGGAAATACAAGGAACAGAAAAAAGAAAAAAACAACGAAGTTAACTTCGATAAATGCACTATTTCCGGTAAAACAAAAAAGTAAAAAAAAAGCACGAGCAAAATCGCACACACCAAGCACAAAGAAAACAGTAACTAAAATACTTTTTTTTTTGTCGACGTTATAGCGCACTCAAAAAACTATCGCTCACGCTTCCAAACACACAAAAAAACGCAGCTCTTACTAACAACTTTGTATTCAGTGATAAACTTCGGCTTCTACTTGTACTTGAATTATCACGCAACACAGAGTTGTTAGTAGCCCTTTATAAGTGTTTTGTTTTTGTGAGTTTGGAAGCTTCAGCGATAGTTTTCGAGTGCGATGCAATGTCGACCATCACGAACAACCGACTCGCCCAGTCTCAAGTTTTAGCAAAATGTTTTTGTTTTATTTCAAATTTTTCTTTAAAATTATATGAAAATAAGAATGAAAAACAAAGTCGTTTTGGCTCATTCACAACTCTCCCCCTATGTAACTATCGCACGCAAACAGGGGGCCCACTTCACCACCAGAAAAACAGAAAAAAGCCCAAGGGGATGGCGAAGTGAGAAGCCAAGGGTCGGCTCGGACAGGCGCTAGCGCCCAAAGTTCCCAGAAGTCGCGCAGGTGGGCGGTGTCGCCTCAAGGTCGACCGAACCCTCACGCACGGATCGAGAAAGATAAACACAACGGGGAAAAGAAACAAGGGGTGGGTGGACACAAGGCCCTCCTCGCCAAAAGAAAAAGGATTAAGAGGAGCAATCGATGGCATGTCAAGAAAGCAAACATTTTCACAGCAGTTTATGACGGTGTCCCTTTGAAATATTGATACCAAGGTGGTACATCCTGCTAAGTTTAGACATGTAATAAGACTTTGTTTTCCGTTTGATGTCATTCCTAAGTTTACTTTTCATTTTGATTACATTTAGGTCTGTAGAGATGTCATGGCTGTCGGAAAGTGTATAGCAATTGGTGAGTGTCCCTTAATAACGATGTCGAATTTGTGGCCGTAAAATCGCTCATTCATTGCATTTTTAGTTTCCCAATATATTGGATATTACACAGCATGCAGTCTTTTGGCTGTATGCACCGTTTTTTGAATGACAATTCATCACACGTCAACTGGCAGCGGGGCAGGGCAATTCGCCACAGAGGGCAATCCTTCATAGGGCAGTTCGTCACTGTGACGATACGCCAGTCTATTAACATATATATCTTTTTTTGCGTTTTTGATGTTTAACGAGCATGGTGCTTCCAAGTGACTACAACAACCTGCGATTCCCTTCACTGCCTTAATTATGTTTTTTTCTCAATACCATAATACAGACTCATTATTTGCAAACTGACAGTGACTAATTATGTCTCGTACACCAAAATTGTGGAATCTCTCTGTCACTAATGAAGAAATGCATAAATAATTGGTAGGGAATTGTGGGGTGTTACGTGAAACGTTTCATTCGCGCATGCGCAGTGTGTGCTTGTGTCGTACACGTAAATGAGCTAGATTATTTCCGCGTCGCGCATCATGTCTGTGGCTGTGTCCCACCTCCGCAGTCTGTGTAGCGCAGACCTGTATGTCTCTGTCTCGCATGTGGACAATTTGCATTTTTTCCGTATCGCGCATGCCCACCACACGGCACCGCCCGTCGCAGTAAAGCTGGAGTGAAGCGAGCTAAAGAACGTTTCACTTTAAGAAAGAAGCATTGAGAATTGCCCGAAGTCGCGCACGCTGCCTGCTTCCGCGACACTTTCGTTGTGATTACCCCGCTCGCAGCTTGGCCAACACCACCAAAACAGAAGGCCTGTGCACGCGTCGTCACAGTGGGATGGATCGAGGCGTGGGATTGGGCACGAGTGCTGTGCCAGTGTTCGCCTGGGGCTCGCGTCCGATCAGCGCGTCGAAAGTCGCTCTCGGGCCCAATAGCCGAGTTAGCATTATCTGGCTCTGATGACGTTTCATAGAGGGAGAGGAGACCACGCGAAAACCTTCTTCTGTCTAGGTGGTCTTGGCTTGGCTGAGTTCCATATCCGCCATAGCTTGCTCCTTTTATACTGACTTAAGGAACGCCCAGAGATTCGGTGAAGCACAACTAACGCTGACTTGCAGAACTCTATCGGGGGCATTATAAATACGAGATAAATGTTGTTGATTGCGCGTGCTCCATGAATAAGGTAAATAAAAAAGATCAACAATTACCTGTCCAAGTCCCAGTGATGAACCAGCCTCTGACGAATCGCCATATCTGCCGAATTTTTCTGCTACCACATACAAAAATGGCATATCTGGACTTACATAAAAACATATATTGTTATTTAAAAATTGGGCATATCTGCCCATATAAAGCCTATCAAGTTTATATAAGGCATGCCTGGCTAGATATTCTCAATTTTGTATATATCGATATCTGGGTATACCAATTAGGGGTATATCTGCCTCTCATATAAGGACAAATACGTCCCAATCAAATAAGACAATCGTTATATTGTTGCTTTCTAAAAATATCTACCAAAAGACACTTCTCATCTGTGTAAGAAAAATACCAGCTGGATATTGAGCATGTACCAACCTTTATTAATTTTTACAAGAGCTGCTTTACGCCACTCCTGATTTCGCTCAACTTGGTTCGAAGGGAAAGCTGGATTATCGACATTCGCCTGCGTCCATGAAACGTGCATCCACGAAAAGGTGGCCGTGGAAGGAGTCATCACGAAACGCAGGCAGAATAAAAATCAGTATTCTAGCTGCAATTGTGACATGATTTTAGACGGCCAATGGCAGGTGACTGCTGGTAGAATTTCGGGGAAATTATTCTACCGGCTGCCACGGGATAGACGCGGTCTAATTCTAGAAGCCATCTGGAAAAGTACCTGTAATATAAGATCAGTTGTCACGAAGTAGGTAGTAGCGGACGTACGTTGACAAGACCGGATTTGAAAGGTGCAATCCCAGATATATATATGTCGACACGGGGAAGGGAGAACCACTCAAACACAAAGACGACAAGGAAGGGGTTCGTGAAGATTCAACACTATGAAGCACAAGCTGTCATTTATGAAACCGAACACTAAACGGATCACAAGAATTTCTCGGGCATCTTTGAAGAAATCGCGTGTTGCTGATATACGGGTAGGACTTTTCGAATCTACTACAGAAGCATAATCCATAGCAGCCACGCAGGGCGCAGCACACGCTAAACTAGATCCGCAAGCAGGAATTTCGAGATTTCCAACGGCTAATCCGTCACACCACGCTACCGCGCTTCCGCCATTTCCCGCGAAAAGAAAGCAGAGTCAAGCGATATAGTCTACGGCTGATTGGTTCCGCAAGTGTGCGACATCTACCACGCTTTCAGCTTAGGAAGAGAGAGAAAAGGAGAGAAGGAAAAGCCAAAACGGAAGTGTACGCAAACAAGGCTTATCTTCTGGGGAATTCCAACAAGGACCACAACGGATGCATTTGTCACTTATACCCAAGGTTGATATTGCAGTCAATGCTATGTGTGCCCTTGTGTTTCAGGCAGGTACCGTGTTCAGCGTTATCCCGAGCTTCTGGACTGTAGTCACATGACCCTAACCGGAGACACGATTGACATAAAACACGTATAGCGTCTGCCCTGCTGTGAATGTTGAGTGAACAGGACAGCTCTATGAAGTTCAACTTGTGAAGTTCTAAAGAAGCTGCACAGCCCAGAAGTGACCCAAAACGAGGCAACTTTGAAGTATAACCCACATTTTAATTTCAACTGAAAAACTAAGCGCGACAATTTGCGCACGATGTCCAAAAATAAATAGATAAATAAATATATATACTTTTACCAATAAATTTAAAATTATGTGTACACTGTTAGGGTCGCGTTCATAAACTTCAAATTTTTTTACAAATGAGTTGCACATAAAAGACACCACGGAAAGCACATCTTCCGACTTTCAACACACGATGAATCGCCGGCGCTCGCCAACGCCCGGATGCGATGCTGCGCGAACGGTTTTTGAAAGGTGCTGCATAGGGTACTCCGGGCGCGGCGGCTTCGCAGCTGTTCGAAGGGAAAAGGATTCGCGACGACGAAGTGGCGTCTTGCATCTTCAGTAAGCTAACGGTTCATGTTACCCACTAAATTGAGTGGGGAAACATGAACCAAATTAGTTTCACTGCTAGATTTTGCGGGAAGATTGGCGTCAGGTGTCATAAACACCAATTCATTTTCCCGATAAATTTCGTGAGGTGGTTACAGCGATGCCGACGGCGACGCCGACACCGCTTAACGCGAAAACGGGCGCCTGAGAGCTGCAATCTAAAATCCATTGTTTGATTAACTCGCTTTCCGATCTCAGGCACTTCGTCATATTGTCACACGTCAAACATCAACCAAATTTCATTAGCCTTTCAACCTTCAAAATGCACAATTGATTAATTAGTCCAAATGTCTGGAATAACTTCACCTTCAGGATGTTAACAATAGTTAACCAATTACATTAGACTCATGCAATATAGATAAATCAACTATTGTCTTCGCGAGTAGCTATGACTTTTTGCTTTCACGACCAAAACGGGCCCCTATATCATTATCAGGGGATAGATTTCTACCCATATATGCCGTGACCAAAACGGGCCCCTATACCATTATCTGGGGATAGATTTCTACCCATATATGCCGTGACCAAAACGGGCCCCTATATCATTATCTGGGGATAGATTTCTACTCATATATGGCGGTATTTGACCTTTTATACAGCGATATACTGTCGTGTTTTCACGCGTAATGGCGACATATTGGCGTACTTACGCAGTTATATCGCCACATATGGCAGCATTTGCCCACTCATATGGCAATGTCTTGCCGTATTTGCTCATTAATATGGCGGTATATGGCCCTGATATACTTTATATATGGACATATATGATATTTTCCTATGGAACGAGTAGCACTATTACGAATTGCGTTTCGACGAACGGCCCGTGTCCCGAGACCAATGGAGACAACCTGCTTAATATGGATATCTAATAGAAGTATTTATTTTTCTGCGTGATATCATTCCTAACTCCACTTTCCATTATGATTACCTTTAAGTGTGTGTTGACATCATGGCTGTCGGAAGTGATGTGTTTATACGGGAGGGGCCCTTATTCACGATGTCGAGATTGTAGCCATAAAGTCGTTTTTTCATTGAATTGGTAATTCCCCAATGTAATCTTTATTACAGATCCTGCAGTTAATGATGTATATTGCATTAGGGGTTGTGCTGCCGAGATTTTGTTTAATATAAAAAAGAAAACAGAAGATAATTCGAAACGTTACAAACTCGGTCAGTTCTAAAGGGAAAAGCTGGCATCGATGGCCAGGCAGGGACCACAGCCAGCAGTCTCTTGAGGTGTTTTTTATACGAGGGACACAAAATTCCTCTCAGCCAACTATGCTTACGGAATATGGCAAATGAGGTTCGGGAAATATTTCCCAAAGTTTTTCGTCGCCGTGCATAGTATTTAAATGGCGTTTCGACATGTAGTTTAGGCTGGATATGTTCAAATAGTTGTTTGCAACTAAGGATGCGCTTGCTTTGTTGGAGTGGACCTCTAATTCAGATTCAAGGAGTGAGTTACGTTCTAGGGCGGAGGCTCCTCTTCCGGCGTCACTGAAGATGAAGGTTGGATGTTTTATTTTGGCTAGAGTGTTTGTAGACATCTTATATTTTTCTGAAAGTTGGAGTCTTCCGAGCAAACCCTGCGTAACCGAAGAAATGAACTGCACGTAATATATATATATATATACAACGGCATGGTGGCGGGGGGCCAAAGGCGTGGGTATAGAAGAAGAAAATAACCCTGAGTGAAAAACAGCAACAACGGACGATTTAATCATCGACGTTTCGGCCGGAGTCCGGCTTCAGGAGGCCAGACTCCGGCCGAAACGTCGATGATTAAATCGTCCGTTGTTGCTGTTTTCACTAAGGGTTCTTTTCTTCTTCTATATACATATTGTTTTACCCCTTGGGAGGTAACGATCCTAGCGAAGAATTTGACGACTCTCAGCTGGCTTTCTGTACAAGTCTGTTAGAGTCTACTTCCCTGCTTCTACACATTCACATCCAGGAAGCTCATGTTGTTCGCTGAGTCATTGAAGGTAAATTTAATACTACGGTGACAACCATTCAGGTAGCTCAGAAAGGCGAGGAGCGTTTTTTCGTCATCGTTGCAGATTATGAACATATTGTCGATATAACGATCATTCATGGCCAGTGTTTTGGAGTAAAACCACACACAAATTACCTCAAATTTACGTATACTATATTAGCGTAATTCGGGGACATCCCACACACCATTGCAGTGCCATGAATCTAAAGACAATAAGTATTAAAATATTACAGCGTTAAAATCATTCTAAGAGGCAAAGGTGCGCCGAAAGAACTTCTACTGGGGATATTTTCTCGTCATGTGGGATATTACTGTATATAGAGTTTACGTCGTTAGCTACCGAAAATCTTTTCAGGGTTAGTACGTTGGCTCTATTCGTATGTTCAATTAGATTACGAAAATGCATCGTGTCTTTCACGCAAGACCCCAACATGGGAAGTAAATGCTTGATTCCTTGGTCTAGAAATTCGGAAATCTGTTCGGTCGGAGTGCTTATGCCCGGAATGATAAGCCTCCCAGGCTTTTCAGGTCTGTGGAACTTGGTAAGTATACAGATGATGACTGGATGAGAGTTGTTTTTGTTTTTGTATTTCGATAGATATAAGTATATTCGGTAATATTATTTTTGTATAGAGATCTTGGAGCGTCCAATTAATGATATTAATAAACCATTTTAGTGTGGTCGTGAGGTAGGTGTTGATAAAATTCAGTTTTATTGCTACGTTGATGCCTCCGGTAAGTACTGTGCCCTGCTCATGATCATAATTCCGCCACCCTTGTCCACCGGTCGAACAATGACGGTCTCTCTGGACTTGAACTCATTAAGAACACGTTGTGCATTCCTGGTTAAGTTACTTTTTTAGTGAGTTAGCTCGAGCAAGCGAGTTAAAAAATATCATTGAGAACAGCTTGCACATAGCTATCTATACACACTTGTTTTAGTTGAGTCCGGGGTCCAACAAGATTTTAATTAAACATTTAGTCTTGCGCTCCCTAGATTTTCACTGTCCGCCTCTTCTTTATGAAAGTATGTCTCAAGGTGTAGCCATTGCGAGAACTAGTGTAGGTCACCTAAGGGTTCAAATTCGTTTGCTGTACGAGGGGTTGGAACAAACATTGAGGCGTCTGGATGAGATTGAAATTTTCGTAGCGGTCAGAGAGACTTATCAAAGCTGTATGTTGGGCTAGTTGGTATTGGTCTTGGGTTGCCAAAGGCATGGTAGCGTTTTTTTGGACGAGGACAAAAGAAAGAAAGACAAGACAGACACGAGCGCTGACTGCAACTATTTAATCAACATGGAAATGAGGCATATATACACGCTTCGATCCTATCAATCAACCAACCCCAGGCCTAGCCGCCACTTGCATGAACTGCACCTCCTTATCGAAAAGGTCGATAGATGCAACGCTGACACACCCCAGCCCTGCCCTTTTTATTTCGTCTGCTTCGATAATCTCCCTAACAGTTCTATTTTTATGTCTAGCGAGTACGGAGCATGAGTCAAACAGAGGCTTGCACCCGCAGTCATGGCAATGCATTGAAAGGTGGCCATCCCGATAGTTTTTGATGTTTAGGCTATGTTCTCGGAGCCTATCGTTCAGGCATCTCCCAGTCTGACCTACATATTTCTTACCGCATGTTAAGGGAATCTGATATGCAACACCCTCAACACAAACGACAAACGGATTTCGGTGCCTAATCACACAACCCAGCGAGGCTTTGCGGAAAGGGTTCGTCAAATGACTCAGCCTGGCTAGCTTCTCTGGCGCAGAAAAGACCACCTTAGTGTTTATGCGGCTTGCTATTTTCTTTAGGTTGTGCGCCGTCTTGTGCATATAAGGCACGACTGCAATCCTTTGTTTACTCCTGGCCTCTTCTGGACGGGTGTTGCCCTTAGCTCGAAGCCTCTTAAGGATCACCTCGGCTACCGGCACCAGTACAGCCTCCGGGTAACCAGCCGCCAACAGACGTTCAGACTGCTCCTGGACACTCAAATGTGTCACATGGTGACATGACTTATGAAGGGCGTTCTTGAAGCACAAAGTAACAATCCCTCTCTTAACCAGTTTGCCACCTTTCAATGCATTGCCATGACTGCGGGTGCAAGCCTTTGTTTGACTCATGCTCCGTACTCGCTAGACATAAAAATAGAACTGTTAGGGAGATTATCGAAGCAGACGAAATAAAAAGGGCAGGGCTGGGGTGTGTCAGCGTTGCATCTATCGACCTTTTCGATAAGGAGGTGCAGTTCATGCAAGTGGCGGCTAGGCCTGGGGTTGGTTGATTGATAGGATCGAAGCGTGTATATATGCCTCATTTCCATGTTGATTAAATAGTTGCAGTCAGCGCTCGTGTCTGTCTTGTCTTTCTTTCTTTTGTCCTCGTCCAAAAAAGCGCTACCATGCCTTTGGCAACCCAAGGTCAGAGAGACATCAGATAGGTTGAAAACAGCGCAGCCATTAGATTTGATAGCAGCATTAGCTGCAGATGATGCAGTCGCTGGTGGAAGTAAGAGGGACTCAGGGTTGACCTCTGACAAAGAAAAGCCATCAAAGGGAGCCTCCTTTGCCTTTAAATTTCGTACCTGATTAATCGCCTTAATAGCAAATACGTATACAATAATGATGTTTATCCTCAGTTAGTTTGGAAGCTGCATCTGTTTGCTCACCTGTTTCCTGTGTGCTACAGCCTGTGGGGTGGCCGTTGATTTCGGTAGTAAATTATATATCACCCCCGACAATGTATTCGAAGTCTACCAAAGCCATCAGTGTTCGAAAAGTCCTACGCGTAAATGGGCAACAACGATTTCTTCAAAAAAGCCACATAAAGTGTATTGATGTGGTTCGGTTCGGTGAATAATACATTCTGCCACATAGTATTTAATCGTCACGGAGTGCTACCTTCTAGTTTTTTGCGTTTTTGTGTTTCTTCTGTAGTGTCCGTGTCGACATGTATCTCGGATTGCGTCTTTCAAGTCCGCTATTTTTATGGCAAATACACTGCCACCCAATCCTTGACATGAACTGACCGTTCTTCTGCGGGTTCTCTTCCAGATTGCCTCTAGATATAGGCAGCGTCTATTTTCCAGACAACCGGTAGAGCAATTTCCCCGAAATTCTACCTGCAGTCGCCTCCCATTAGCTGTCTGAAATCATGCGAGAACTGCCGGTAAAACACTTTTCTTATTCTCCCGGTATTTCGTAGAAACACGTTTCATAGACGACCTTTCGTGAATACACGATTCACGGACGCGTATTTCGTGGAAACTCGCATATCACCGACACTATTTAGGCAAATTGCACGCTGTAGGAACATTTCGTCGCGCGTGGAACACTGGTCAGTTGAGCATTTCGCGCAGCTTCGCGGCGACAGTCTGCGACGGTTACTGCAAAACTTTTAACGCATTCGTACACGCTATTTGCAGCGACAATCTGGGGTGACTTATTGCAACAAAACAAGCGTTAATCATAGAAGTCTATTAAACACTTTGCCGATAAAACATAGCGTGTCAATGAAACGATCTGTCAATGTAACGTCGTTCAATTAAATGATTGCCATCACCAAAATGAGAAGGCTGCCGGTAAATAACAAGAAAATTATTTTCCCAGCTACCGGGAAAATATAGCCCATAGCCTATACTCTCTTTCACGATAACTTGACGAACCGTGGAGGCTACGACCCCCACGGCCCAATAAGAGCGTCGGAGCGAGGCATGTGCCATCACGTCACGGGAGCGTGCGCCACAGCACCAAATGCGAGCCCCGGAGGAACCGACTGTCGTCTGCTGGCCAAAAGACGTCTCCTGTGAAACCAACCAACTTCGGATGAACGTCCGCCGACGCAACATTGCAGTCCGCTAGAGCAGCCAACTCATCGTGAACAGTTCATGAAAAAACAATACGCTCAATTTACACGGGAATCTGTGGAGGATAGCCAATGCCAGAACGAAGTTTTGAGCGGAAGCGGTCTACCGTCGATTACAGGGCTGCGACCGTTCAAACATTGTTAACAACGTTTTTCTCGGAAAAGGGGTGGTCCAAATTAAGTGTTGCTGAAAAATAACGTGTCTTTCCGGCCGTGTCAATAGATATGCAATCGTGCGAGCTCAATTGCCATTAAAAGAAAAAAAGAAGCCTAGAAGCACTTATGGTGTCAGACGGCGCTGTTGATGTGGCGGTGACGAGACTTTTACGGCCTTCACGTTGGAGTGTTGTCACGTGCCTTGCTCCACAGCCCTTATTGGGTGGCGGGGGCCACAGCCCCCACCGTTCGCCAGGTTATTGTGAACCGCCCTAGATAATTTCTTAGGTTCTTGATTGTTTTGCAATTTTTTTCAGTTTTATAAATGCTTAGTAGTACCTCTTTACATTTCGCAGATCTCTTGCGCGTTTCTGCTAGGAACCAGGCTGTGTGTAATAATCTAGCAGGTTTAAAAACAATGTTTATGTCTATGTTCTTGCCAGTTCGCAAACCCCTTTGCGAGCACTTTTTCCTTACGGGTTTCCTCTTTCTTTTATAAAGGCTTATGAAGTTCGGCACGTCCTAAACCAGTTTAAGATATACAACCTTCGAGACGGTACTTATTTAGGGCTAATGCATGTTGCCATGATATCCAAAGGGCGCGTTCACATTCCCGTTTTATTCCAACGGGTCGACAAGTGTGCCACCCGTTTGATTCAAAGGGGGCCACCATTTTGCCATCCTTTTGAATTTCAAATGTTTTTTTTTTTTAGTACGGAGGCGCTTTGAAGGACGATTATTACCACTAAGTAAAGAAAGCAGAGATCAGAGAAAAAGAAATGACGTACTACTTTTTTGGCTCAATTAAGTCAAAGATCGGTCATGAAAAAAAGCTGAAGGACATCCATCGAATGAAGTTTGATAGCACAGAATAAGCATGAACAAAAGCAAAAGAAAATAACAAAAAAAGCTTCTTCGAACCGTTTTGAGATGAGAATTTACCCGACTATCAACTTAATGCCATTTGATATAGATCGCTATCATGGAGAAGGGACGTTAGTTGGGAATACGTGAAGACGGATCAATGTTGTGGTTTAATTTTTTTCAACAAAAGATTAAGTTAGGAAATTAGTGTCGAAACCTAAAATAACTAACATCGGTGTGAGCGAGTTTTACTTTCGTGACCCCCTTAGTGCACTCGAGTCTGTGTGTATTTGAAAAAAAAAAATTGTTGGGATCCACCTTAAAATAAATAAGAATTGTTCCTAAACGACAAGAGCTATCTGTTACCATAGATTGGACGGTGTTTTCGAACATGTCCCGTGTGCCTCCAGTGGTGCAAGGCGGTGCTCTTCATTGCCGGAGGATACAGGTGCGTCTGCACACCAGTTAGTGAGGGAGTAGTGGTTGTCAACGTATTTCCGGTAACCCATCTCGGACTCTCTGTTCCCTTAAGATGTACAAGGCCTCACTAAACAGCGCGGTGAGTCATGTCCTGTGATCAATATCTGTCATGTTAACACTGGTCTGATAACACTGATATTGATCTCACCAAATTATGAAATACTAAGACGTTCCTGGGTTTAAACCATTTAAATCTATTTCTAAGAGTCAGGAAGCCACGATGGGACTGTTGTCTGTTCGTTGCGGTATAATTGTATTTTTCCATTCACCGTGAACCTTAAAAGTAATGATAAAACAGTTTTAATCTGTGTTGCTATGCAACAATAAGGGCTTAATCTAGGAGGCTGCTAGCCCAACCTTCAAATATTCGTGGCGTTGCTGATAAATGCATAATGCACCAAATAAATCTATAAAGCGTTTTTATAACACCTGTATTGTTTATTTTAGTTACGAAATGGCATGCATCGGCATGTTTTTATTCAAACGTTTATAAGTCGTGGCACATAAAACTCCAAACAAAGCCAGGGCACAAGGGGTATTTTGCCAAGGATAGATTGACACTGGTAAAAGGTTGACCAGTAATGATCCGCTGGAGCTACTGACTGCCTATGTTGCCACGTCATAGTACTAGGTTTTTAATAATGGCCGAGATTATGTACTAAAAAATATTCAAAGAACATTACTATAAACGGTGCAAGGAAAATCGGATATAATGGTTTCGCGTGCCAAACCAGCGACTGGCATCTCGCACGATCCAGGAGAGGACAGAGGATGCATTTCGACAGCTTGGGTATATTTTAACGTGAAACTGAAAGCTCAGCCTCTACCGCAATAAGCCTCCGTCAGATTGCGGACAATTCGACCCGCCACCTGGGGATCCGTGGGTCGGAGCTTTTACTCGCAGCCACCGAGGCGACTATAAACCAGGCAATGTTTGCCTGTCAGTATCGCTGTCTTGTGAACACTGGTAGAATACAACCAGAAAGTGTTCAAGGTCGACCTTAGAGTGCTATTGGCTTGTCAACATTGGAAGCAGGATGTTGTGTACGGGTGGGTAAATATCGGCACGTTATAGCCGCTGGTCAGCGTTTGCTTTTAAATCATACAGGTATTTTGTACGGGGGCTATTGTTAGGAGACATTTATTCGCACAGCACATTTATTAGGTTCGGTGACCATTAGATGGGTTAGGGTTAGTGGGCAAGTTAACTACATTAAGTTCATTGTTTCTATACTTGATCAAGATTATGTTCCAATCAGAGTTCAAAAGAGGCAATCATAATTTATTAGGCTATATATCAATAAATTGAAAAAATTTCTGGAGAGAAAAAACTTCTCTATATTAATTTATTCGCTTCTCCATATTTGTCGCTCCTTTCCTATGTCGAATGCAGGAGCACCAGAAAAAAGGCGCTCCTGCATTTGGAATTGTCTCAATACAAGCTGCAGGTACCTTGTAGCTAGACGTGTGCGGTTGCTGCTTCCTCTAGCTATACGCAGTCAAATTAACGATGAGTGTCCATCACGACCAACACAATTTTTGACACATGATTGTGCGCAGCGCCTATTAAGCTATTTCTGTGCGCTCTGAGCTAGTCTGCTGACGAATATTTTTTTCCGCCATATTCAACATTTTTGTCACTCCCATGTTATTTCGTTTACACTGGCTTCTGGTACTGCCAATGGATTAAACGAATATATTATTAGAATCAAATTTGTGAATCAAGCTGATAATCTTCCCTCGAATGCCCCTCTTTTAGTCGCCTCAGTTACATTCATGAGTAGTGTTGATAGAAAGGCATTTTTGCGTCAATGGCAACGACAATGTCAGTTAATTAGTCTCGTGAACCGCGGTTCGATGAATCGATCGTGGTGAAGCATGGTGAGGCTTTCCTGTGGAAACAGTCAAGACCTGTAGCCGGTCTGCAAGAGGTGCAGAGCGTCTCAGGTTCCGAGGATCCACGAAAGCCGTTTTCGCTTTAAATATGGGGTCGAAAGATTTTCCAAAGGATCGAAGCTTTCGACATGGGACTCAAATTTTGAAGCGGGGTAGACGATTTCCAGGCTTGGGTACAGTAAGTACAGTTGATATTTTTAGTTAACCGGGGTCTCACCGGTATCCCGTGCGCCCTCGGATATATGCAGGAGCGCGTTCATGTCTTCCGAAGGCATATTGTGAAGTGCGGGGACCGAGATGCCGTCTGTGCAATGCACGGTATTGGTCTTGGCGGACTCCGGAGCCAGGACGAGCTCCTCCAACATGAAGGGCGCGTTCTCTTTTTCATCAGCGTGAACAGAGACCGGAGCGTGAATCCACTTAGAGGTGGCGTGGTCTGTTGGGGGAACAAGAAACTACGACGCTGCGAGGCCCAGGTCTACGTTGCTGCTGTTTTGTAGAAGCGACATACGCTCACAACATGGAACTGGCCACGATTCCTTGAACCTTTCGCTGCGCTCCATCGTAACGTAATGTGGAGAGAGCGCCTCCTAAGGAACATTTTGTGCGAGCGTAGAGAATCTACAATGCCAAACCACAAGCTTTGAACTTCAACACCGATCGAGCCCTTTCAGTTGTGCAGTGAAAGCCTCGTTCAGGTCAGCATACTTGTGTTTGTAGCTTGCGCTTTACTGCCACTTAAAGTTAAACCAGCTACAACTAATTGCGCATGCGCCGGACGCGCTTAAAGTTTGGCGATTTCTGCGACACCAATCATTGTACACAAAGGCGACTCCGAGAATTTTACATATGATTGATTATTAGCAAGCGGATTCCTAGTGAGGCAGTGACCAATCCATGACCACAATTCATCTGATGTGCTCTACACATAGATCAGAGTGAAAAGGAAGTGAGTTTTCTAAGGAAAGAAGACAGAAGGAGCCCACATTTATATTTAACATTTTATAGCGAAAATCCTCATCTGGTTTTCTACCCTCGTGTACATTTTGTTTTGTCTTGTTTGGTTTCGTTTTTGGTTCTCAAGACAATTTGATGTTCATCAAGTTAGAAATTTTGAGATGCTTAGAACTTCATATGTCTATTTATTTTCACAAAATATTTACAAGAGCCTTAGAAAATTATAGTGCCGTTCCTTAATCGATCAATAGACCGATGTCACCTGCCAGTTTGATTGCGCCACCGTAGCTGCAATGCATCGAGGGAAGTTTAATCTTTCTGCAGGTGCGATATCCTCGCTGGAGATCGGCGTGTCTAGAGCAGGAGACAGCACGAGCCCTTGGGAGCAAGGCCGTCCGCCTCTTGGGAACTTAAGTTGTGACGGCGTCGCGCATGCGCCGAATGCTTAGTGAGATCGCTGTATTCAAACATATATATAATATATATATATATATATATATATATATATATATATATATATATATATTGTATGTTTGGTTGTTGATTTAATTTTTGACACAATTGTCAAGGGGGTTGGGAAAAAGCCAATACAATCACCTGACTGGGCCCAACCCCTGTAACGACACTCGACAGTTGGGCACAAATCGAGATAGAGGATGAAAATGAAAGTGAAAAGCCAGCTGGCAGAACAGGTCAGGAAAACAATTATTTCAGCCAGCTAAAAACTCTTCAGCTTAAAAAACAACCAAACAAAAAAACAACACTGATTAATAACACAAGTGACTATGTATGTACCCAAGCAACAGTAAAATATTCCCTTAGGTATTTTTGAAATGGAACATGGCAGTGATTTCCTGGGCCAGCTCATACACGCATTAATATTTGTTGAGGATATCAGTAATCTGGTAGGATCATTTTTGAGTATCATAATTAGTTCTCATTTTTGGTTTTCGAAACTGCTGGTGCCTCAGGTTGTGATTTGTTTGCTTGGGTAGGTACGTCTCGTGACCTTTTTCTTTAGAGGGTCGGAGCAATCCACCTTACAACAGAAAGCGCCGTTTCAATACGTGTTTTTCTTTAATGGTCACCTTTCTTAAAGCTTTCTTCGAGCGTTTTACTCGAACCGAAATAAGCCTGTTTTGGTTTAGGCGCAGATACTGTAAATGATGTTTTAAAGCCGGACCTCAACCAGTCGAATCCAAACAATTTGTATTAAAAAACAATAGCCGTAACCGAGCCTTTGCTTAATTTTCCTTTGAGTGTCTGACTGGTAGTCCGCGTGGGACATGGATTTTGCCACCAATGGTTATAGAAACATACCGCCTTTGCAAGCCTTTCAGATGTCCGTTCGAAAGCTCCGAGGTTACTGCCCTGTTCCTACAATGGACTTTTTGCTCATGTTTACCTCTATGTTAACGGAATCTATTGTTTTCGTTCAGGCGATGTTTTCTTAGAATTGCTTCACAAATCACAGATGTTTTACACTTACGCTTAAAGCCGTCTTGTTGTTGTTGTTTGACTATAACGGCATCGATTGTTATCGTTCGGACAACTTCATATTTTTCCGGGGTTGAATAAACTCTCCCATTGTTTTGTGTGCAAGCAGCAAAGCTTATTGTTACCCTTCGCGCCACTGTTTTTCGTTGGCTACGTTTACATGGATGCGACAGCAGCGCATCGGATCCAGTTAGCAAATCGGATCCACTTCAACCACTACGTTTACATGGATTCGGATCGACCAGTAGCAGCACCTTGTGTCGAAGGATCACAACACAAACCTCGTGACCTTCAGACTGTTTCCGAATTGTCCGGTTTGCCTAGAGGCATGCAAAGCAAAGCTCCCGTAATCCCTCGCTCGAGCGCTCGATCCGATCCGCTAGCGTATACATGGATAGTCTCAATTCGAATTGACCATCTCAACCCACCCCGTACCAGCGGATAAGATCCGATCCGATGCGATCCTAGCTGTTTACATGGACCGATTCGATTCGTTAACTGGATCCGATGCGCTGCAGTCGCATGCAATCGTAGCCGTTGTCCTGGGTCGCTTAACTGGTGGAAGAAAATATTCTTTGCTTTCTTACGCAGTGGGGGAGTGACCGAAAGAACGCCGCGGAGTTTCCTCCTCCCTGCACGCGCTCAACTTCGCTACTTTTGACCTTGGAGAGACGAAAACTCCCCCGCGATTCCTAGGCGGTGCACGAGAGCACGAGACAGCGCGGGGAGGCGAGCGTTCACGCCGCTCGCTGTGCGCTTGTCTTTGGGCTCTGTGGCTCAGTTGCGCCAAAATTTCGATCCCGTCATGCCTCGCTCAGGCGAGGAGCGAGAGCAGACGACGGGAGTTCTTCTGCTGCTACTATGAGGCATTAGCACAGCGGAACCGAAAGAAAAAGAAGGTTTTCCGCGAGAAATCGCGTCCCGCGGCCCACAAACTCAAACGCGAGCTTGAATTGTAAGCGGCTCATAATTCCAGAAGGGAGCAGTCAACAACCCGTGCTTTATTTGCAAAATTTAAGCCGCTAGGGTGCCGTACAGACACCGAAACCTACCGGTGTGTAATGAAAGGCTCAGGACAAACACATCAGAGGCCGCGAGATCTCACATCACCCGTGTGCGGGTGAAAAGTGGAACATTTCTCGACAAAGCTCCCACAGCAGAAACCTGTGACGCATTCCCTCAGCGTCTGGGAAAGCTAAACATGGAGACGTCACCCGAGGCTTCAGCAAAATCGTATTTGAACGTCAGCTATTTTGCCCCGTCGTATTTTGTTTGAGAAACCTTTCGTTCTCAACGGCCTCACCAGGGAAATAAAAAGTATTACGAAACGTATTGTTAGCTATTCCACGAACTAGATTAATCCGTATCTTTTCAGTGGTTCACTAATAATAACCTTGCTTAAATGGGAACTGCGCCGACTTTTCGAGCTACCTAATCCAAATGCGTAATCTGAATGTGGATGGCTTCCTGATTCCGGAATGTTATCTCGTTCTCCCACATTCACTCTACAGGGTGATACAAGGAGACGCCAGGAACCTATCGCGCTACGACTTTGTACAGCGTTGCCCACATATGGTGCATAGTTTTTTTTTATAAAATTTGCAAAGAGCGAACTTACCTGAGAAAAAGAGTAAAGAAAGAAAAAGGCTTAGCTCCTATGGAAACGCAGCGAAGCCACCAGTCTTCAAACAACACGGCGCCGTTTCGCACGGGAGAGGTGTCTTTTGATGGGGAGGTGTATGTGCAAAAACAGGGCATTCGCATTGGTTCGCGAGTGGCCCCCGCCTTGTGTAATATATTTTAGCACACTGTGACCAAGCTATAGCTGAAAGACTTGGGAATGAAGATGACTTTAGAGTTTTTAGGTATGTCCATGATTACCTTGTCATTGTCCTCGCACCTAAGGTGCTCACTGATAAGGTTGCCGTTGATTTGATGGAAGTTTTTGCAGCCTGCTCCCATGGGTTGACGTTATGAAAAAACCTCGGGGGGCTCTTTGCAGTTTCTAAATTTGAAACTTATGTTTCTAGAAGACCACATTTGCGGGCATTATGAACTTCGCTCTAAGAAGGCTGTACTCTCCTACGCCTTCGCCCGTTCCAAACTGGTAAAAAGAGCCTGTAGGAAAATTTCGACGATGGAAAGATGATGAAAAAGGCTCATACAATCGTAACCGTAATATGGGACATCCTATACAAGCGAAAAGGCAGCTCCAGTATATTGGATTAAGGTGGAACGATACAGGTAGGCGGAACCATACAAGCGTGTCGTATTTTGGGACATCCTATACCGGCGTAGTGGATTATGGCGGAACCATGGAGGCGGACGGAACCATACATGCATAACGTAATATGGGACATCCTATACCAGCGAAAAGGCGATATCGGCATGGTGGAGCCATATGGCTCCAACATGGTGGTTTCGCCTTTTCACTGTTGTACAGGGCGATTTAGTTTTAAGCTTTACATATATGTTAAGAAACGTCGTGAAAGCTAAATTAATGCGATTTGTGCAGGCGAGTTATACGGCCAGGCGTACATAGTATAGGAACCTAGTCGTAACGATCAGTCAGATAATTAAATACAATTTGTTAATTAACTTTTTAATTAGTAAAAATGAAAATATGGTTTCTATTAGAAACTTGCTGAGTCACTGAAAACCACAAAATCAACTCTTTTTAGAAGGATATATTGCAAAGATAGCATTTTACGCGTTCTGTAAAAATGCTTTATTTGGACGAGTTTCTAGGTTTCAGTTTCTTATCAGAGCTCATCTCTGCGCCCACGGTCCTGTTCCCCAGGGGCTTAGACGTGCAACACACGTGCGCCTTGCTTCCCTCCATCCTACGAGGTTGGCGAGGGGGCGGCTTTGCACTGCGGCCACCAGGCAGCAGGACCGTAGGTGCAAAGATGCGCTCTGGTAAAAAACCGAAGTCTGGAAACGCGTCCACATTGACCATATTTTTAGAACACCATAAAATTCTGCTCTTGTCTTATATCTTCACAAAGAAAGTTGATTTAGTGTGTTTTGATGATGCTTAGCAAGTTTCTAATTGGAACCATGGGTCTATTTTCACTGATTGAAAATTTCAGGAACATACTATACTTACAGAGAGGCTGAAGCGGTTTGTATTTGAAAAAACACTTTTAAATCTTCTTCATTTGACCTCCAGAATCTCACATATCAAAATTATTTGCTAATTCGATGAATCGAGGCTGCATAAAGTCATTTTTAAAGCGCTGTGAAAGCCCCTCCCCTAGAGAGCGACGTCACAAGAGCAGCTTTCAACATCTTTGATCACGCATCTTCAGCGCCTATCAAAGCTATGCACGCACATGCTATTTTTTAGAAACGCAGAAAAATGTGTCACGACTGGTGCCAATGCGGGAGAATATACCTACAAAACTTGCGATTGGACGCGCTGCCCTTAAGCGACACACGCTTGGCGGCCGAAAGGTCTTTTTACGATGTCACTATTGGTAGGATGTTTTTTTGTATTTTCTCACGTTTAGTTATATCTCTGTGGAAAACGAACGGGATATTCAGATTCTCGGGATAAAATTACGCTAGAATGAACCTCTATCTAGTTTTCTGAAAGAAGTCTGGCACATCTCTGTAATAAGCCGACTGATCATTACAAATTAGCATTTTAGACTATGCCGCCCTGTCCATATAACTCACGTGCACAGACTGCGTAAATGTAGCTTTTACGGCTTTTTTTTAAAAATCTGTGAAACATACAAAAAAACACTCTGTAGAATGTCTCCCAATACGATACGATTGTATTATTCCTTTCCCGCTTGCATTGTTCAAGAACAACTTATGGATATGCAGCGTTTTATTGGAATGCTGGATGTCAGCGAGTCTCTACATCAGTGAGTGGTTTTAAACAAGCATGATGTTTGCACACCAATAAGCTCTTATCCGAGGCTCACCAGGAGCACTAAGAGCAGAGGCAAAATGTCGTGACCTGGTAAATTTGGTTGCAGGTATTTATTTTTAGAAGAACTGCATGCAGCAAAGCTTAACTTTGCTCAAAAGAAGATAATTAAAAATTCAATACTGAACAATGGTGTCCCTTGAGCTGTCAGACCAAACTCCCACTCTTGCCACTCAGGAGTTCCTAACTTGTGTGTAGAGGATCAGCACAACCCAGATTTGTGCTGCAAGCGCACCTGCAATATAAATGTTGAAAAAACATGAGATGAAATATGAGACGTTTACAATTCTCTGCAATGTGAAATTAGAGTACAGATCTTGAAGAGGAGGATGGGAGGGTATACCCCTCCTTCCCCTCCTCTCCTCCTCTTCTGCTCCCTCTCATTTAGGGGGAAATTTCCCTGAATTAAGCGGGAAAATTTCCCCACTAAATTTAGCAGGTTAAGTTTCTCACTAAATTTAGCGCGGAAATTAATGTCACATGACCTCAACACAAATGCAGTTTTCCCGCTAAAAGTAGCGGGGAAAATGACGTCGCATGACCGTGTCGCGTCATCCATAAAAATTTCAGTTTCTCAGCTAGACTTAGCGGAAATATTAACGTCACATGACCGCAACATTAATTCAATTTCCTGCCAAGTGTAGTAGGCGGTTACGCCAACAGCCACGCCGCGAAACGCGGAAACGGGTGCTAAGAGTTGTGCTAAACCCTAAATGCATCATGTGAAATAAAGTGAACATTAGAGATACTGTAAGAAAAAGAAGAGAATCTAAGATACCGTTCTCAGATCCTTCCTTTTGTCCGTTCTCAAATGTTTTGATTTCAAGAAATGTTTATCTCTTTATTCATACCCACAGAACCCCTCCCACTTTCAGCATGAATGCAATAAATCAATGCAGACTAGTCCTTGTAAACTATAATGCACTAGAAAATGGATGTTTGCCACATAGTTATGTATGAGTCAGTGGCTCTGATCTCTATATACATTTGTATTGAGGAACATTCTCGAATAAAACTTCTGGGCTTCGAATTCAACAGTTTGTACTTCCATAAGGAACACTGTATGGCAGTGATTTTTTTTGTCGCACATCAGAAACACCACAGCACTGTCATCCTTGCATACCTAACAAGAACTTGTACTTTTTTTAGCATGGCATGTGCTATTCTAATGCCCATACAGCCTCCTTTAACAAAATTTTCTTTTTAGAGCTTTTTATTGGTTCTTATTTAGCTCGCACGACAGATTCGGTACCTTGAATTCTCACTCGCCATCAACAGTTTTATATATTAATGTAATAGCGAAAGACAAGATGTATGGACTTGAGTACGGCTCAACAAGCACAGATATTGAGAAAAGTACTGAACTCAAATGTCAAAATAAAAATAAGCTGGAATACTTTGTCTTGAATACAGTTAGCAGATTTAATATGAATAATATGTGTTAGACGCACGCTCAAGGAAACCTGTTGCCTCTATATTCATTCAAATTACTTTGCAGAACCCAGCGCTGCAGTCTCAGGTGCGAGTTCGCTGAATGATTCTACTGAAAATGAGTGTAGACGGGAAAAGCAGTTTGATCTGCGATAATGAGCACTACATAAGTGACATGTCATTATTACTGTTACACTGCCGAATGTTCCAAACTGTCAGTCGCATCACTGTGAGATCCCTCCGTACGTTACAGGGTTTGGCTCTCTCGAATGCTTTGCGAGAAAAATTATGAACTGGAAATATCTAGAGTAGTTCTAGAAAAACAATTTCCGGAATCTTATCTCAGCATCGTAAAGAATATGAAAAGTTTCTAAAGACAAGGTTAGTGCAGGAGTTGAATAAACTAAATACTTCGTTTTGCGAAACCATCTTGCCGTAGTAAACGTATGAAGTTCCCCTAGGTAGAGCTAGTCATTACGGATGATTGTGCCCATTGCGTACCATAAAAATTTAATTTGCGCCCTAAAATATTTACAAACTCAATTAACTCTGAATAAGTGGACCACTTGGCATTAAAGATTGGCCTCACCATGAATGTCTGCCAACATCTACATAATAATTTCCATGAACCTATGTATTTCAAGAAAATATTTGGTGCGAGCTGCTGAAAACACAATAGCACTTTTAACAAGTGCTGATTGTTGGGCAAGTTGGTACGGTACGTTAGAAAACATGATTGGGCATTGAAGACGGAGACATAGGAAGGAGAGACACCACAGGGTGCTAACTTTCAACTGATTTAATTCAAGAACCTCAGCGTAGAAACACACTGCGTCACCGCACCACATCTCAACCAATCCGTGGCCCTGCCACGGACCGCATGTGTTTGTCCTTTGTCTCTCTTCTTCCCCTTCTCCAGGGATTATTTTCATCAATCTTGTCCAGCTCGCTTGCACCTTTGCATTTAATTGCATTATAATCAAGTACGCCAACTCCTTATCCGCCAAGTCAATTGACGCCACACTGACACAACACGTGCCGGAACTATTTGTAGCGTCAGCCTCCATAATCTCTCTAACAGTCATATCTTTGTGCCTAGCAAGAACAGTAGACGAAGCGAATAATGGTTTGCAATCGCAGTCATGATCTGTCGTGTCACTGTCATGACTGCGGGTGCAAACCATTATTTGCTTCATCTACTGTTCTTGAGAGGCACAAAGATAGGACTGTTAGCGAGATTATGGAGGCTGACACTATAAATAAATCCGGCAAAAGTTGTGTCAGTGTGGCGTCAATTGGCTTGGCGGATAAGGAGTTGGCGTACTTGCAGTCCGTGGCAGGGCTACGGATTGGTTGAGATGTGGTGCGGTGACGCAGTGTGTTTCTACGCTGAGGTTCTTGAATTAAATCAGTTGAAAGTTAGCGCTCTGTTGTGTCTGTCCTTCCTATGTCCCCGTCTTCGAAGCGCAATCATGTTTTCTAACGCACTTTTTAACACTAATAAAAAGCCTGTGTTGGGCCACAACTTAAGCAGTTTTCACTTCATTATGAAGAGCATTTACACATATGTGAGCCATGAATATAGGCCTGCACTGAATTTTTTTCTTAAGCTGAACGTGCTATGCTCTGTTTATTATATAAATCGTTGCAGAGCTGACAATGTGCGAGTTCCTGTTTTTTTTTATATTTCACATGTCCCGACTGCTGGGTGTGGTAGGTACATAAGATTGATGACACCAACGAAACACAATGATTATTTTAAGAATTTGTTTGGGTATAGCACGAGCAAGGCGATCTGCGGGAAGTTATTTCTGTGACACCGTCGAACCTACATCCGCGGGCTTTAAGTTCACGTGTTAATCATGTCTGCAGTCTCTTTTTTGTAATTGAAACTCCATCCAACCCAAGATTTGAATATGTTTTTTTGCATTTTAGGCTTAGTAGTGCTTTTGCTGTTCTATTAATAGGTAAGAAGAATGCTTATTTCAAGTGGCATACCTAACACCTGGTGGCACGAGGACTCCTCTGTCGTGACGCTGATCGAAAGTCACAGGCAGGGAGATACTGCGATGCTCTTGTTGCTGGGATTACCTCCCCCATGGTCCTGGCCAGACCGCAGAAAAAGATTGAGTCCAAGCTTGTGGCCACTAGGATCTCCAGATATTCAGGCACCCAAGTAGCTGAAAATAAAAACAAATCACAATCAAGTACTTGGCAGAGCTACATTAAAATGGCTAGCATATTCTTTCGTGATCAGCACATAGATCCTCTTATTTTAGTCATAGTTCACCCCCCAGGACAAGGCCACGTAGGCCTTAAAATGATGGGTACCGAATTAAGGCGATTGATCAAATGCATTCCTTTAACCCTCTTTCGCCCCAACCTGAGGGACTTCTGTCAAATATTCCCATTCAACTGTAAAGACTATAAAAAAACTACTACTGCAATGCAGAGCCGTATAGTGGGAGAGTTTAGCCAGGGGATGTGGCGACGAGGGCGCCGGAGAGGAGGAAAGGGAGGAGAACACCGAAGGAGGGATAGAGAAGGCAGCAAAGAGGAAAAGAGGAGATGACCATCATTTTGACGCAAAACTGTCGGCACGGAGCACTGTTGAGGCTATGCGTCGTCTGCTTATTTTTTTTTTTTTTCCTGAATAAAAGTGCGTTCAAACATGGAGGAACTTCTTTCTTTAGGTTTTTAAGCCACCGAGGAATAACACTATATCATTTTATTGCCAGAGCCTGCCAAATAAAAGGAAAGAACCGAATTTTGAATATCGATCCCATGCCGGGCGAATGAATGAAAATCGCGGCTCTCCCCGCTGAGCTGGGAGCAGCCAAGAGTTCACGCGCATGCGCTCACGCCTCTTGCTCTGCGCCGCGGGCTGATCAGCTCACTCGGAAGGGAGACGTTACGGCAGCGAAATCATAGACTGCCAGACTCTCCCCATATATGGCTCTGCTGCAATGGAAAGATTTTCCTACCCTCGTGCTCAGCGAGTGTCGACTGGGGATACAACTCCAGTTCATACACTCGCTCAACATGAGGGTAGAGTGTACCAGCAGAGGGCAGGTGTCTGGATAGAAAGAGTTTAGTTGGCACACCACGAGGCTAACAAATAAGAATGTGTACTACTCTGAGCAAAATGCCAAAAAAGCGTGGATCTCGGCTTGACACTAATAGCGGCACACAGTATCTATTTTACTGACAAAGGGGTACTAAATCATTATTTTCAGCTACCTAACTATACTAAATATTCTTCCCGGCTTGCGTTTTAGGAAAATCTTTAAATTTACAAGAACTATTAATACAACGGCTAAAAAAAAGCAATGGCAAAACCAGCAATCGAATTCGCCTGCTCTCCAGTAGCACGGCATCTATGGCAGGCAGACCTGCAGAATGAGCAAGCAGTTTAAAAAACAGAGTATGTCCTATGTATAACTTTTTTTATGCTGCAAAGCAAGCGCTGGAAGGAGGTTTCACGACATTAACGAAATGTCTTGCAATCAGTTGAGAACAAATTAGAGCAGTGAACTTGTCCTTGCTTCTAGCATAACGTTTTAGTGTTGCCCATGGAAACTCACATAAATTTGTAAATAAAAACAAAAAAGACTACCCAAGTAGCACAGAATTTTCTAAAATCATCGGCCATGCCTCGGCCATTGCTAGGCCAACGATCAATTTGGTCGGCCACCGGCAGATCCTCGGTGGACAACCAAAAACCATGGTCGGCAAAAGCCAGGCCACCGATGCCTCGAATTCAGCTCGGCCATTGGCAAAGGGCAGTGCTCGGCAAACTCCGGGCCATCCAAGGTATTTTTTTACATGTTGGCCACCAAGGAAGGGCCTAGCCCGGCATTTGCCCAGTTGCCAAGGCCTTGTTTTCACCTCGGCCACAGGGCAAAAAAACGAGGGCCGGCATTTGCCAGGCCACCGATGTCTTGTTTTCACTTTGGCCATTGGGCAAAAAACAAGGACCGGCATTTGCTAGGCCACCGAGGCCTTGATTTCACCTCGGCCATTAAGCAAAGACCGAGGGCCGGCATTTGCTAGGCCACCGAGGCCTTGTTTTCACCTCGGCCATTGAGCAAAGAACGAGGGCCGGCATCTGCTAGGCCACAAAGGTATATCCAAGGGTCGTTTTCAGCCTGGCCATGGAGCAAATACCGACGCGGCATTAGCCTGGCCACAGATGTATAACCGAGGTCTCGTTTTCACCTCGGGAATTGGGCAAAAAACAAGGGCCGGCATGTGCTAGGCCACGGAGGCCTTGATTTCACCTCGGCCATTAAGCAAAGACCGAGGGCCGGCATTTGCTAGGCCACAAAGGTATATCCGAGGGTTGTTTTCAGCCTGGCCATGGAGCAAATACCGACGCGGCATTAGTCTGGCTTTGTTTTCACCTCACCATTGAGCAAAAAACAATGTGACATTTGCCTGGCCACAAAGACATAGCCGAAGGTCATTTTCACCTCGGCCGTGGGGCAAATAATGCTAGCTGTGGCCTTTTCATTGCCCCTAAAGGTATAGCAGACAGCAGTTTTCTCCCCAATTTAAAGGCAAAATAACATGCGAGAACAGATGTTTGTGTTTGTAGGTTCATCATGTTGCAGGCAACGATACTCAAGCTCTATAATCGGTTGCAAGTCAAGAAGGTAGGAGAAGCTCCTCCCACAAGTGTGATGCGCCCGTTTCAAATCTCTCCGCAGTCGAAAGAAGAGTTCACTGGAAACGCTCCTTGTTCCGCTTCAATGGATTCCCACTTGTCCCCGATCCTACTTTTTACGAAAGCGACCTTTGTATTCATCGGAGAGGGAACCGAGCCCCTGAAAGCAGCCTTTGTATCCATCGGGGGGGAAGCTAATCCCCGAAAGTCGTATTTGTTTCCGTGGGTGGGGAAGAACTCTAATCTCCCTCTCGTGGCTTCCACAATGCTAAGTCAAAGTGGAAAGATAAAGCAAATATGTACAGAAAGGCAAGACACTCCTCGCGCGCTGGCCGCGACGTCACGGAAACGGTGGGACGCTATTGGATGCGGAGGTGGCGGAGGGATATCTGATTCCCTTTGAGGGGCATTTGCCGCTACCTTCTTAACCTGTAACTGACTATAGGCATCACTGTAATGCACTCAAGGCACTGGGGTGGATCAGCTAGGAGGCATCCAGGTTGAGGTCTTTGTGATCTGAACATCATATGACGCACCCATTCTTATTGAACCTTCATGTTACAGCACCTGCTGCTTCGCTGTGCAAAAAGAAAAAAGATTGACAAAACCTACCTAGTTGCAATTGCTCATGATAATCAAACTCTAGGCTAAATTGCAGTTGCATTAGCTTTCCAACAGCCACCTCCGAAGTCTGGCACAAATGATGTGCAATGTTTCTTGTCACCCCGTACGGGTGTACGAAAAAAATTGGTGTCATTTACAGTGTATGTTATCTACTAGGCAAACAAACAACATAGAAACAGTTTACCGATTTCACAAGAATATAGTCTCCGAAGGATATATATATTGCCTAGTCAAAAAATTTCAAAGGTGTTGGTGGCCAGGCTGTTGGTAACTGATCATGAATTCAATGGACACTGTAAGAAAGGGTCATCAGTTCGATTCACTGTCAGATTAAGAGTGCATGTCCCCAGGTTAGTCAATTTATACCAGCAAAAGAAGACACCAATGTGTTGAAATTCGAAAGATGTTTGTCTTGTCCGCCTTCTTTGTATAACTCTTTTGTATTTTTTAATCACGGCTGTTCAAGAAGTATTTAACCTTTGGCAGGAAAAAATAGATTTATTTGCCTTGAGGTCTAAAACTCTAATCCCCTTCAAACTACTCTCATTGGGATAGCACACACTTCAATGTTTGAAAGGCTTAGCTGTTTATTCAGCCAGCTGTCCCGGTGCCCTGAGCCTCTTGTGACGTAGTTCACATGGTTTCTGAATGAGCCGAAGTCCTATCTTCTTTGATGACTTGGCTGCCTCCAGTTCCACATGGCCCAAGCCTCAGCGCAATGCCTGCAAAATGTTATGAGAGCAATTCACTTATAGGATCAAGACAAACAAAATTTAATTTAGACTAATAGCTTCTTTTCATGTCACCATTTCAGAACAATGTTTCTACCAAACTAGACAAGCAGAAAACCGAAGAATTGCCACTCATATCGCTGCATGAAAAAGTAGAATCTGCTTGTAACACTGGACTGTGCTTGCCAGAGGCGAGTTACAGCATAATGATGTGCTGTATTACCAATTTCATGTGATCATTTAAAATCCTCTAAAACTGTAAAACTACGCCACCTGAAAAAAAGTATATGAAGTATACAACCACTACTATTTGCATTGACAGCTGTCACTAAATACTGTTTTGTCTGAACTAAAAAAGGTACAGTGGACTCACAATAAATCAAACTCTGATATTTCATACTGTCAGTTAATTCAAACAAATTTAAAAATTTAGTTTTTTTGCTATGTTTTAATGCATCTGTAAGCTGTTTAATTCAAACAATGTTTTCGCTCCATTCACACTATTTGTCCATTGCGGAGGGTTAGCCCCGTTGAGTGCGCTTCTCATCGAGCACCTGTGTACTCCGGAAAAGCAATACACGTGAAGCTCGTGGTCATTGCTTTGCCGCAGTATACGGGTGCTAGGTGAGAAGCATACTCGATGGGACTAACCCATCCCGATTATGCAAGGAGCACTGTCCTGACAACCTGCTTTCATTATTTGTGCTTCTCTGATTATTCTAAGGGGGATTAAATTCCAAATGAAACAAAGAATATTTGCATATAGCAAGCAGATTTATAAATTCCTTCGATTAGGATAGCTGGGCGTTTCTTTAGGTTTAATTTTATGTGAAATCTGTCATTTACAAGCCACCCCAATGTAGGCATTGGACTTACAGAAGCCACAGTTCATAGATGTAGTTATATTAAAACTAACTGAGCTTAGAAGTGGACAAGGGGAAGGTTGGGAACAACCTTCACAAGTTAAGCTGAAGTTTTGTTTAAGCACGGCACAACAGTAGTAAAAGGCTTTGAGAAACTATTCTATATTCAATTAGAAAATAATCGGCCAATATTAATTTTTGCTTTAAGCCTCACCAATGTTTTATGTGTGCCCTTTTTTAAATAGGCCTATGCAGAGGATAGTATAAACAACTGCTTGGTATATGTAGTTATTCCTATAGCGATTTCATACTTTGCCTCATATCACTTTTCCATCAATTTCCGATAATTGAAACTTCTCACATTTCAAATTAAAGTCTGTGGCTTCCAGGAGTTTGAGTTACTGAGAGTCAAGTGTATTAGAAAATATTTCCGGTCCTCCAAAAACCAAGAACCTGAACATTGACTTCAAGCAACAGCTTTTCTAGCTGCCAAATAAATGACATATGCCACACGAGAAGTGTAAAGCTTCCTTCAGTGACATGAATAGCAACCTTACACGAAGATGAGCACCAGTTCACTTATGCACACGAGGCGGCTGTCGCCATGTAGGAAAGTAACACAACTCGCAAACGTCCCACCCCAAACTCCAGGATAGCCTAGGTCTGCTGAAAAGCCTCGTCCGTCTATTTTGGAGTCCCCAAGTAGCAGCAATCAAGAAGTCAACTTCCCCTCAAGGCAGACTGCCCTCGAGCCCCTCCCAGTGGCCTTCGTTATACCAGAAGCCCAAGATGGATTACGTTAGTGAAGAGTCCTCTCGCTCGTTGCCTAGGAAAAGGTGAGGAGGAGCATCACCACTGGGAAGGTCTAGGGACCATTAACGCAGCACATCTCTATCTTCTGTTTTGGTTTGATCACATTTACACTGCATTGGAAAACCATAAATGCCTGCAGAAGCAAGTCACTGGACCTTGGAAAAACAGCAGTGGACTGTTTTTCATTATTCCACACTGTTCATTGTTGGATTTGTTACACCAGAGACCGCTATTTCACTAGAAATGGCAGTTGGTGGCTGCACTGTCATTGCACAATTAATAAGAGCATGAGTCTCTGCCCCCCCCCCCCCCCCCAATGGAAGTTTCTTTGTAAAACTGGTGCTCTAATGCTGTGGTTCAAGAAAATGATGATGATGAAGATACAAATTTAAATAACACTTGAATGTGATGGGTTTTAAAGCCGCAAGCCACATGGTCTTGAGCAGAGGTTGGTGACACCTTTTGTCATAAAAGCACCTTCAAATAAAATATTGATAAACATTAGTTCTCTCTAAACAAAAGAGGAAACAATCACTTCATTCTGTGATTTTGGTTTGCTTCAACTTGCAATAATTTTGACATTGCCTTGAAGTTTCACTGTAAAAGAAATTTCTTATGATGAATGTTTCGAAGACTGGACTCAGCTAAATTTAAATGGAGAGAAAAGTTCTTAATTAAGCGGCACACAACAGAACATATAGAGGGAGACTTTAAGAAACCCTTTCCATGGGTGCACTTCAACTTACAACCATCTCCAAAAGAAAAATATTTTGCTGGACCTTAGTGTCTTCTATTGAAGAGTACGGCTGGGCAATGGATAGAATAACCGACCAATTAATCAAATATTGCTTTAACCTAGATTATTCTGTTTATCCGGTCAACCGGTAAAACTTTGACGAACCAAAAGAAAATCAAAATTAAATGCTTTTACCATACAGAAATGGCCAAGTACATGTATATGAAGGGCAAAGTTTAGGTGAAATTTTAACCTAAAATAAACTGTAAGGGCAAGATTTGTAACTCCAGACAAGGTGCAGAGGTTACATGTGCTCTGGCCACTTTAACATATATTGAGTGTCTGTTTAAGAGCAGTGAGAACAATCAAAGGAAGCCGCTCTTGCCGATGAATATCAACAAACCTCTTTGCCTCATGCAACTCAAGTAATAATCTGCGAGTGTGTCCTCAAACTGTTGTCAACTATGTATTGAAGTTGATTCATAATCAATTTTGTATACTGTTTATCAAACATTCAGCAAAGGCAAACAAAAATATATATAATTTTGAGTATGCATGGAAAGGAATGAGAATGGTTAATCTATTAATAATCGGTTAAAGGATGGCAATTATAATGAGGTTTAAATTTATAATCAATGATCAGCCCTACAGTCCAGTCATTGTTGCTAGAAGCTGAAATGACCAAGCGACGACTGACAACAGTGGCACTGCCTTAACAAGAAAACTTCAACTAGCGATAAAAAATAGCGTTCAGAAGAGATTGCAGTGGCATGATGCCTGACTCGGCCTGATCATGGTTGAGAACTGCACACCTTTCTGCAGATGTGCTGCTTCTGGGATTGTTGATAGTCACCATTATATTTGCCTGCTGAGTCATAGGACAAAGTTATTTGGCTGGTACAAAGGCCACCGGCCCAGATAATTGAGGCGCCAACAAGCATGGCTAGGCGATAGCAAAACATTAAGATGACTCAAATCGAGGTGCTCCTAAACAATGAGAAACAGGCAGAGTAGCATAGCAGTGGCCATGCACTCTTCTCCTCAAACCACCTCTTATTGCTACTTCAGCATCTCTTGTAGAAGCCCAGCAAGCAGTGGATTTCGGTCATTGCACTAACATTTCAACTTGCACTGTCCAGGACTCAGCACGACCCCCAACATACTCAAGGACAGAGATACAAAGAAGCAACCTACTAACCTCTGTGTAAATGTGATCAAAGAAACAGGGAATACCCTCGGGCTTAGAGCCTAGAGAATAGAAAAGCACCATACACAACATTAACTTCCTAAAAGAGAGGGACATCAAACCTGGTTCTAGGGAAAAAGATATAGGCTAAAAAAGTTCTTCCACTCACAGTCAAAACATAGGGAAGACTTATTCACCACAGTTACGAGCTTCAATTTTGTTACTGATTCTTTCAGTATAAATTTGTGGACATTCTCTTGGGTCAAAACTTTTTCAGGACAGATCCATAAAGGGTCACAATTATTCCCTCGAATGTTTTCACAGTTCCAAATACAGATCCGTTTTTATGCAATCTTTGCAACAAAATTCTGCAAGAAAAGCAACAAAAAAAACCCACTTGATTAAATGTAATATTTGTGCACCCTTATGGGATCCTGTTGAAAGAGTTTTGACCAAAGGGAATGACTACAAGCATATACTGCAAGAATCAATAATAATAATAATAATAAAGCACAGAAATGCGTTGACTAGCCCTTTCTCTGTTTCGACTCTGAGTGGAACAGGCGTACAGGGACATAGCCAGGGAGGGGGAGGGGTGCTTATGGTGCTTCAGCCCCACCCCGAAATCCAGCCGACCCTATAATATTATACACAAGCATTTTGACCCCTTACCCCTCTCCGAACCCCAAGTAATGGACATCTCAGCCACCCCCCCCCCCCCCCTAAAAAGAAAAAAAAAATTTCTTGGCTATGCCACTGCTTTTTGCCTGAAACTTGACCTTGTGTATGATGTTTTTGTACTTCCTAGGTTAAAAACTCAAGCTATTCTTCTTTCAACCACATTTACTCAGAGGTTCGTAGGTTGCTTCGTTTCGTTTGTTGTCTTGGGGACCTTCGGGGTTGCGTACAGTAGAAGGCTGCAATATCCGGGAACAAGTTCCCTTTATAGAGTGGTTGTAAGCAGGAAAATATTATTTGTAAAGAGTGCCTTTGTGTCTCCCTCTTCAGGGTTGCCTATTTATTTTTAGCCCATTGTTTTAGACTTCAGTGTTTGCATCATCCTTCATGAATCCCTACTACTGTATTGGGTAATTCACCTTGTTTAACCTGTGCCAGCTTGCACCTCGGTTTTGTTCTTTAAAGAGACGCTAACACGCCCTAAAAATGTGCATATTTTTTTTCATTTTTTTGCCAGGCGATTTAATTTGTGTCATGAGACTAGTCAGGAAATATTTTACTACACAGCCACATATATATTTAATAAAGCCAAAAACAATCTGCAGTTCGAAACCAAAAAGACGACGACGACGAATTTGCGTGCACCGTTCGTCGTGCGATTATTTTGCACGACAAACGCTCGATGTCTGCGCTTGAAGATCAATTGGCTGGTATCACAAATGACCGTTCCGATGTAAAGCCCCCTCATCCGTCGCAACGTTGGTGCATCATGCGTCACCATCGTAACGTCCAGCCCGCAGTACGTCGCTGTATTGAATATGATATGTATAAAGACTTCCTGTGATCTGTGCAGGATTTTTTTTTTCAATCAGCATTTTTGCTGGCTTTTGAAGACCAGAAAAATGGGGTTCATATTCTTCTTTTTTTAATGTTGTGTGTACGCCTTAGATGATGCAAAACTTTGAATATATTTGGTACGTACAGTTTAAACCCCAGATAACCATGAAAAAGAGAGTGAATGCGATAGCAAGCAACCAATTCAAGAATGGCTTTTTTTGAACAGAAACAAACAAATTTGGATCCGCAAGTAATGTTCTGGGTAGTTGGAATATCGTAGGTCATGTTCAAACACAAACCTCGACAAGCATAAACACCCTATCAATGTCCCTTTAATAGATTACTGTACGAGTTACATTTCTAGACACAAGCATAAACAATGTTTGTGATTAAATTGCAAGCACACAGTTAATTCATAGGAATGATTGAGAGCATACTTTTGTTCACTAGTGCTGATACTGACTAAATGATAAACCATCATTTAAGACAAAAACAAAAAACGGTGCAAAGGACAGAAGAGAACAGACGCATAAAACACAGTGCTACGGTGTGTTCACCTCCACCTCTTTTTCCATATTTCCATTCTTTGTTTCTAACCCATTTGTTAATAATTTTTTGTTTGGGATTATTTGTGCTAGGGGTTCACTGTAATGACCCACCTGCCATGGCATTCACTTTAGGCGCAGTTCTCCCTTCAAGACACCACCCTCGAAGAAGTGCTGGGTGGGCGTCCCTTTCACTCTTGTGATGCAGTTCCTCAGGTTGCCATAGGTTGCAAGCTGCCAGACAAACCAGCTGAGTCAGGAAAACTAGTCCTGCAGCAGCAAATTTCACTTTAACACTTCTAGACAGAAACACCCATGCACTTAGAAGAAGACAAGACAAACAGCAAAGCAAGTGGTTTGCCCTTCTTAAATGCCTTCTTTCATTTCGCTGGGAACATATGTATCGGTCACACACTAGTTTACATCCAGTGGTATGGCTTAATTTTAAGATGAGCACTCTCTTATATAACTTCAAACTTATCTAGAAAACAATGAATATAATGGGTCAGACATAAAAAGTTGTTATGAAATAACCTGTATGTTTAATCAACATTTCCTGATATTATACACAAACAGTAATGCAGGGTGGGACTGTGCTTTAATTAGAAATTTGCAACCGATTAACAGTTGACATTTATTTAAATAATTGATCGGTCAATGAGTGATTTGGAGGTTTATGAAATTGTTAACATAATTTGAAATTGTGAATAATACAAAATACCGTTGGAGAATGTAATTGCTGGGATTCGCATATCCTATGCAATGGAGGAACAAAATGTAATAATGAAGCCATTTCTATTTAGTGGTGTGTTTGGCACACAATCAAAGGTCATGGGTTGATGTGGCAGAAGCTGACATAAATGCCAGCTACTAGGTATTATTGAAGTAATTAAAAAGTGAGATTTGGAATGCAATGCAAATAAGGCATTATCCTCCAACAGGAAGCACAACAGCAAATATGGTATAGCCCTTAGACAAGGATGCTGTACAAAGTTACTCCATGTAATGGCCCACAAGCTCCCTAAATTAATAAAAACAAATAGTTCTTGCTGACATAATAGGGCAACCTTCCATCAACACAAGTGACGTCAAGGCAACTGTTATTGCATGACTGCCATGAAGCACGAACATCCACACAGTAGTCAATTTGTGCTGTCATTTCATTCAACTCACGTTACGATGCTTGCTAATCATGTCAGCTTCAGCCTGGTCAGGGTGGCACCTAGCACAAGAATTCAGACTTCACTGTGGTTTATATCATGAAGAGAGACACACCATATAGTAAGTAAAAAAACCCTAACAACTAGAACTTTTAACAAGGAGGAGGGTGCAATAGCTTATTGTACAGAATGTCCCTGAAAAAATCGAACCCTGGTTTTCGCACCGCAAAAATAAACTAGACTTTGGAGAAAGCCCAAACTTTGTCGGAACATAGCCGCAGCCGTTCAAGCGAGATGCTTAAGTTTTAATGCATATCATTACCGGAATAAAAAGTTAGAAGTGGAAAACTGTTTTTGACTATGAGAGGACGCCGTCCCTGAGAATCAGCAGCCCTACCAAAAAAAAAACGGTTTAAAAATAAACCGGAATGAATCCGGAATTTTAATCCGTCATATGGGCCCCTAAGCAAACCGGATTTCTAGAAACCGTAAATGAACCGGAAATACCCAGTCCGGAAACCCAACCGTAATTGGTCGAAGCGGAAGCTGAACCGTATCTGGCCAATCCGTAGAGCTTCACCGGAGTGGGTCTAACCGTATATTAAACCGTATCAGGCAACACCTGAATATAATAGAAGTAGTTTAATAGAGTGACACACCTACTGTTTCACCTTCCGATGTACTGCAGCTGATGCTACAAGCCATCCCTTACAAAAATGTCATATCTAGACTTATAATGAAAATACAGATATGGATATATAAGGAATTGGGCAGATATGACCACATCTGCCCAATTCCTTATATACCATATATAGACTGCTTTATATTATCCCGTGTTTGGGCCTGGCAAATAGGGTACCCACCTCATATAAAGCAATTTTCATGTGATGCTCCTTCTAGCATCACATTAAAATTATTGCCATGGGGCAGGTACCATACTTTCAGGTCCAGACATGGGATCATATAATGCATTTGTATGAATATCCACAAAATATACATTTTACTGCTATCCCACACTGTCAAACGTGTGTTTACGTAGATACATCGGCAGAATAGGCCACTGACCAATCTTTAGTGGCCTGGTTCGAAATTTGTAATTCCGACAAATATGTATGCTACAAAAATCAAATGCAGGCGATCGCTAGTTAGCAAACACAGTAACATATCATTCGACGTCTGAAAGTCACAGCCCTTTGGCGGGATTGGTTGTCGAGGGAGCAGACAGATATGGTTTGCAAAAAAAGTTTTATACATAAAAGCGCCAAAATTCCAAACAAGCACTTCCGCCGTTCAAGAAAAAATAATAGTGATATCACACGAACAACCATTAAAATAAAATAAAAATGTAATAGCACACATACTCCTATTAAAATAAAATAAAAGGAAGGCGACAATTAAGCTGTAAACTATACGAAAGTTCCAAAGTCGTTGATCCTGACTCACAGGGTAAAGTTCTGATTCAACTCTCCGGTCGAGCACAGCAGTTTTGACATGGGCTTGCTTGCTAGCCTCGTCGTTGAAGTCCTTCCTTGCACCGTGCGATGTTCAAAGTCCCCCAGTCGCTCCTCGCTGGCCTTGTTTTTCCGTTCAGTCCCGAAATCATCCCTTGTGACCAACACGTCGCACGCACACACACGCACAGACACCATTCTTCGCCGGAAGCAATACAAGATGAAAAGTTCATTACTGCTCCTTGAACACGACGAGGTCACCACCGTTTCCCGGACTGGGAAATGACGAGGGCATCATATTTTTAACTAAAACTTAATAAAGAAAAAAATTAATAAATAATGAACACATGAGCAACAGAAACCCGGACTAAATCATAAGAAAAAGTGAAACAACGAACACACAAATAAAAAAAAAGAGTAAAAACACAAAGGACTTACACAGAAAGCTTTTTGTCGGGTCCAGCTCTCCGCATGCAATGGCGTCGTCGGCCGGCCTTTAGGGAGGCAATCCTCCCCCATCCGCTTTGACCCCCACCCCCGCACCCCCCGTCTCCCAAAGAGTTCCGCCGCTACTGATGAACCTTGAGCGAGTAGTCTCTGCATCGGGGAAAAAAGAAGAAAAACAGCCTTGCAAAACACCATTCACGCACAATTAATAATACTGGTAAAAGCAAGCGATCTACAGACAATAACAAGCTTTCTGAACGCAGGAAATAAGCTAGCCCTAACGAACAAAGAAACAAACTTACTTCGGTTCCCGTACCATGATCTTCGCTGCTGAGCCGATTTGACGAAGTTCCACTTCTCACAGTCGCTTCCGTCTTTTTCGGACACGTTTGAAACTACAGCAAACTCCACGCATCACGACTAATCGGGAAATTTAACCGTTATCCGGTCGCGAACGCAGGCATTCAAACGCACACGGCCGATACGGCCGGCAAACCGTGCGAAACATAGGCTGTTGATTCGATGAGATTGTTTTCGTATCTTCAAAACGTTTCAAATAAAAGGATAAGCAAACCGCATTATAAAACTCATATAAGACACAGCAATAATAAATTATTGCAGACGTCATTATTGCCATAATATTATGAATAAGTCCTGTATACGTAGAAAATATTAAATACGAAAGTAAGTACAACGGTTCGAAACGACTTCAGCAGACATGTATCTTTCCAGAAAACACCCTTGGATAACCGGGCAACTTTAGCCTAGTTTGCTGACGCGCTATCTTGCAGAGCGTGCGGACGTTGGTTCGAATCTCGGAAAACACTCTTTTCCTATGGTTTTTTTTTTTCTATTGGTTTTCATTATTTTAAATCTTTTTTTACCTTTCGTATTAGTTTTTATTACTTTAAATATTTTTTTTCTCGCCTACTTGTGTTAGTTTTTATTATTTGTAATATATTTTTTCTCGCCTTTTTGCATTAGTTTTTATTATTTAAAATATTGTTTCTCACCTTCTTGTATTAGTTTTTATATTTTTTAATACTTTTTTTCTCACCTTTCTGTATTAGATTTTATTATTTTAAATGTTTTCTATATTTTTGCAGTCGTCGGCACCGTTCTTTAGGGTAATAATCACGGACAAGGTGAAAACAAAAAGTGCGAGCCTAAGTTTGAATTGTTGCAAAGCACAAACCGTGGCCCTCTTGTTTTGCCGGGATAATTCATAACCGTAGGCAAACAGTACAAGCCCTTTCAAGGAAGAAAGAAATGTAATAATAATGAGCATATTGCGAGCAAAATGGGAAAATGTGTAAGTGGTAAAACTGCCACAGTAATGCAGCTGAAGTTTGTCTGAAAGCGGCCATCTTCACCCGCTGTCGAATCAAAAATACCGTCATTTTAAGGCAGTAATTTAGCTGAGCTCATAGCGCGCTACGTATTAATTAAGCACATCTCTTAATATTCTGACTTCCGGAAAGTAGTATCTAATTTGTTCTCGTAGATCAGTGCTATCCCCCGCGTGCCGCCAGGTTTTATTTATACAGGTTGCGCTCCGCAGTTTTACTTTTTTATTAGGCCTAGACACGTTTTTATTCCTGAGATTCAAGTGCAGCACGGATAATTAAACTATCTTTCAGAAACGGCATCGTTCAACGTTGTAACAATTATTTTTCGTAGCGTCAAGGGGTCACATTCACAAACCCGGCAGTGTGATCATCCACAATGCAGTGGTGTTTCTCGCTTTTTTGCGTTAAAGAAATAAGTTTTTATATTCGCGATCCTCTGGAGCGGTATGTCGTATAACATAATTTATCAAAGCAACAGATATCGTTTGGCTATGGGAACGTTCGAAATATTTCTGTTAGATAATCGTAACTACCACAGAAAGCAGTTGATTCCTGTTTGAAATTGCATATTTTCGCACTCAATTTCGTAGCGTCAGAAGCAATAAACACATCTCTTACTTTTCTAGTCTCTAGAAAGTAATGTTTATTATTGTTTTTGTAACTCAAAGCGCGTGCTCAATCATGCCACGTTTTTTTTTCTTCATTTTTAGGCTCCGTTATACCGTTTTTAGTTTTTATCAGGGCCAAACACCTGCGTATACCACCGGACCCTAAGTATAGTACATCAAATTAAACTAGCTTCCTGAAAAAAGTGATGTTCAGCGTTGTAAAATTTATTTTTCGTGGCGTAGGCGGTCACATTCTCAAATCCTCTGCAGCTAATTTTCTTCACCGTATTGTTTTTTCTTGCGTTTTCGCGATAAAACACGTCAGCCTTGCCATGCTGGGATAAAATACCCTAGCGTCAGCAGTCATTTAGGAAGGATTGATCAACGCAAACATTTCCACTCGCTATCCATGAATTGCCACAGTTTGTCAGAATCTCAATGACTTGACTTCATAGTGAAAAGGACGAAAAAAACAACAAAAAACGATGCCGGTCAGTAAACGGATCTTCCATGACGGGGCTCGCCAGCTTGAACACCAAAGCGCCGATGCCGGCCAGTCACTGAACTTCCATGTAAATACTGGCCATCAAAGGATATATTAGCTTTCACTTCACAAAATAATTTTTAATTTTTGTGATTGTTTTCTGTTCAGATAAATTCTGTATCACGGTTAATATGAAACATACACTTAACGACAATGTCAAACCGGTCACATTGTTTTTTCTTTCTGTGTTGTCTCAAAATCGTTACTAGCGACGTTTCAGACTAAATGAATACTATGTTTTCTTTTCCGCCAGCTCTGCATGACAGTCAATTTACCTCGTTTCTTCATATTGGCTACTGCATGTCAGGAACATTGGTGGTTTTGGTAGAACCGAATTGGATGGACATCTGAGAATTCTAACTTATTAGTTATTACACTGATGGCGACACGTACTGACACATGTAGCGATGCAGGAGCGTCATAGATTTAGAAATAGACTTTTTTTATTATAAGCACGACTAATGATTCCAACCAAGTATCCTTAATCCTAAAGTTAGATTGAACGGAAATCGTATTACCAGATGCACCACTCGCTGAAAGTAACTCTGTCAAATTGCCACAATATTTCAAAATCCGTCCTCCAAGGCAGACATGAGAAATTTTTTTTATTTTTTATTGTTCGGCTAATATTGGTTAAAACCAGTTACCGGTAAATACTTTACGGTTACGCTTACGGTTACGTGTTTTTTTTTTAAATTTCAAATAGCAATTTTGTTTCTGTTACGGTTACTGAAAATTTTCGTTCCTAAATGGTTTTCGGTTTCGGTTACGGTTTAAATCCCTGCTTTGCGTACCTAAATTGATAAAAGCCCCTAAAATTGCCTGCATGTGCACCATAATAGAATGTTCAGCATGCAGGCATAAACAAGGAGACCGCAGGAAAGCTGTCAAAGATACTGAAATGACACTTCCCGATTGTGCGTACATCTAGCTGTGGCATCGAATTAGTTCTTGTTTTTGTTTGTTTTTATGTGGAGAAAATTATATAAAAAATTATTTGACAGTTATCAAGCAATTATTTAAAAAATAACTAAAAAATACCAAAACGTTGTTTAAGCATAATAATGAATAAGTATTGCAGAGTGCATAAAAATTCTAGATGGAATCAGATGGCAATGACTTGCACAAAAATCGCCGTGATATCTCCTTTTTGGCACCGCATATCAGCTGGCTGTCTTCTGCGGTCTGAGCTTTGATCGACGCAGCAGCCCGTACGTACGGTATCGGGATGGATTGTTTGCAACTTGATATTTCAACCATACGCTTGAAAGTCTTCGGCATCAGGCGGCTGATCCGATTTTCTTTGGAACAAGATATGGCAAAGTATGGTTTGTGCAAAGCAGATATTTTCAGTCTAGACTTTGTCCAATTTGTTTTTTAACCGAATTTGATAAAAAATGGTTTGTTCGAACCGCATATTGTGTGTCTGGAATTCATTCAATTGTACTTTGAACCGGACTCCAAAAATCACGGTTTGTTCAAACCAATTAGGAAAATCACGGTTTGTGTGAACCGGAATTTTTGACTGTCTGGAATTCCTTCAATTTGACCTTGAAGCGGATTGGGAAAATCACGGTTTGTGCGAACTGGAATCAGTCTGTCCGGAATTCCTCCAATTTGACTTTGAACCGGATTAGGAAATTCACGGTTAGAGCGAACCGGAATTTGCGTGTCTGGAATTCCTCCACTTTGACTTTGAACCGGATTAGGAAAATCACGGTATGAGCGAACCGGAATTCGCCTCTCCGGAATTCCTCCAATTTGACTTTGAACCGGATATGAAAATTCACGGTTTGTGCGAACCGGAAGCCACCTCTCCGGTGTGACTCCGGTTTAATCTTAGTCCGGATTTCACTTTCCGGACTGATTTCAAACCGTTATTTTTGCTAGGGAGACAGAATGCCGCTGTTTGTGACAGCATCTCACAGATGGTGCCTCTATCTGCCAAGGATCAGAGCCATAGATAGGGGAGAGTTTGACCATCCATTGTCCTCGGTGAACCCAGGCGGACCCTTGACTCCTCCCACCGGCATTGACGTTGGCCCTAGCAACCGCGTGGCAACGGCGAACCCGCTGCAATCGACACGCTCCCGACCACCATTTTTGTTCTTATTCCCCGTACATGTGCATAGGCTACCCTGGAGGTTTACCGGCTCCTTGATTTTCTGAGCTTTTATTTTCAAAGACGAAAATGATTTGTTGCTGCGCCATCGGGTGCTCTAACAGCAGCCATGACGGCTTTCGGTTGTTTATTATTCCGAAAAAAGAAATGAGGGAAACTCTGGCTAATAAAAATAAAGCGCGACACGTGGACGCCAACGGCTGGTTCCCGACTTTGTGAGGTAAGAGTCTTTTCATTTATTCCAAAAACTTTCCACTATGGAAATGATCACCCGTGCCTTGCGTGATCGCATCTACAGCTACAATCACGGATGGTATGGATTTATAAATTACTGTAAATAGCATTGATCTGGTCATATATGCAGTTCAAACTTTGGCTCAACTCAAGAAAGTGAGACATAATTATAGTTCGTTGCAATCAAGATAAGCATGTGCGATCACTAAAGCTACAATCCTTGTTTGTTGCATAAAGATATACGAGCACATGGAATTTAAATGAAACCAAACAAAACGGCAAAGTTAATTTTAATTATGCGCATTTCTCATGTTCACTATCTGCAACTTCTAAGGGGCCCTGGTTATGACAGCCCTGTTTAAACTAGTGACTGCTAAGTAAATTGAAAGTTATAAGTTGTCCTGGATTTAATGTACATGATGCAACTAAGCATGCAAATGTTAATTATAGGGCATTGTTAAGTAAAATTTATCATATTTTTCTAGGCAATTTGAAGGATCCCAGTTTGAGCAAAATTGCGCAGATGGTTGGAAGAAACTGAAACAGACTGCCATTCCAACAGTGTTTGCACATTCTAATTGCAAGAGAAGGAAATCACCAATGATGCGAAATGCTCCATTACCAAAGGTAAGTATGCCACATAACGGGTGTATTTTTTGTTGTTCGGTCACATGTACTCCAGGCAAAATAAAAAAGAAGAGTGACATTAGGACACTTTTAATTTTCCCATTTGCTTACCCTGCTTGAGGGACGCTAAGAACAAAATTGTTTGTGCAGTTAGGCGGCTAGGTGCAGTTAGGCGAAGCAGCTCAGTGGCTTGCTCCGCAAAGACGTTGTGCAAGCTTGTACAGCGTCCCAATAGACCTTTTTCTAAATTTCCCAAGCACCGAGTGTAGTTACAGGCATTGCACGTGCTAGCGTCTGCAGTAGTAATTGTTCTAAATCAAAAAGTCCAAAACAAATTTTGCCTCGCACACACGTTCGTTAAAGCCTTATTATGATTATTTACTTTGAATTTTATAAGAGAAAGGCCAGCGCGCGCGGACCGTAGACTTACACTTCCAGCGTTGTTATCGATGCTTGGGTAGGTTAAAAAAAGGTCTAATGGGACGCTGTCAGCTTTTGTGTGCTATCAATACCCGGCCAATGGAGTCAAGGCAATCCGCTTTCCAAAGACGTTGCCATGCCGACAATTATCGCGTTCATTTAGGCTTAGTAATGGCCAGAATCAAAAAACTATAAAAAAGATGCGGCAAGGTCATTGCTCATGCTTTGCGATTTAAGTGAGGTAAGGCAAAGCGAAAGCCTCCTGCACGATTCGTTGCAGACTAACGCGCCCGATATTACAGCTACAACGACATATTAGTTCCAAAGCGAGCGGCACTCACTCACCGGGGCACCGCCACGTTTCTTCGCATCCCTACCGAGCCAGTCACGTGATATAATAATCCCCCTCCTAGGTACTGCGGCTAACTTTAGCAGCTGTTAGCGCTTCAAGCAAACGGGCCGAGACTATGTTGCTCACGCGTTAACTGCGGCCTAAGGAACGCTAGTTGGTAATAAAATAAAACTGAACATAAACAATTATTGCAAGTGCATGTAAACGACAGTTGGCGTTCGCGAGGACAGAAGCAGATAATGTCTGCTTCGGTATTTATCAAAATGCCTTTTCACAGAAAAAAAAAAATTCATGTGACTACAATTTTAGGTTCTTCAATTAGTTTTATTTCCTTCTATAAAGAACCGACAAAGTTGGGGACAAGGATGCAATGCTTTTGTCAGGTATTGTAACTTTGCTGCCAGTCGCTCGGGTTAGACCATTGAGGGAGCGCTGGAAGCCTCGAGGGCAAGTGGCGCCATCTGCACAACCTACTCGGCAACGGCACATGAAGATCCGGCATGGAACAAATCAATTTACGACTGCATCTCAAAAGACATTGGCTCAACCTTCCAAAATGAACCGATAATGATTGTGGGTGACTTTAACTGCCACATATCAGAACTGGATGGTAGGGAAAGCAAAGCAGTAGAACTCAGGAAACTAGTAAAAAACACAGCATAAAGGGGGGGGGGGGTGCAACGATTTCCGGACTTCGGTCAAAAATTTGTGGAAGTTGCCCTCTGACACTTCTGAAGTAACAAACAGAAAACCGATTGCTCCTGTGTGTCCTAGTTGTTGCATAAAAAGATAAATATTGGCATTTCGGGCACCCCTCAACTCACTCCCAGTCTTCAGGGTCACACCTGGTCCCCCTCCTAGTGACGTCCTTCGGAGTGCCGTGTGGGTTCCCGTGTGCTGTCTCGGAGGACACTTCCTCTCCCTCTCTCTGCTGACATTAGCGGGCGTTAGGCTGCAGCTTAGAGCCGAGCGAAGTCACGTAATCTTCTAGCCGTAGTTCCTCCGGCTGCCACTTGCGGCTGCAAGTGGGGGAAAAAGCTCGGCTTTTGCTTTGCAATTATGCAGCGGAATCGCGACATTTTGAAGGAAGGAAATGGTTTCTCTATCCTCCAGGGCACGATAAACAATGTAAAAATGAGGAGATGCAAATTATTTTAACCATAAAATTGTTGAACCTTCCCCCCCTTTAACTATAGTTAACCTGGAGCCACAATGCAAGGGAAAAACAATCTGGAGCCGCAACAACCAAAAATCAACAATTGACTATATCCTCATAAATGACGAGGCAGGCAAAGAAAACATCAAGATAGATGCTATAGACATAGACGAGAGCAAGGTGAGCAGCTGTGCAAGCGATTATAACAGAATACTGCTAAAACTAAACACCAACAACCAAAGACAGAAAAAAAAAAACATCCAGGAAAACCACTGGAAGCTAGGAGCAGAAGATAAAATAGGAAAATTTGCATCAGAGTTGGAGAAAAAATTTACAAAAGACAACACATATGAAGAACTAATGAGCCTAATTACCCAAACAGCCAAAGAACAAGTGGAAAAAACCAGAAAAGGGAAACAATAAAACCGAAGGCCCTGGTTCGACAGGAGGTAAAGGAGGCAATTGGGAAGACGAGAGATCAACAGGCAGCACAGGTAGGCACAACGAAAAGGCTACACCCAAGACTACCGTGGGAATGTTTTGAAGAACAAAAAGTTCGAGTGAAGGCACTATACCCCGTTTCACCTCATGTTGTACCGCAGCGAAGGCTAGAAGTGCGAGCTCATAGCGTTGGCAGCTGCCCTAGGTGCACGAGAGCTTGTGCCGCCGAGGTGTGCCATAGAGCAAGGAGCTCACGCTTTTAGCCTTTCCTGCGGTACAACACAAGGTGAAACAAAGTATAGTGGCCACAAAAATTCAACAGTTCTGCAGAAAGACAGAGGAAGACATACTGAAAAAGGGAAAAAAATCTAACGAGAAATTCTGGAGACAAATTACTACAATGCATGCAGAAAAAAAGAAAGAACAGACACATATGCTGCAAAGAGGGGGCAAAGACCTGAAAGAAAAATGCGAAATAGAAGAATGGATGACTGAGTACTTCTTACAGCAACAACAAAAAACTGAAGCAAACCCCGGAAGAGACATACAGTCAAAAAGAAACTTTGGGAAAACGCAAAATACAGAAGCATTCCATACTAGATCCCATAACCACGGGGGAAATGAAGAGGCAAGTAAGACGACAGAAAAACAAGAAGGCAACCGGTATGGATGATATTCTGAACGAGTTCCTGAAGGCAATTAAGAAAGAGGCAGCAAACAACCTCAGAACATGCTTTAATGAACGCCTCGTGTCAACAGAAATACCGTAAGTGTGGAAACAGGCAAGAGTAAAGCTCCTATATAAAGGGAAACAAGCAGACCCAAAAGACCTCAATGCCTATCGACCAATCGCAATAATCAGCAGTCTGCAAATTATTTGCAAGCATAATAAACCACAGGCTACAGATCTTGTATGATAAAAACAACTTTTTCGTAGAAGCTCAAGATGGCTTTCGGCAAAACAGAAGAACAAGCGATAACCTATTTACGTTAATCCCAAGCCATAGAAATGAAAAACATCCAAAACTCCCAGTTGTTCCTGGCATTCCTAGACCTCGAGAAAGCATATGATGCAGTACCACACCAAAGATTATGGGATAAGATGGAGAAAAGCGGACTCGAAAAGGAAAGTGTCGAACGCCTGAAGAGCTTGTACAGGGGTTGCGAGGCCTGGTACACATTAGAAAACTACAAATCAAAACCAGTACCAATAAGTTTTGGACTGAGACAGGGGTGTCGCCTATCACCAACACTGTTTAATGTGTACACAAACGACCTTCTCAAACGTCTCAAACATCTGGAGGAGGAAGGGGCAGGGTTGCGCTTGAGCACTACGACCAAGGACAATTAAAGAGGAAGAATACACGCGCATCCCATGCCTGGCCTTTGCGAACAATGTGGTGCTCCTCGCAGAGTCCTCAACCGATATGCAGCACATGATTGACATCTGCACAGGGGTGGCAGCGAGGGACAACCTTAAATTTAATGCAGGAAGAACGCAGTGGATGGGCTCCAACGTGAATTTGGACACCAGCTTTTACCTACAAAATTAAACAGTACAGAAAACAACAGCCTACAATTACCTTGGTGTAACAATAACGCACAGCAAGGACTACCTGACCAAACAGAAAAAAAACGTAATTAAAAAGTCAAACAAACTGAAGGGGGTGGTGTGGCATCTCGCCAGGCACTCATACAATAGACACTCGGTTGGGAGGCTACTATGGAAATCCCTTGCAGTCCAAGCAGTGACTTACGCGAATGACGCGATTACATACAGCGAGACAGTGGTAAAGTGTCCGGATCGACATCAATACAGACTGGGGAGATGGCTGCTGAGCTGCACAGCAAACGCAGCGGTAACCGGGGAAATGGGATGTCTACCTACAAGATACGAGAGGCCAGGTTGAAGCTTGCATAGATGGGCAGACTAAAGTTCCTTCCCCAGGAGAGCTACGCCAGAGGGATGTACTACCACATCCGATATCAGGGGTCCAAGACAGGCTGGATGAAGAGAATAAAGACCATAGATTCTAAGTACGATGGGGGCACAACAAGACATCTGGTGACGACGGAACAGGAGTGGGCGAGGACAATACGGGCAGAGGTGACACGGGCCGGAATAGAGGACTGGAGAAGGACAATGCAGAGGATACTGAGCCTCCAACTGTACAGGAAACACAAGAAGGAACCAGCGCCCTATCCACACTAGCAGGGAGAGCGAGCCAGCGCGCTGCTGTTCCAGGCTCGAACGGGCTCCCTACTGACCCAGAGACGCAGATTTGAGCTTTATGGAGAAGATCCAAATGCGGGCTCTGTGGCGGCGACGAGGAGACTGTCGAACACATCTTGGGACAACGCAGTAGCATCGACCAGAAAGGGCAAAGCGCGTTGTAGTGCGGTATAGCACAGGCCCTTGGCTACGGAGACGAGGCCGAGGAGGGCAACGACGACGACAGTGACCGTAAAAATTACACGCCATATGGGGACTTGAATCATCCGACGGAGGCAACAAAACGCCGACTCGTGGCGTGGGAGCGACTTTGCCGCACCGCAAAACCCCTTGCCTAGAGCGGAACGCCTGAACTGTGGCCTGAACAACCTCAACAATGCACATCCCCCCCCCCCCCCCTGCCGCCCTACCACGCACACGCCTGCTGTCGCACAAGCCGTCTCGCTAGCAGACGGACGGAAGAGCGCAGTGGCGCAGCGAGCGCAAGTGAGAATTTATCTCGGCCTCAGGGTGCGCCGTGCGTGCGGAGCAAGGCGACAGGCGGCGCTGGGCGGAGCGCTGTTTCAGCTCATTTTGTCCGCGATAGTACAGGTTGAGAAGCTGAAAGCAGATCACCCCGTTATCATGTCGCTAGTACCACGGCAGAACTTCAAAATAAAATATTAACGATAAACTCGCGGATACCATAAGAACCCCAAAATATCGCCGTGAGAATGCAATTGAATGAGGGCACTCTGGGCACAGGGTATTTTTAAAGAGCGAAAGCAATCCGCGAAACCACGAAAAAGACAGTCAGACATATGTGGTCGCTCCCATCAAATGTAAACAATAAAAGGTTTCTATATTCACTTACCAGGTTCCCGAACAAATAACAAGTGTTCGAAAAAATGTTGCAGATAATATCTCACCTTTAAATCCGTCAACACGTCCAAACGACACGTCCAGATGAAACTGCGAGTCTGCGACGCCATTGAAAAAATGGATTGACTTGGCCGGCCGGTTTTACGGTTTTATTTCAAAGCGCTGCCCAAGCAAAGAGACCGAAACTATACTTGAGGTAGTTTCGGTATAGATTCCGGCAGGTTTGAAAGATCAAGGAACGAAAGTAAACCCGGAGACAATGATAAACAAAATAACAGACAAAACAACTTGCCCTCTCCGTTATTTTATTTCTCCTTGTCTCAGGGTTTAGATTATGTTAAAAAAATTAAACGCATTTTTTACGTGCGTTGTGTGTGTGTGTAGGTGTGAACGCGAGAGTCCGTGTGCGTGCCTCTGCGGATGTGATTGCGTGTGCAACACTGGTGTGTGCAGGCGTGCATGCGTCTGTGTGCATGTGTGCGCGGGAGCGCGCGCGTGTATGCCACGTCCCTGTGCGCGTGCGTGTATGTGTGCGTGCGTGTGCATGTCTGCGTGAATGTGCGTCTCTGTGTGTGCTTGCGCGCTCGCGTGTGCGTGCGTCTGTGTCTGTGTGCGTTTCATTTTCTTAGCCCTGGACATTGGTGACATAATTTTTTTTTTACAAAAAGGGGGGGGGGGGGGGGGGGGGTGTCCGTATGCCGCAACCCACCGCCACATTTTTGGGGGGTATTGGGGGGATTCCCCTGGCTACGCCACTGGCCCTGGATGTAAAACAAAATGTAATTTGTGTAGCTAAAAGGCGGCAGAATATTAACAGTAGCGATCAGGTGTGCCTGCGGAGACTTTCAAAGTTCGTTTAAAAATAGGGTGTAAAAAGAAAACAAAAAGTCATTTTGGGAACAAACTACGGCCAACCTATTTCAAAAATTGCAAAAAAAAAAAAAGAACTTTTAAATTTTTGCAGTGAAGACAAAGGCACCGGCACGAGCGCGTGGCTTTAGAAAGTGCCTCTTATGAACGAGTGCTCGTACAAACAAAAGCACACTACTGAGCGATGCTCAAGCGCCTCTCTGCGCCTTTGTCTTTACTGCAAACATTTCTGAGATGGAGTATGGTTAGAATTTCGAGCGCCTTTGGGATGATAGCATCAGTGTCACGAAATACTGTGACGTCATCTAGGCTGCAAGCCATACTCACGAAATCCCTATTTCTATACTGAAAGCATTTATGAAAATAAATATTCTTTGCATTTAAAAATATTTTTAAGGGCACACATTGCACTTCGGGCATACTGTGAATCAGTGTTGCGGAATGGGCACCCCCATTCCATTCCAATTCCATTCCGGGGAATTAGAGTTTTCGATAATTCCATTCCTTTCAACTCCTAGGAATGGGGACACGGGGCCCATTCCCACTCCTGGAATGGCTGAGTCGCTCCCATTCCTCCAATTCCTAAACGTTAAAAGTGTCACTTGACAGCTGCTATACGTTGCAGGGTTGGGCAGAAATGTTCAGAAATGTATTTGGAAATACAAATGCTGGGATAGATGAAAATAGTAACTAAAATAATGATACTCAAGTCTCAAATATATCTGTAAAAATGTATCGTAATACGTATCGGAAATACATTTTAAAAAGAGGCAAAAAGTCTTTGGAAATACAAATACAAGAATATATTTTAGGGAGGGCAGAAATATAAATACTGATAATACATTGTTCAAATTTCTTTGAGACGCCAACTGAGATGAGGCTTTAAGTTTGAAGTGGAAGTTTTTTGTTTTGGTCCCGAAATTACTTTTCTGCAGGCTTGGCACTTCGCCTTGAAGGTAGTGGTTCCGGACGAAGAGTCCTCAATGGATTTAAAAAAAAAAAAAAAAACGTTCCATCAAGGATAGACCGCAGTCCCTTCCCTGGCATTATGTCCGACTGACCAGTGATGCGAAAAGATTTCGAACTCTAAAATTAATTCCATCAAAACATCACCACTTCCATGTCCAATAAGGGCGCCCCCGTCAGCACTGATCACATGACGTCATGGTGGGATGAACTAGTATTCTTGAATCTGTAGGTGTTGCCTTGAACATGAAAGTTTACCCACGCTGCTCTATGAAAGGACAATACATACTATCGTTGTAGCTGACCTCGTTGAAGACCATGCAGGCAGTTGCATTTGGAATTTTTGAGAAAAGTGGACCACCAGAAGCATCCTGAACCACATGTATTATCTTCTGTTACGGTCGAAAAATCGATACGGTGGCATCTCTGTTGTGACGGTCCTTCCTGCCGACTCTCCGCCTACAACGCATGAATGGCAGTCTTCAAGTTTCGCCTAGCATCATTCAAACAAACGTCTCGTGGATTGCGATCTGAGATTGCTGGCACAGGTGCGAGCTCTTCAAGAAACAGCGCGTTCGAGACGACTCGAAAGTGTACGAAGTCTGGGTCCGCACAGCAAGGCCACGTCTGGCCTCCTTCCTGGGTATCGGATCACCAGAGCAGCAGGTCACGTTCACGTCGGCTGATGACGTACCAGCTGTGCAATATTACAGGCGCAGGCGCATTCGGATGTGTGTTGAACTTCACTGGTGAAAGGCGCCACCGCCCTCCCCCCCCCCCCCCCCCCCCCTCCCCTCCCCTCTCTGTTCTTTGCTTTGACGCTCGTTTTTTGTTTTGCATTTTTTTTCTTTTGCGCATAAGTCTGCTAGGGCCTTACGCGGGTTCGCAGTTTCCCACTCATTTTATTTCTGAACAACCGACTCTCTGACTGGCTCGGTATAGCTGAACGTAAAAAATAAATAAATAAATAAATAAAATATAAAGAACCTGGCCCATTCCATTCCCATTCCATTCCGGGCAAAAGGCATTTAATTCCATTCCCATTCCATTCCCCTGAGCGCTGCCGCCATTCCATTCCCATTCCATTCCGGGGTCGCGAAAATGCGGAATGATTCCGGAATCATTCCAACTCCGGAGTGGCAACTCCGCAACACTGCTGTGAATTAGAGTAGCTCGTCTTTATATTTACCCATTTTCATTAATTCATTTATATTCGTTGTTGAAGTGCTACAAATATTTATTTTGGAAAATGTGACGAAGCCATAGCATAAAAAAAACAATAAATTTTGCACAAAAATGCACAAAAATAAATAAATGCAGGCACAGTTTGTACTACGCGACGAAGGGATAGCACAATTGTTAAAAAAAGCACAAATAAAAAAATAAAGGCAGAGTTTGTACTAAAACAAAAGAAAGCGTCATTTCCAATCTCCCTTTCAAATCACGATTCCAGAAATACTAGAGAGTTTTAGTAGATCGTTCCCATGACTCCGATAACGATACCCGATACTCCGCCACCGCCTCCCTTGAGCATGCATAGTATCGTTATCGGGGCTATCGGAGGTATCGGAACGATCTACTAAAACTCTCTATTACTAGTGTTTCCGAAAGCGTTATTTTTTTTTTTTTCTCCACCTGGTTTCCGAAACCGAAACCAAAAGTATTCAGAATTTACAGTAGCACCAAAACAATTTTGCACAAAAGCGGTCACTCCAAAAATATTCTCGCAGGCGCGTTAAAAAAAAGCCTTTGTTTATACGACGTGTAAAAGAAAAAGTAAAAAAGAAAAAAAAAAGAGCATTTAAAGTTTTGCGTTTGTGACCACCACTTGCTCCGTAGTTCCAGATGGTCTGGCACAGTCTGGCGTACGAATGGGGACCGCGCCGTCGTCGACGTCGCTGTGTGGTTTGCGTTCATTTCTACGTTTAAACCGATTCCTTTACGTTTTTTTTCTTTTTTCTTTTACAGGTACTTTGTCAAGAGTAACAAACGATATCTGGGAGACGCTGATGGACGCTGCGTCTAGTCAACGACCGTAGGTTGTGCACGGCTGCCGGAGCACCTTCGGGAAACGCTAACCGCCGGTAAGCAAGTGTTTCTCTTTTAAATTGATTCGATAGCGTGTTGATTGAACATATTTGAAGGGATATCCAGCTAGTTTTCGTTGTAGATTCAAAGTTTGAAGTGAGACGCATGCCGAAATGACAGAGACGAGCTTAGAGCATCGCCGCCGGGCGTGTCACGTCCGAATAGATAACTCGAGCCAGTCCATCCAGGCTGTCCCTATTCGCCCTCCGAGTGCGGATAGGGGGCGCGTTAAGTCGGCGCTTCTTTACTCCTACTCCGACGCTCCGAGTTTCATACTCCGGGCGCAGCAACTAAACGGCGCATAGCGTACAAGAGCGCGATACACCGAGGCTGCGTTCCAAACCTACTCGAATGGATCCCAGTTACACTGGCCGATTATGTCACGTGACAACAAAAATAGAGAAACGCTGGACGCGGGTAGGTTTTCGATAACCACCTTTACTCTAGAGTTAGATCGGTAGATCGAGTAAGCTCCTTCCGACCGTGAATACGGGTGGCAGAAGCCGAAAATATTTCGAAGATAAATAATTAGGCCCGTGTGGAGCCGCAGACTCTAAAGCAAAAGAGACTGCAACGTATGAAGTTTCTACGAACGTTTCAATATTCCTGAAAGGTTTTAAGACTCGTTTCGTGCACATATCTGGAAGGTTACCTTGGCCGATCTACAGGGTGAAACAAAGAGACGCCAGGCTCTTTAAATTAATTGAAAAATTCGGTATCTTATAGCGAGTTCGTTTCGCACGCACTGGCACCGTTCGAGTTCTCTCCCAGAATGCATCGCACTCACAGAGTGTTGCACGGAAAACTGGACTCAAACGAACTTGCCAAATGCACCGAGTGCAGAAGACTGATGCTGCCGCCATCTATGTTGTAGAAAAGGCACCGACCTCGAACCGAAACTAGCGCCTTTCTGTTCCGAGCATAGAGGTTCTGAGTGATGCGTGGGAATGCGAGAATGCAGTTGCTACCAACGTTTATCTACTAACGTTGGCAACTGCAGCCTGTAGTTTATAGTTGCGATGTCTTCAAGCAGCTCGGCTGCCGTAGAGCTAGTTACAGACGGCGTAAATTTCCGCAACCAGCTGTCTACAAAGCAGCTGGTTGCGATCTTTCAATTCTTAAAACCGTTTACACTGAAGAAAACTAATGATGCTGTCCGAGCAGAAGCTTGATCCGTTTGAGCATGGTATTATGTGTGAACCACTGAAAGGGTACGGCTTAAAACTAGCCTGTTAGAATATCCAGCAAAACTGGGATTTTCGATTTAAATCGTCACTATAGGTGGATTAGATATTAGCTTTGGTGAGGGCGTCGAGAACGAGAGCTTTCTCGAACAAAATACGACGGGGCAAGTTAGCTGCTTAGGTAAATGTTAAACATGATGATGTTGCCCAATCCTCGGGTAAAGTCACCATCTTTAGCTTTCTCTGATGCTTATTGGGTAGTCATAGGGGGAGTTTTATCAACAAATGTTCAATTTTTCACCCGCACACGGATGGTGGTAGAAATCTCGAGGGCCGCTGTTGCGTGTTCTGAGCATTTCTTTACACACTGGTATATTTCAGCGTTTGTACGGCAACAGAGTGATTTAAAACCTGCAAATGAATCACGGGTTGTCAATTGCTTCCTTCGTGAAATAGCAGGCGCTCACAATTCAAGTTCGCGTTTGATTTCGTTGCCCGCGGGACATGATTTCTATCAGAAAATCTACTTTTTTTTTCCGTAGAGTAGATTGTTGGGCTAGTTGGTTTTAGAATTTGGAATACATTTTAGCGCTCAAAAAACAGGGACAAAGAGGCGAGAAACAGACAGCACAGTGCGCTTTTGGAATACATTTTAGCGCTCAAAAAACGGGGACAAAGAGGCGAGAAACAGACAGCACTGTGCGTCTGTTTCTCGCCTCTTTTTTTTTCCGTTCGGTTCCGCCACATATCGTAGCAGACGAACCCTCGTCGTCTGCTCCCGCTCCTCGCCGGCCCCGCCGGAGCGAGGCATGACGGGATTGCATTTTGGCGCACTCCCGATTTTCTCGGTGCAGCGAGCGCATGCACGCGTGGGGTGTCAGCGATGAAACGAACTCGGAGAGTGCAACCACTCGTGGAGCGCCGGCCGAAACGAACCCGTTCCTTGCTGCGAGTGGGCACGCGTGGGCACGAGTGCCGTGAAACGAACTCGCTATTAACCTATCGTGCTACGACTTCGTGCAGCGTTGCCCACAGATGGTGCATTTTTTTTGTAAAATTTGAAAAGAGCGAACTTACCTGAAGAAAAAGTAAAGAAAGAAAAAGCCTTAGCTCCTATGGAAACGCAGCGTAGCCACCGGTCTGCAAACAACACGGTGCCGTTTCGCACGGGCCACAAGAGATGGCGCAAGCGGTCGTGACGCCAACTGCCGCCAACGAACGAGCAGACGACGCAGACAGGAACTGCGGTTCCTTGTTGTTACCGCGCTTGTTTTTATTTCTGCGATTGTTCCCGCCCGCGGAACGCGCTCCGCTTTTGAGTCGAAACGATTGTCTGCTTGAGGCGCTGGCTCTCGGCGCCGTATGCTCGTTCGTTGGCGGCGTTCGTTGCGCCATCTCTTGTGACCCGTGCGAAACGGCGCCGTGTTGTTTGAAGACCGGTGGCGTCGCTGCGTTTCCATAGGAGCTAAGCCTTTTTCTTTGTTTACTTTTTCCTCAGGTAAGTTCGCTTTTTGCAAATTTTACAAAAAAAGTGCACCATCTGTGGGCAACGCTGCACAAAGTCGTAGCGCGATAGATTAAGAAACCGAATTTTCCGGTCGATTTAAAGAGCCTGGTGTCTCCTTGTTTCACCCTGTATTTATAGGGAGTATTCACTGGCGGCCATAGCTATGTGCGCGACTGCTGAGCTGAGCCTGTGCTGACGGCGTGCTTCCATAGTTCTTTCGCCACGTGCGTTTCGCACCATCAAGATTGCCGGTCTTAGGAGCCTATTAACGTGAGCTCTTTCCGAGCATGCGCTCTCGACATCGCCCTCAAATATGGCGTCCAGTGAATACTCCCTATTGACCATGCATGCTGTTACGATTTCAATTAAAGAAAACATTCTTGAACCGGCTCGTCGACGCAGGAAACCCCCAAATTTGTCAGATTCCCTGGTTCCGTCGGTTCCGTCTCGCAGCGAGACGGAAGCACGCCGATACCGGCGCACCGTTGTTCAATTGCACGTCAATTCGTTTTTAGGCGGTATGCATGGAGCAAACCTTTACGCAACGCTAACAGGTGTTTCGGCTTTCCAATCTAAGTAGTGATGGGACGAATCACTGGAGATTCGGATTCGGAAATTTCCGAACTTCCCGCGACGAATATTCGGCTGATTCGGAGATTCGTCAGGTTCGTCGCTGGTTGCAGACGGCACTATGAACCTTGTCGTAAACCTCGCGAATGCGGTCAGTTGTGTTTCAGATTTCGTCTTGCTTACTTCAACTTATGGTATGTACTGTACTGTCATTCTAAATCCTGGCACGCGCCCAGGTCCAGCTGAGCTGATCGGTGTGGTTGGCGTAGGCCTAACAAATGCACGGTTTTGGTTTCTGTGCGGTTTCGAGGGGATCGGTAAAATGTAGCGAAATGCTGTGTATTATACATAATGTGGCGCAACGCGCAATAAATATATTCAGGCAAGGAAATGATTCGTCTCCTTTTCTAGAGCTAGCTGCGTAAGACGCGAGAGCGATGAAAAGTGTTGCTCGTCCCAGCTTCGACCGCATACGGCACCGGCGAAGAAAAACGTCACACTGGCACTGTCGTTTCTCCCTCTCGGCAGCAAGTATTGTATACTTGAACTTTATTTGATGAAAAAGAAACAACATAGGGGTGTCTAACCCAACTTTATTGTTCAGGAACAAACACTAATTAAGATATCATTAACTAGAAAGGTACAAATACTCCTTCCACCGTACATAGTATGGCGCAAGGACTTTTAGATTGTTTCCCGTGTTTCGATAACAATACCGCAGTGGACACACGTTAAAGATAATCGAATCGAACATACTTACATATGTGTGGTGTGTGCTGCTGGTGCTACTATGACCGTAATTATGGGCATGAGATGTGTTCCTGCCGAACCGCACGTACGGCATCAATCTCTTGTGGGGGGGGGGGGGGGGGGGGGGGGGAGGGGGGGGGGGGGGACTGCTGCGAACCTCGGACGAGCGCGGTCGACGTCTCTGGTAACCCCGGAGTACGAGAACTTGATCTTCACGTAAACATCAGCTCGCTCCGTCGACCCGCCGCTGCACCGGCTGCACGTCCGCTGAATCCCGCCGGGCTGGGGTGGCCACACCCAGCCTGACGAGATCCACGAGGAACTTTTCGTGCTTGCGTTTCGCTGGAAGGGCAGCCGCGGTTGTCACTGCCATGGCCCCGCCGACAACGCCGGAGGTCCCTGGTCCACAACCGACTGTCGCCGAACCGCCCGGGCCACTCGGGCGATGAAAACATGCGCTTGTATGCTTGTATTTCCACGTGGACCAAGCATGCCTATTTTGGTCGTAATCCGGAACCGAAACCAATGTTCCCACGATGCCTGGTTTCCATTCTCGACAAACATCCAAAATATTATAAACAAAGCGGAGCATTTTATTAATTACTATGATATTATATTACAACATTATTTTGTGCACTTTGTAGAATTTAGTGAATTTAGTATCACGAAAAGTTGAAACACTCATCAACGTGATCTGGCAACCATGGCAACGCTTTGAATATTTCAGAACTTTTCCGAATCGCTTGAGATTCGGCTACTTTTCCGAATATTTCCGAATCTTCAGATTTGGCTCCGAATCTCGATTCGGATAAAGATTCGTCCCATCACTAAATCTATGTATCATTATTCGCTGCGGCTGGGCTAAGCATTCTAAGCAGGGCAGCGGTCTGACTGTCCTTTCATCACAACTGTTCTGTCGCCGAGCTATCAGCACTTCGCCCGAGAGATCAATTTGTTTTCAGGCAAGACGCACGACCAAACCTTTTCCTCAACGCTCGCTGATGTTTTGGCTTTCAAATTGAAGTATCTTTATTCGCTGGGCTAAGCATTATAAAAGGAAAAGCGCGGTCCGAATCTCCTCATCTCTGCAACTTTTCTGTCGCTGTGCTACCGGCACACTACCGTTTGACAGACGAATTTCTTTTTCATGCGAGATGCACGAACAAACCTTTTTCGGAACGCTAATTGCTGTCTTAGCTTTCAAATCAAATTGTTTTTACCTGCTGGATTAAGCACTGATCTACTGAAAAGGGGCAGCGCTCCGGCTACGCCTCTCGACTCGACGGTCTCAAAAGCAGCGCAGCCATCTTGTTTGTTTACGTGACATCATGGAGCGCGAAGAAGTCACTCGCGCTACGAGAAATTTTCGGTGCACGAAGAGCGCGCTCGAGTGTCGGTCTCCGGTGGAACTCCTGTCCGTTTAGTGAAAGGAGCATCAAACTCTCGCGCTCCGGAGCACGGACTTAACGCGCCCCGTGGTGGATTCTAATCTGCACTCCGAGTGCGAATAATTTTGGATTCTTATCCGCACTCCGAGTGCGGTTTGTGTTGGATTCTTATCCGCACTCCGAGTGCGGATTGCATGCGGAGGCGCGGACGCTCGTTAGCACGAAGCTGTTGAGTCTGTTGGATCTTATTTACCTGCACTCCGCGTGTGGCGCGATTTTGTCGCGGGAAACTATGAACGCAGTGGTGTAGAAGTTCTCAATTTTGTGTTGGGAATGACATCGGCTTTTATGCAGCCTCGACGAGTCAGTGGGAATATTGGCGGTTCTAGTTTCAGAATTAGATTAATTTCAAGCAAATATTTTTGCTTTTATTGAAAGAAATAATTAGCCTTGGGTGGTGCACTTGAGAGTAAACGGTGCTCACGCCTCGGGGATCGGACGCAGGTGATCAATGTGTATGTATGTGTTTGTGGCGGGGGGGGGGAGGGGGGGGGAATTTTTTATTAATATTTTCACTGTGGCTAGCATTACGTCCAGTCGGAGCACTGAAACACGTATACCTAACCCCCCCGCCCTCCTCTCTCTCCCCCGTGAACCTGGGAAAGGCGGAGATTTGGACTTAAAGGCGGACCAGCAGAAATATTCTTCCGCCTGGCGGAAAGTCCTCCTCGCCCTCTTTCTTTCTTGTATTGTAGCACGGCGAGGCGAGGGGAAAGGTCGCCTTTTGCGCCGGCTTCTTCTGAGAGGATAAGCCGAGAAAATCCCCATTTTGAGCGACGGGCGATCGGTGCGGCAGCAGCGACCTCGTGACTTACAGGTAGCTTCAGATCCTATCGCGTAATCTGCCCCATTTTTTGGCGCTCACCAAGCCTAGCTTCTCGGGTGTAGGTTTTACGGAGCTGCAATCACCGAATTTCAGCTGTCGAAGGTCTTTTGTTTAGCCTGTGTCAAAATAAACACATACTTGAGAGCTGCGATGCATCCCCGCACCCATTGAAGCAACGTGTCATGGATATTTTTGGTTCATCAAGGAGCTCAAAAGACATGCGCGAGAAGTGGTGACTTGAATATGTAAGGATGACTTACATCTTCACAAAACATTCCATCTTTAAAAAAACGGCTTATCACGCTCAAACCTGCCTCAAATTGGGATCGATGGAAAAGAAAACGATGCACCAGGCGCGGGAATCTTCTAGAAGTTCTCTGTTTTCTAGCAGCGAGCATAAATTATTGGAGAACTTTAGCAGTCTATGTTTTCAGGCCACATATATTTAGCGGAAGCTCGCGCTGCCACTTCGATGCATTCTCTGAAGCACGCGCCTGAAGTGGCAGCGGGCCTTTGAAAACGATTTACTAAAATGCCCAGTTGTGTGCCTAACTCGCGGAACATGATGGCCAGCAAAATGTATGAAATTCATATTTACACATTCCCAACAACCACCTGAGGTGAGAGGGCATCAAGGGTGGATGTCAATTTTAGAAAGTTTTAGTGGGTCACTTTTAGCCACTTAGATAACCGTACGGTCCGTACCCCAGAACGAAATGTAAGCTAGATTCGCTCTTTACATTCTTTATCGAGTGTGGCTATGGAGCGGAAAAGACAATATTAAAACTTTTTTTGGCGAGTCCAACGTGTCGTGTTATGGTTCAACGTTGCTTGTATCGGTACCATACCACGGGCCGCCACTTCGAAGTATTTGTGTGTCTCAAAGAAACTAAAGCAAAAGCAGACAATTTTTTTTAACGTGACACAGAATTGTATTTAGCATTGTAAAAACGTTTAGGTACCCTACGCCACGCAGTTAGCACAAACAAACAATCGCTGGTGTTTCCCGCTTTTTTTTTTCTTGTTAGAACTGAATGATGTTTAGGAAACTGTTAATGCGAGTATCCCAGCTAAGCGGAAGAGTTTAGTGCGAGTCGATACATTGCTGGGGAAAATAGCAAAAAGCGCCGTTGTCGTGTTTGCGCTAACAGTGTCGCGTAATGTACGCATACCGCTGCACAATCAATGCTAACGGAGTGAATCAGTACATTTAGTGGCCCCCAAAGAAGTGGTGTTATTTTGTTTTATTTTTATGGTTGAAAAGTTGTTATTTTTAAACAAGCAATTCGGTAAAAAGAGTGCTTCCGTTGGGCACCAACTTACGAGGCATCAATTTGTTCTACACTAAATTCTGCATGGCCCTTGCGTAAAAATGTCAATATTGTGTTCGTGCTAGCTGTGTCACGCACAGTAAGAAGACCAGTTCATTGCTTGAACATTTAAACAAGGCCTTTCTTACGTTTTCTTACGCCAAATAGACGTTTTGCGAGTACGCTCCATTAGTGGTGGTTCATAAAATAACCTACGTTGTTTATTTAGAGGAAGGAAGTGGTGGTGAGGGGGGGGGGGGGGGCGGATTGAATACAAAAGACGACTCAGGGAACCTCGAACTTTGTAAATATTTCGCTCAACCTATAATCCTGTGCTAATTAAATCACTTTTGCGTTGACTGTTTTAGAACTTGTTAACAGTCGCGCTAAAGGCCAAGATGAGCGAAAAGTCAGATGCCAATGTTTATTTGAGCAAGAAGCTTATATATGCGAGATAGAACTGAAAAAGCGTACGAGTGTAACCGTAGCTATCTCCGACCAAGCCTGAACCTCACTTTTTCGCCATTTTATAGAAAGTCGTTTTATCGAATGAACGGACATTTCATCGAACGCCGTTTCATCGAATCGCTAAGGGCCGTTTCATCAAATTTCTCTGTTATGGCTCTGTACCGAGTTTAGGGGCATAACAGTGCTTTATAGATGTTTCACCTTGCATTTGTTAAGACTAAGGTAGTCACTTGTGAAATTGTTTTGAAGGTGGTGTCAAATTACTAAAGATAAAAGCAATTGGCATAAAAAGAAATAAAAACAATTGGGTATGCGACTTACTGAAAATCTTTACTCATATACATATATGACTGAAACCACGACGCTGCAAATAAAGGACAGACACTTAGAACACTTTTAAGTGTCCGTGCTTTCTGTTTTTGCCTCATTTTTAATTGTTTTATGTGACATGGAGAGGGGTCATTGTTTCATGGAGGCTTCTTCTCGAAGCAGGAAATGTTCACGATGGAACTTATCTCGTCACTGCACCCAGTGATATAAAAACAGAAACAAAAGAAAAAAAAAGAAGATAATTAGATGAAGTTGTGTATAAAAATTAAAGTAAATTCCTAAATATTACACACTGTAACGTTGTTCGATGAAAAGGCGTTCGAGGAAACGGCTTCTTTGAAACGGCGTTTGAGGAAACGGCGTTCGATGAAACGGTGTTTGACGAAACGGCTTCGATGAAACGGCTTTGATGAAACGGCGTTCGATGAAATGGCGTTCGATGAAATGTACGGACGCACTTATAGCGGTACGCGTGCATTGCGTAACACTTTTAGCCCGAACGCGACATCGGCGCTATTTACTATTTCTGCCCAGCAACATGTATTGTCTAGCACTGAGCTCTGCCACTTAGGTTGGATAGTTGCATTGACAGTTTTCTAAACATAATTTATTTCTAGAAAACAAAATTAGAAAGACCGGCAATAGTTTGTCCGTGCTGTGTGGCAGTATACCTAAAATGTGTTTGCAAAGACAAATTACAAACGCGTATCATGTTAAAAAAATCGGCTACATTTTATTTATTTATTTTTTATTTTTAATGCCTCAATAATACTTTAAAGTGGCAGCACGTTCTATAGCACCGATTTAAGCAACGTTGAACTATAACACCAGACGCTTCGATAGCTGCACTCGATTAAGAATGCTCACAGAAAGGTTAGAGCTTATATATTGTCGTAGGGTGCGGTTATCCAAGAGCTAAAGACGATCCACTAAAACTTTTTAGTATCGACACACACCATTGCTGTCTTCTCACCTCATGTGGTTGCTGGGATGCGTAAATATAAATGTCACGCACATTCGTTGGCCATCATATTGCGTAAGTTACGCACATAATATTTGTGCTCGTTGCTAGAAAACAAAGACCTTCTAAAAGATGCCCGCGCCTGGTACATCGCTTTCTTTTCCATCAATCTTAATTTGAGGCAGTTTTGAGCGCGATATGCCGTTTTTTTTAAGATGGAATGTTTTGTAAAGATGTAAGTCATCCCTGCATATTCAAGTCACCACTTCTCGCGCACGTGTGTTGAGCTCCTTGATCAACCGAGAATATCTATGAAACGTTCCTTCAATGGGTGCGGCGATGCATCGCAGCTCTCAAGTATGTGTTTATTTTGCCACGGGCAAAACCAAAGACCTTCGACAGCTGAAATTCGGTGAGTGCGCGGGCGCAGCCTTGCAGCTCCGCAAAAACCTACACCCGAGGGGCTAGGCTTGGTGAGCGCCGAAAAACGGGGCAGATTACGCGATAGGATCTGAAGCTACCTGTAAGTCACGAGGTCGCTGCTGCCGCACCCATCGCCCGTCACTCAGCATGGAGATTTTCTCGGCTTATCCTCTCAGAAGAAGCCGGCGCAAAAGGGGACCTTTCCCCTCGCCTCGCCGTGCTACAATACACGAAAGAAAGAGGGCGAGGAGGAATTTCCGCCAGGCGGAAGAATATTTCTGCTGGTCCGCCTTTAACTTGGGTTACGTCGGACGTAACGCTGGACACTTCGTAATATTTTACCCACTCCAAAACTCGGGGACATCCCACTCACATCAACACCCCCCCCCCCCCAAAAAAAAAAAAAAGGTTCTGGCGATAATTTTTTTTTCTAGGGTTAAATATTTTTATTGACGAAAGAAAAAAAACTAGAGCAGTGCACAATTTTTTCTCTGTATTGTCTTGTGCTTAGATGCGGTGGCATAGGAAAAGGGGGCAGGAAAATCAGTCATTTCCAGTAAACAATATTATTAAAAAAGACCCTTCCCTTTCCTATGCCACTGCCCTCATCATCTCAACGCAAGACAATACACGTCTTCTGAACACTTTTAACACTACTAGATGGGGGAATGCCTGAAAAGTCCCTGGCCATTTGTTACTGTAGCTTTTCTTTTTTTTTTTTAAAGAATGATTTGCGCGTTTGTGAGTAGACGACGATAGATGTGATGGCTGTTAAAAGTTATGGGTTTCGGGCGCGGCGGCAGCGGAAGTTTGGGACATCTGTGTGTGTGTGTGCTTGAGGGGGGCGGCAATTGCGCCTTGAAATTTGTTTGCTCGCCGTCCGTTTCCACATTACTGACCTCACCAGCTAACTACGACACAATGTTAATGCGCTAACTGTGGCAAAGCTTCCGTTTTTTTTTGTTTTGTTTTTTGCAAATAACAATAATTTGTTTAACAGAAAGAAGAAAAAGAAAATACTGAAGGAAAAATAGGATTGCTTATTTCCTGCTTTCATGCCTTTTTACAGGTTCCCGGAGCGCAAGTACAGTTCAATGTTTACCCAAATGCGCCACTTAGCACTAATCAATCTCGAAAAAAAAAAGAGAAAAAGAAAGGTGAATTTTTTGCATTTGCAGTAATGTTTTGAGGTGAGCTAGTCGGTGGTGTATAAAAAAAACATAACTAAAACAGCGCAAACGAACACAAGGACAATTAGAAGAAGGGACACAGATACAGCGCTGACTCACGTCTTTTTATGTTGATTTGTTTTAAGAAGACGAAAAAGAGAGTAAGTCGTGAGTCAGCGCTGTGTCTCTGTGCCTTCTTTTACTTGTCTTTGTACTCGTTTGCACTGTTTTAATTATATGTTTACGATTATGCATTTGTTTCAAATTGAACTAATTCCGAAACACAGGTCTTCCCCCAAGTAAACACCGTGCAACTACTAATATTTCTGTGGAATCGGCGCTGCCAACATCAGTGATGTGATTGCTGCACCAATTGTGCCAAACTCTGCGCCAAGGGGCTAACTCTGCTACATCCTGCTACATTTCGCCAAAATATGGCTAATCTGTGCCAAACCTGCGCAAAAGGACCAATCTTGGTCGCCTTTCAAAAACGAAACTAAACTGAGAACCGTAATTGAGCATGCGTTGGCTAGGTGGCACAAGACGCTGCCCGGCACAAAGTACCCTGCATCAATCGTCTATGCGGTCTTGCATGATTTTTCCCGCCGTCTCGCGTTTCGCAATCTCGTCGTCTCGGGAATCTCATCTCGCGTCTTTTTTTCTTTTTTTTAATTTTTTAGTGATAGATGCGGCCGTGTGCGCGGACACTCCGACGTTAGTGTGTCGGGTTCCAGACTTGCCGTCATGCTGTGAAACAAAACCACGTTTTTACGTGGCAAGAGTTACTTTGTGCTCACAATGCTCACAAAGTAACTCTCGTCGCGCGACGTCGTGTGTTGCCGTCCCCACTTTGCTGCAGATATAATGCTTTCTAAACTGAAACGCATCGACATTCCTGCTCTTGTTTAAATCATACGCTGCTATAAAAATCCCTCTTTAACTCAATGACTGCTGTGTCGAAATAATAATTACCTAGGTTTCTCTCGGTGGGCTTTCTCCCGAGAGGGACCCCGGTACGTGAAAAATCTGCCGCGAAAGAATGTTGATGATGAGAAGTGACCTAAAGCAAAGAAGGCAATGCCTGCACGCTGAACCTGCACAGCACGCTTGTTTGTCTCGAGTTCAGTCGTTGCACAAAGCGCTCCAAAAACTTCTTGACCCTGGCTCGCAACGTCTTGCATCGATACGCTCAGGTCCTTTTTTTTTGTGTGTTTAGCTTGTACCTCGCCCACCGGCCTGGCAAGCACGCACCGCTGGACTGTTTATTGTCGTATGCTGGACAGTTACATTTTGTACATGTATATTATTTTGGGAACCAGTTGGCAACAAAGGGGAGTGGCATGGTTTCGGTTTCGGTCGAACAGCCGTTGTCTCTGCTCATGCGACGAAGCACGTCTAGGTGCAAGCCTGCCGAAGTTGCCCTCACGTGCATGTGAACATGATTGCACGAGAGGCACCATCCAGGACGCTTGCAATCTAATGTCTTACGTTTGCTTACTTTTTATAAAGATCTGCCACGTTGAAAACCAGTAAAACAAAAGCAAGTGTTTTTTTTTGTTTTTTTTTCAGAATTGCTTGGCAACGCTTACAGCACTGTATACTTGTGGGATGTCTCAGCAGCAAAAACACAAGCAGCGAATTCCGCCCAAACACGTCGCATCACAAAACAACACAAAGTGCCCTTCGTTTGTCCAGCATTTAAAACAAATATTTATTTTTCTAAGAATGTGTGCTCCAAAAGTCACTTTTTCTGCTCCGAAACACTGTTTTCGCTGCTCCAAAAGCCACTTTTGCTGCTCCAAAACACACTATCTTGGCCGCTCCAAAGGCCACATTTGCTGCTCCAAAACACTGTTTTGGAGCAGCAAACACCCAAGTGCAAGACCTAAGCACAAACTTAGTGGGACTTGAATGTGCCTATTATCAGTGCTGCATTTGAAATCAGAATGGCAGTGCCCTTATATCTGTCCTTTCAGTAAATTTTACATGATATAGTTCCTTAAGCATCTGTCTCTTTGCAACATGTCAGGATTACAAAATTGTGAAATGATTTTTAATAATTTTAACGACCACATTTTTTTTTTTTCAAAGTTCAGTTTACACTTTAAGGACAGCGACCATCCAGTGGTAGTTTTCAGCACTTTGGAGACGTCTGGAGGCAAGTTGGCTCACCAGATAGCAAAATTCGTTGTCATAGCACCGTTCAAGACCAATTATTGGCTACAATTGGAGGACGACGACCATTCCGAGGTAGTTTTCATCATTTCAGAGACGTCTGGAGGCAGGTTGGCTCACCGGAAAGGGAACTTTGTTGTCATAGTACCATCTAAGATCAATTATTGTCTACAATTGAAGGACGACGACCATTCCGAGGTAGTTTTCATCATTTCAGAGACGTCTGGAGGCAGGTTGGCTCACCGGAAAGGAAACTTCGTTGTCATAGCACCGTCTAAGACCAATTATTGGCTACAATAGGAGGACTACGACCATTCCGAGGTAGTTTTCATCATTGCAGAGATGTCTGGAGGCAAGTTGGCTCTTTAGAAAGGAAACTTTGTTGTCATAGCACCATTCAAGACCAATTATTGACTTCAATCGGAGGTCGACGACTATCCCGGGGTAGTTCTTAGTACGTTGGAGCCATCTGGAGGCAAGTGTGGTCACAAAATAGAGAACTCGAATATAATAGCACCATTCAAGACCAATGATTGACTATGATATGGGGACGATGACAATACTCTGATTATCTTCAGCATTTGAGTTTCCTCTGGAGATCCCCCATTGCCTTGCAGAAGTGTCTCAACACCTCTCGCGGAAGTGTCTCAACGTTATTCTCAGTCGTCGAAATGGATGGGCATTGGCTCCTTTCTGACTGCCACTCGTGCATTCTTCATAGAACTTCTGTATCCATTCAAACGCATTTCTTTGCGAGAAAACATTTACATTTCCATAATACTGTGCACAAAATTTTTTTTATGGATATCGGTATATTCATATATATGGAATTAGTGGACACCCCTTCATATCACGAGAACGATGACTGATTCACTTGTACAAATTAAGCATGGGACAGCCATTCTTCCTAGCACCTCGGTCCCAACTGAACTGATTTAACAGATTCAAGCCTGCACAGCAGTGACTGGAGAACCTTGTATGAAAAGTGACGATAAGACAGTGCAGCCAACAGAAGGTGTAAGTTGACCAAAGTGAAATAAGTTTTTAATCACCCTCGTACGACATGGATGCTTCGTAACGTCTGCATTCTGGCTCCAACCATACTTATTCATTGTTTAGTTTACTTCATGAGCCAATCTTGGTAACGGAATACATATAGCATTTACACCAAGACACTCTTTGTGGCTTTGTTTTAAAAAATGAAAGTTACATTAAAGCGGTTTTGCGCAGGTGAGGTATACGGCCAAGGGAACATAGTATAGGGGGCTAATTGTAACGATCAGTTGGCTAATTAAGTAAAATTCGTTAATTAACTTTTTAATAAATGAAAATAGACATGTGGTTCCAATTAGAAACTTGTTCAGCGTCTCCTAAGGCCACTATATCAACTCTTTTTCGAAAGATATAACGCAGGGGCTGTATATTACAGCGTTCCATGAAAACGCTCAATTTGGACGCGTTTCTAGGTTTCGATTTGTTATTGCAGTGCATCTCTGCGCCCACGGTCCTGCTCGACAGTGGCTGAGACGTGCAACACAGTTGCGCCCAACTTCCCTCTATGCTACAAGGTAAGCGAGGGAGTGGCTTTGCGCCGCGACTACCGGGGGAGGAGGAGGAGGAGGAGGGAGGGAGGGAGGGAGGGAGGGAGGGAGGGAGGGAGGGAGGGAGGGGAGGGGAGGGGGAGGGGACAGGATTGCGGGCGCAGAGGTATGCTCGGATAAGTAAGCGAAACCGAGAAGCACATCCAAATTGAGCGCTTCATCAGAACGACGTAAAATGCTGCCCATGCTTTATGTTCTAAAAAGAGTTGATTTAGTGGTTTTCAATGGCGCTTAGCAAGTTTCTAATTGGAACTATGTGTCGATTTTTAATTATTTAAAAAGTTAATTAACGAATTTTAAATAATTAGCTGACTGATCGTTACAATTAGCCCCAATACTCTATCCCCCTGGCTGTATAACTCATCTGCACAAACCGCATAAGTGTAACTTTCACGGCTTTTTAAACAGATCTGTTAAGTTTTGAAAGAAACACCTGGTATATCTTTGTGTAGGTTAAAACTTTCCTACTTTGACCTTATTATGGTCATAAAAGTCAAAATTAAATGGGTTGTTAGCCTTCAGAGAGTGATGAATCAGTCAGCTATGAAATTAGACTGTTTGTGTCTCCACTGCAGAAAGAAAACTTACCATATGCAGCATGACTGCTAACTTGGGGTCTTTACATGTAACCTTGTAACTTGACCTTCTGACTTTCTTTGTGTTGCATCAGTCATTATTCTGTTAGCTCATAAAATTGAAGATAGTTAATTTTAGGTTAGTTCAAAAAGCAAGCTGCATTACGGTCTGGTTTCTCACTTATTTTAAATAGTCAGTGTTACGTAAATTTTCCCCAGATTGGTAAAGTTCCATCTTTCTGTGGCAGTCGTGCATTTCATTCCTCTGGTTCTATTATGCTGTTCTAATTTCTATGCCTAGGTGTTGAGGGTTTTTCTAAGTGTCTGTTAGTTCTGTCTTTTAGCAAACAAATACAAGCTGTGCCTTAGACCTAGACATTGTACAAAGTTTCTTTTCTATTTCACCTGTTCTGCCTCAGATCTCAATCATGAAAACCAACACTAGGATTATCACATTAAGCTTAGGTCATTTATGACCTACATGATTTTCCAAAATAAACCATTCAGATTCCCGATCAGCCTTCATAAGCATTTCATGTTTTTGTTAGTACCTGAATTATTTCCTTAAGAAATTAGATGAGCAGATGCTGGAATAAGCAAGGCTTGAGTCTAGGGCTGGGGTCCAGTTGCTTGCCAAGGATAATTTAACCATACATATTTGTATAAAAAATTTCCAAGTGCAGCCAGAAAACAGAAATACTGGGTATTTTCATGATGCCTACTTCACCACACAACTTATGTGCATTGCAACAAAGTGCACTCCAAAAATAAAAGTAAATATTGTATTCAATTTTGACAACAATTTAAATATATCGAAGTGCAAATACAATTACTGAACGATTATTAGCTTCTACGGTACTGCAGAACATGTTGTAACATCTGTACCCAGAGGGGCATGGCGTGTGAGCTGTGGCACAGTACACTGCCTGTCTCCCTAGTTGAACGTAAGGCGGTGGCGGTCTTTGAAGTATGAAAACTCACACTAGGTCATCACATTCTGTCTATGAGAACAGTCATCTCTTCGCACCACCCGCCACAGCCTGCCCTAATACAGTGCTGAGCAAATCTCGCATCTTAGTCGTTATGATTTCTTGTCGCCGCTACAAAGTGCGGTCACCAGATAAGTTTCGACTGTAGAACGACACAGTTTTCCGAAGCTGAGATTTTACTCTGGAGACAAAGAAACTTCTCTTAAAAATTGTCCCAACACTAAAAAAAAAAAAAAGCCTTTTCGTTGCATTATTGTCTAAATGCGTTGTTCACCGCAATTTCATGAGAACGGAAGAATGGGGCTACAATCGGATGATCGACGAGATCGTGCACTGCCGCTATTCAACGCGCCGATTGGAAAAAAGGAAATGCGTTGAAAGTAAAAATCTGACGTTTACAACACCCTGTAACGCCGAATTAGAGCACAGCTCTTAAAGAAGACGAGGGAAGGGTACTGAGGGGAGGGTATACCCCCTCTCCCTGCTCCTCCTCACCCACTCATCCTCCCTGCTACTCCTCCCCTCCTCCTCATCCTCCTTCACCTCCCCCTCACCTCATCCTTCAAGCTCCCCTCTCCTCCCCTCCTTCCTTCTCTTCCCCCTCCTCCTCCTTCCTTCCCTCCCCCTCATCCTCCTCCCTGCGCATTGCATCATGGGTAGTGTCCCATAATGCACCGTGCGGTTACGCCGACTCCACTCAAGCCGGAAACGGGTGCCTAAGAGCTGCGCTCAAAATAAACAAGGTTTTAAATAGCAATACGTTACAGATATGCGCAAATAACTGCATACGAATAAGCACGCTGAAATAAAAATCAATGGGAAGATGGACGTGAGCCGTGCGTGAGCCCCACATCTGCATACCTTCCCCGGTTAGGGCTAACACACACTGAGAGTGGAAAGTCAACTTGAAAACGGGTCGATAAACACTTCACATAATATTTTGCATCTGTCGCAATCAAAGGTTATTCTGTTGAGGCTCTCACGCTGCTGTAGCCTAAAACACTTTGTACAACCAATTTGGTCCACCGTGTAGACCGCCACAAACCAGCCGACATGTTTTAAATCCAGGATTAAGAAACGACCAATTGAAGTACCCGATGCTGAGCGCTCACGATAGGCATGGTTTAGTGCTAGGTTTAGCGATAAGTGAGTTTGGTGCAACAGAACAAAACCAAAACTCGGCTTAGGTTCCCTGCTAAGCTCTGATTTGCGCTAAGCTGCATTGGTGCAACTGGCCCTAAGTCTAAGACCGCCGCACTTTACTGTCACGACCAAGAAGGCACCCAAAACAGGCAGTAGAAGATGCTGGAAAGGCCGCCGGCGGCAGTCTTTGCAACGTCGTCTGCTCTCCGCTCCTTATCTGGGAAGCAGCTTTACCGCATTGCACGCGGAGAAGCCGTTGTGGCATGCCGATAGAGGCGTTCGGAGCGCTAACGACAACATGCCGGCGGAGATGACGGAGAGAGCCTAGATTTAAGAGAGGGAGCAGTAAGTGCGCCTGCATTTGATTGTCGCGTGGCCAGTCTAGCGAGAAAACTGGGCAAGAAAAGAGGGACATAAAATATAATACAGATGAAGGCTTTTAGCTTGCAACAAAATATATATTGGCTTCAAGTTGCTTCCCAAAGCTCCATGAGGGTGTGACACAAAGAGGGAGGGGGAGAGGATGGTGAATGAGAGAAGCAGGGGGCTATGTGCCTATGCCAACAGCTAAGCATATGCAGCGGGAAGTAGTCTGCTGAGTGGTCAAGTGACATGACGCCATTGGCTACAATATGTTTGCTTTTTGAAGCCTACGTTTTACCTTTCTCTTCCCTTAGTGAAGGCACCTGTATTGTTTTCAAACGTGAATTCTGCTGTTTGATTATAGGGAATGAATTAGACTGCTGCACTTCCATTTTGTGTTAGTTCAATCAATCAATCACTCATTTTATTTGCACCTGTACAAGTACAAATGCTGGGAGGCAGACAAAAAGCCAACAGTTGCTTGACAAGGTATTCTCTTTCATCTTCTTGACAAAGCGAGCTACAAAAACAGCGAAGAAATAACTGTCATATGTCTCACAGAGATAAAAACAGGAAAAAAACAACAACAGAATGAACACTTGTAGGTATGACATTGTCATGAAAACACTTATTGGTTTGAGAGCCCTGTGTTCTATTTCAACATAGAACACATGGTTGTGCACCCTAGAAGTGGAAGTTCGAGAACAGTGATAATATGCAACCACCAGCTCTGCAAAGAAATGCTGCATGTAAAGTATACATACATTGTTATTTTCAGCAGGAGGTCGCATTTTTTGAATGTGCTCTCGCTGCACAAGCATTTATATAGCAGACGCATCTGAGGGTTCTGTACTCAATCGAGTTATTTTTTAAATTCTGAATATTAGAAGATTTGTACCTAACAATCCATCTTATTTTCTAATAGCACCCCAGGAGCTACTATCGCCCAAAGATGTCACAGGCGGTCATGATTCTTTGAGGCAGCGGAATTTAACCGGTAAGTTGCCCCCCCCCCCCCCCCTCACCGACTTTTTGACATGTGTGCTTGCCTCTAATGGCCCTTTCAGAAATTTGCATCAGGAGCTGTAGCTTTGACAGCATCCGTTGCAACCTCGATGTCTGCAACGACCACAGTGTGTTGCTTGGACACACATTTGACACAACTTCAGCAATAGACTTTTGCTAATTACCCAAGCACCAGGGGAAATGCTGGAAACGTAGGTACACATGCTGCACACGCTTGCCTTCTCTGCATAAAGGATTCGAGGCAAAAAACCAAAATAGGGTTTTGAGGAATGTGTGTGCAATGTGCTATTTATTTTAGATTTTTACTTTTGAACAGATTTGCTTGCAGACACCAGCACATGCAGTGTATGTTCATACATTCTCAGCATTCTCTTTTGTGCATGGTTAATTTGGGATATGGTCTCTCCTGACATATATGGCAGTATGTAGTGTTATTTCTGTGACAGAAGATTCTCTATGGCCATCAGCTTTTTCTTTTATTGGCCATGCCTTAAAAAACAAGGTCTTTTCAAAGTATGATGGGAAGAAGGTAGGTGTTTTTGTTTGTATAGGCTTGATGTTGTTATTATTCCCAGGACATCCTTCTTGGAGGCCTAAATAGAAGAGCAAACTGTGATTCACCGCACTAGAACTTGAATACTCCAGTCTCACCGCATTCTTGTGTTGCAACTATAGAAACATACAATAAGTTTCCTTGTGCAGTGTATTACTGCAGAAGAAAGCAGGCATGGTTCACACACTTGCAACTGCCTACAACCGGCACGGCAGTCATAAGCATTTATAGAGGTTTAAAGCCAGTCTTTTAACCTCTCCAGCCAGAAGCAGTCTCAAGTGTTTGAAACAGCCTTTGTGCCTGTTTTATTTCTGTTAATCACTACCCCTGGAATGAGATCAGTTATGAGGAATCGAAGCAGCACCGACCGAAACCTAGTTCAGGCCAACATCTTTATGCGAGTTTTTAATGCACATTCGCAAGCCTGTTGAAAGCATTTTACGTGCATAATCTTTTTCTTTCAAACTCACTACAGATATAGGCACTGCACTAGCATGACTCTTCCCTAGTTTGTTAATTTTTCAGCACACAGTCGCTGACCAACATACTAAAGCAGGCTCCTCTGGTCCGTGCAATTTGCTTTGTAAGCAGTCGGTCAACTGAACCTTCGGACTATGTCCAATCTGATGTCGAGGTTGGGTATACTGTCCCTATCACATGAGCAGATAGCTGAAATTGTAGCCGCAAGGCTAGCTCCCTCCCCCGTGTGAAAGTAGGGTGTTTTTCGGGTGGCGGATCTAAGGTTTGGAAAGCCAGTGCTTTCCTGTGGCCCTTTCAACCTTCCCTTGACACTTCTGCTTGTACAGCGCGTGCTGACAGCTACTTGAAGTATCTTTTTGGTTCTAGCGTTTGTCTCGACCACAGTTTTCAAGGGCATAGGAGAATAGTTTCATTGATTGACCCTTAACTTGACACTGTAAGTCAAGCAGGCTGTCATGACCATGCTCATCTCTTATTGGTGCTGTATCTTCAGAGTTTAATGTATTAGCTGTTAATTGAAAGTTGGCTTTGAGGCAAGATGCCGAGTTATCAGGTTGTAAACCAGACTGAGGTTCCTGCAATTTGACTGAGGCTTATTGTGCTGCAAGATCAGTCTAGGTTCACAATACCTGGGTGGTTGAGATAAATCTTCAAAGTTTTGTTCTAATTAAATCTGTATAATTTTCTTTTTTAGCACCTTTCAAGCTAAATGGTTGATGGTTTTTTTTGTGCCTTGTCTTTTCAGAAGTATCTTTAACACCTTCAATTTCTTTTCCACTGCAAGCCTGGTACTACAGCTTGTGGCCCGTGCAGAAGAATAGAGGGATGAAACCAAGGCTCAAGTGACTGTGGACTCATGGCCCTCAGACAGCTAGAGCACCAGACCAGGCACAGACCAGAGCCATTTATGCTCCACTTCTAGAGGACATGTTGCGGTTTGAAACTACCAAGACTTATGGAAGCTGCTGACAAGAGGCTGTTGGTATGTTCAGTTTTATTCTTTAGTAGAATTACTTCTCGGAGCATTGTAATTATTTGTGTAATAATGGCAATTCCTTGTTCAATATCTGCAGAATATAATTGTTAGATATACAACCTTAGCCATTGAAAATCTGGAACTTTCCAGAAGTTCTGGTGGCAACCACATAAATTACAGTCATGGAAAACACCAAGCCTATAGAATTTCTGGTTCTAACTGACATCTATCGAGAATCACTCCTCTGGTAGCATACCTCTTGACTTGAAGGGGCCCTGCAATCATATTTAAGCGTCTACCTTCTTTGCGGTTTCCAAATCTATTGGGGTTCGGGCAAGGCAGCGGGCACGGAGAAAGTAACTAAATACCAGTGTGTTATATTTTAACCGGACGATGTGGAAACCCCCTCCACCTACGGGGGCGACCTGCGGTGCCGAAAGCGCGCAATTTGTGTAGTCTACTAGTCAGACCCGCTAAAAGCTTCTTTTTAGTCTAAATACAAAATATAAGTGGCGCGAACCGTTTCAAATATTTATGAAAGTACTTTTTGTTGAGTATTTTAGATCAGAAAAGAAAGAAATGCAGTTTATAAAGACGGAAACAAGAAATGACCCGTCGACATATCCACCACCAATCGGTGTAAAATGCGGCGCATACTAGAGGGGTAGTGGGGTCAGGCACCGATGAGCGGCGAGCGTAGAAAGGTCTCTGATGTACGCGGTGGCGCTGCGGTCGTAAACGGGCTCGAGGATCCGACTGGTTCCGAGCGTTTCGAAGGCCTTTGGCGAGCAGATTTGGCTTGCGTTTTGGCCGTTTGGTGGTATGGTAGCGCGAAGTGGCTCCCTTTCTGAACTGATTTTTAACTCGTGTTTGCTGTCGTTGGTGGCCAATGAAGTGTCATGCCGAACCAGTGTTTAATCGTGCAGCAAGTGCAGTGCGAGCCGCCCTGGCCGCCCGCTTCATACAGCCTAGCCGGAACATGCTTTAGTGGCGCCCTCTCGAGCCGTCGACACGGAGTGCGGCAGCCGTGTGTGCTTCTTGAGCTCACAAACCCTCCTCTAGTTCACGACCACTTAAGCGACGAAGGACGTCATGAAAGAGGGTTTTTGTGCTTGTTTTTGTATTTTTAATTTGCCTATATCTTTTAAAATAAAGTAAAATTCGTGAAAAGAACAGTTTCATTAAGATACGACGTTCAGTGCACTCAGGTTCAGTGCAAATTAAAAACCAGTACAAAAGTCCTTGCAGGGCCTTTTTAAAAATCAGCCATGTAATCCCTGTACATTAAATCAAATCATTTATTGCATCTGCAAGTACAGATGTCGAAGTTACGGGCAAAAAAAGCCAATCTTTGTTGGCTTACTAGGTCTGGGCCCCGAGAGCTTGGCAGATGGTGACGGAGATGCAGCAAAAACAATCAGGGTAATAAATATATCCAGAAAACGCACTAACTAAACGGTTAACATAACTTGATACATGTTATACAAAAAGTAGGTACATAGGTTCGGAGATAGAAATTCACCTCACTATTGTTCTAGATCACTCAGCATGATATCTTCAAACATCATTAGATACACTGAGCCTAATATGCTCCTAAACAAAAACAAGCACAGATTTAGAAAGACATTATCATGCAAAATACAACTTTTGTGATTTATACATGACATTCAATTAAATTTGCAACGTAAACAACAAACCGTTGCTATATTCAGTGGTAAAACTGCTGCGCTAATTGCGCCAAACTGCGCCAGAATGAATAACCTGCTACATGCTGCTCTAAAGGCTGTATTTGCACGCAATGTGCATCATGTCTGCGCCGAAAGGGAGCTGTTCTCAAAAAGGAAACTGAAAGTGTCTGGCACGTGACAAGCGATGCCACTGAAAGTTAAGAAAGTAGTTTTTTTTTCTTGATGCCTAAGTAGTATGTGCGAAGAATAGAGCTGCGCAAATATTTTAATTTTCTAATGGTAGTTTGAAATAATATGGTGATATTCGCTTAATAAATGAACTGCAATATTCATACATTTCGAAGTGTTTATTGCAGCGGGTTAGCCCCCTTGAGTGCGCTTCTCCTCAAGCACAGCTGCACTGCGGAGAAGGAATACCCATGAAGCTGACACAGCGATCTCGCGACCCGCTTCACCGCAGCTCATTCGCGCGCTTATGCGAAAAGCACATCTTCAAACTAGTATGGTTTAGCGCACGCCTAATGTATATTAAAAGAAAAAAAAACATAAAAGTTTTGGGATCGTTATTATTACATTGCAGTAAAATCTTCAAAATTTAACTGTGGCTACTATTCAAGGGTACATGTTAGGGTCCGTTGCAAGTCAAGAAGGTAGGGTGAGGGTAAGACGGGCCGGGGCAGAGGAAGCAGATGGAACATTTAAGAGAGATTTCCCACTCTCTTCTCCAGCATTCCGTCTGCTTCCTCTTCTCTGGCCCGTTTTGCCCTCACCCTACCTTCTTGAGTTACAACGGGCTGTAGGCAGCAATGTTCTAAAAACCTGTTTATTGTTTGTGCTTTTTTTAAATTCAGAATCAACAAAAAATATTTTTATATAGGCAGAAAATTTTAAAAATCCCCTCAATTATGTATGGCTAGGCTCCTTTATAGGCTTAATTTTATGTCAAATTTGTCATTTACTTGCCATCCCACTGTAGGTAGTGGACGTTCTGAGGCTACAGTCTATAAATATAGCTAGATTAAATTTAACTACTCATAAGTGGGCAATTAGGAACAACCTTGTGAGTCCAGCTGAATTTTTGTTTAAGCATGGTGGAACAGTTGTAAAAGGCATGGAGAAAGGTGCAAAAAGTCTTCAATATTCAATTAAAAAATATTTGACCGAAAGAACTATTACTATTCACTTTGAATTTGCTTCAAACCCAAAATCTATTTTTGCTCATGCCAAACGAAGAGTTGTTGTTTTGTTTTGCGAACGGTGCTCACATCGATCGCAATGAATAGCTACCGCTACTCGTGATCGGTTAGAGTAGCTATGTGCTCCGCTTAGCTGCTCTATGAACAACAGCAAGTTGAATACGAGGGAGGGCAATGTGAGGCACTTTCAACCATAAGTGTCCGTTTGATGTTAAATTTGTGACAATTATATCACTGTAATCAAATCCGCTACAAGTAGCCGAAAATATCTTTTTACGTTAAACACAGAATGAAGATGCCATCGGTACTAATAATAGGTTAATTGAGACTTCTACAAAATTGCCGGCGTATGATTGTTCAATAAATAAAGAAATAAATAGATATCTGTACAGGCCAGGTCTTCTGTGGGCATAACACTTCAGTCTCCCAACACTCCAACAGCTACAGTCTTTTCTATGGGCTAACTTTTGAAGAGATTGTATAAAACTTTCTGACATGAAAGCTCAAAATTGTCTGCTTCAAATCCGATTTTTTCCTGTTACAAGAGCTGCTTCAAATCACCTCTTGTCAGTTTCACCACTGTATATTCCTATACTTCTCAAAAGCATTTGACAGGGTGTCTCATAACCACCTTATTGTGCAATGTCACAATTGATCCCTTTATTGTTGCCTGGATTTTCTAATTTGTTTCCAATCAAGTTCAATGCACTGTTATAAATAACTTCATGTGATCCAAGTCCAACTTAACATTGGGCATTCCTTTAGAAAACGTGCTCAGACCGCTTCTTTTCTTAATCTGTATCAATGATCATCCTTTTCGTGTTTCGTCCACTACTGTAAAACCCTTTATTTTCGCGGCCCCTATTTTTCGCGAATCGGTCACAGATGACATAATCGCGACCACTAAATTTCACGAATTCCAGACGCCTGCATTGAAAATCTTAAGGACCGAAATTTTCGCGTGCCCTTAAGTTTCGCGAATTCTTCAATTCGTGAAATTCGCGAAAATTGAGGGCTCTCAAAAATTAAGGGTTTTACAGTGTCTGCCTTTTCACAGATGACTAATTTACTCCTGTCACAGATAGCTATTATCACTTATCCTTGCAAACTGCCTTATTATCCATAGCGGGTTGGTGTGATAGTGGCTGTTGTCCTCGAGGATAAGGAAATGCAAATTGCTTACATTTGCTCAGCTTTCATTACCACCTTTTATGTCTACAGTATTAACGATACCATCATCAGCACATTCTTGTTTTATAAATATGTTTGTCTTTATATAACTAGAAATTTTACACGGATCACCCGCATTAGACTTACTATCAGTAAGGAAGACAGCGCACTTGACTTTCTCCTGGACAATTTAATACTAGCCCCTCCTAATATTAAATGCGTTGCATACCTCGCCTTTGTATGCCCCAAGTTAGAACATTCATCATCTGTATGGTCTCCATGGCAGAACTATCTTGCTGCTTGCTGAAGAATTAAAACTTTCCCAAAAAAGTTTTACAATTTAGTTATTCTGTCTACTCTTCTTATACATCTCTGAATTGCATTAGAGAGTGAATCCCCCAGAGCCAACGTTACTAGAACAGCTCAGTCGGGAAACTGCCTTAGGATCCTGCTTTGAAAAATTGGCTATGATCCGTACTTGAGAACTGAACTAGACGAGATTGTATTGCTGCCATTTCTCTCGTAGCGCCCACTCTGGGAACTGCATGGTTGCACGTACCAGATCAGTGGAGTTGCACAAGGGCCGGTGGCGCCATCTCGCGGCGCCATCTCGAAGTAGCTATATAAAGCAACTTTGATATTTTGACTCGCCGCTAAGAGGTGGCACTGTAATCGTATCTAGTTGAAGACGTATAAAAGTGCCCTTCGCTCATCAAAAAAAAAAAAAAAAAAGTTTTTCTTTGAGGATTTTTCACCGATGTTACGAGATAACCCCTAAAGAGTTTTGGAAATTCATATTCCTTCAAAACAATGATCGGTCTGTCCACCTGATGGATGAAAATGGAAGTCCTGTCTCTGAAGCTAACGTTTCGAGTGCAGTGAATGAGTATTTTTCATCTGTTTTTACTGTTGAAACAGAAAACAACTTTCCGCTGTTATGTCATTTGGATTTAGAGCCCATGACACCTATTGAAATTTCCCCTGCTGGAATTTCAAAGCTCATCGAAAGACTTAAACCCACTTCTTGTGGGCAAGGTTATATCTGCTCAAAAATTTTTGCTAACACAAAAGTTATTTCAAGCTCGTACCTCCACTTACTATTTGCGCAATCATTGTCCCAATCACGTCTTCCGGCAGATTGGAAATTAGGCAGAGTTGTTCCCGTTTTTAAAGCTGCCATTCACTCCTTGGTTTCGAACTATCGCCAAATATCATTAAGCTGCATAGCATCAAAACTCCTAGAACATGTTTTATTCTCGCACATTGCATCGCATCTGGAATGTAGCAATATATTTTATAACCATCAACATTGATTTCGGAAAGGGTACTCCTGTGAGACATAACTTCTGGAATTCACCCATGATCGTCATATTAACCTTCAAGCATGTATCCAGACTGATGCCGTATTTCTGGATTTTGCAAAACCATTTGACAGGGTTTCTCACAATTGTCTCATCGCCAAACTTTCATGCCTTAATATCGACTCACTGGTTCTGTCTTGGATTCAAGAACTCCTTTCTTCACGCTCGCAATTTACATCCATTAACAATCGTGAATCTAACACAGAACCAGTGACATCAGGAGTTCCCCAGGGATCAGTGCTTGGAGCTTTACTTTTTTTCATATTTATTAATGATATCCCTGTATTTGTCGTTTCCACCATTCGGCTTTTTGCCGACGACTGTGTACTGTACCATACAGTTAATCAGAATGACCACTATGTGCTACAAAGCGATTTAAACAAAGTTAGCACATGGTATAATAACCTGCTTATGTCACTGAATAAATCAAAAGGTAAATTAAATTGCTTTACTCGAAAATAATCATTATCAGTATTCTCATGCTCAATAGGAAGTGGTCTGATCGAGGCTGTAGACTCATATAAATACCTCGGTGTAACAATGACAGCTAACCTTACCTGGTCTGACCACATTAAAAACATTAAAGCTAAAGCATCCCAAACTCTGGGTTACATTAGACGCAACCTAAAAGCCTCTCCATCTCATGTAAAGAACATGGCATGTAACACATACATAAGGTCAAAATTAGAATATGCAGCATCGGTTTGAAACCCTCATCAGATCAACCTTATCAACAATCTGGAATCAGTTCAGAACCGGGCAGCAAGATTTACTTTGTTCGACTATGACCGCACCACCAGCGTTTTTGCTCTAAAGAATCAACTGAAGCTCCCACCATTACAAGTCCACCGTAAAATTGCACGCCTTTCAGCCCTTCACAAAATTAACTATTATCATCCTACACCTCGCGACGCCCTACTGCGTTCTCCCCTCCGATCATCGACCCGACAAGGGAATTCTCGAACAATCACCCGTTTATCTGGTAGTACGAACGCATTCAACCACTGTTTCTTTCCCCAGACAGTTGTCGACTGGAACAACCTGCCTGATGCCATCGTAACAGTTGAAAACTCTGAAGCATTCAAAACTGAATTATTGAGATTATTTGATTAAACAGCGAGGTTTAATCTTGAAATGTGTTTATTGTGCCTAATGTTTTTTTTTGGTGCTTTTATGGGAACTCGTATTAATGCGTGTATATTTATTTTACCTTGTTCGTGTAATTATTGTATGAAACTTATCCATGCAGGCCCCCCCCCCTTATGTAATGCTCTCATGAGGGCCTTTAAGGGTATATGAATAAGTAAATAAATAAAAAAGTTTGGTCTTGGTGGACGCACGCGGTCCGGGTTTCAAGGGTTAGTTGCCCAACTGAGTGTTCTAATGACGTTGCCCAGAGGTAACCATTAAGACGAGAAATATGTCGACGGACACTGTTTTACAAATTTTACCACATAATCCAACACTTAGGAACACATTGTTTCCATCTCCCCTTTCATTTTTTTTCCAAGACGAGACATTACCTGCAACAATCAGGCCTTCTTCGCGTCCACTGTGCAAACTCTTTGATACCCTTAACAATAACAGAAGGAATTTCTTTGCCCGACCACATAGTCACTGCTAACAATATTTGGAATCAATGGTTCTAACAATACCACTCAAGGAATAAGATGTCCCTTGTTAATTTTTGTATGTATAACTTTTGCTAAAGGGAGATATTGCCTCAGACTAAAAAAAATTCAGGAAAAAAGTTTTTTATTAGAAAAGATTATGTTTATGTTTATTAACTTCAAAAGAGTGGTTTCAGAAACTTTTATTCATAAACATGCAGGATTTATCTCACAATAAATTATTTTCGACATATCCGAGTGAACGGGAAACAAGTTTTTTGCGCATTTTATTTAGCACGGCGTAATGCTCGTTTAACATTACCAGAACATCTCACCGCCCTCATTTGTAAGTGCTATTTATTCTAGGTTTAGCCCGTAGAAGTTTTTCAAGTTTAAAAGTATCAATGGACAGGAGAAGCCTATACATCCAAACAAAAAATCCAGAAAATTTGATGAGAGCAATCTTATTGGTTGAGACTCGAAACAGGGTTTATCATTGGTCCTGCCCGGTGAAGTGATATTCTGTTATCTTTGGTTACACCCTTTCACAGTATGTTCGACTTCAGATCCTATTCCTGCTCTGCTGCTCTTCCTTAGTATGTTTGCCTCTTAGCTCTTGCCAGTTTATCTGTCAAGGAGTGCCTGTTACAAAAGTTAGCTCGCCTGCAAGTGACACAAACTGGTAGCTATCGCCAGGGGAACAACAAAGCCTCAAAGAGGAAGGTGCTAATAATGCTCCAGGTGAATTTTGCCTGCCCCAAAGCCATATAAAAGAAAAAAACCTAAAGTTGAAACTCGAAATGAATTTTTCTCAGTTTCACTTTTTCGCAGGAAATATGGTATTAGGAAATGTATCATTTGACATATTGAAAGGGTGAAGATTTCATTCAGGGGGTCCTGGACTGAAATTTCTGAGGGACACGTTAAGGTACTCATATTCTGAAAAAGCTAAATTCATGACGAAACTGAATACTTTAAAACAGAAATTTGTTAAAATCGCTTGCTTCTTTTGTGTGTTATTGTTTTTCTCTGAAATTGCATTTTCTACAATTAATGTCTACCTTAACTTGCACTATGGGTATTTTTCTTCACATTAAACCAAACATTTTGTGGGATGCAATATTTTTAAATACATTTCCTAATAAAGTGACTTTTTTTCTGGAGTTTGTTAAGCATAGTATGGGGGGGGGGGTGTGTGAGGTAGAACTGGCCTATAAGACGTAAACTTTAGATGTCATCAAACCTAATGGGGTTCGATTCACCCTAAAAGTTTGAATCAATTTGAGAGAATGGTTCAAAAGTTGACCCTCCTAGGCCATGTCTCCCCTTATTTTTTTATCTGTGTATACCATTCTTGAGTGTATGAGTTGTAAGGAGACCGAAGAAGACGAGGAGTGCAGTACGAGGAGAAGAGAAGGAAGAAGATATAAAATCCAAAAGATGGTGACCATTATTTTATAATGTGGCTCCCGAGTTTTAATGTTTTGGAACACTACAAAACGGCACAGCCGACTGGATTGTAGTAAGTTGAAGGGGTGACCTTCGAAGTTGAAAGCGGCGACAGGGGAGTTATACAGTCCATGAAATGTCAGCTCCGTTGAAGAGCCTATGGCGTTACCGCTAGCGGTAAGCACCAGCACCTTTATTCAATATCTAGTTGACAAGCCATGCCGAAGCCTTGAACATGTTTTTAGAAAAAGTCAAGGTCAAGATAAACATGGAACTGTCAGATTATCAGAAGTTCATCTTGGAAACTACTTGACCGAAGCCAACAAACCTGCAGTCTGAAGATGCAGGCCTTCTACTTGCAAGGATGCTTGGATTACAACAACAGATGGTCCATCAATTCAAACTACTTCAGACAATTGCTTTGACATTGCAAGCGGTGAACAAGCCACGTTTTGAGATGGTGAAGCCCGACATCTTTAATGGAGCTTTTAGCAACCCAGAATGCTGGATTAATTTCTATGAGTATGCTTGGGGGCATAACAACTGGCAGACAGTTCACGACAAAGTTAAGAACTTTTGTCTCTTTCTTGATGGCATGGCCAAAAAGTACTACGAGCTGCGCGTGCTTTTGCATGAGCATGAGTCATGGCAGGAATGACGAGACAATTTTCCTTCCTCTTGGTCAGAAGCTACAAGCATGGCAACGAGCTATAGCCTACAAGTACAAAGAGGGGACTGCAATGCCATACATTTTTGAGCAGAGGATACTTGTGCAGCTTTCAGATTCAAAGCTACCAGATTCTTCACTGGTTCCTTTAATCGTTCATGAGATGACGAAGGACCAGATGTGTGCATACATCTTGGCGTAACTGCCAAGATGTATGCAACAACTGTCTGAATTAGCCAACACACACAAGCGGTGGAAAGTTTTTAACTGCTCAGTTCCACCGAAGCCCAGCGTGCCGACACACAAAAGCACTGGAAGCTCTGTCACCAGGTCCACTGGACCATTTGGATGAAGTACTGCCCCCAATGATTGGATACAAAAGTAGACCACTCCCAACACCGTCAACATGGCCCAAGAGGGCAACGTCGAAGAGGCCAGGGGGAAGATTGCAATGCAAAAAACTAATAAAAGAGGGTTTCGGTATCTGACCAATGACGCCAAGGGAGACTGTTTCTTTGAACAATCTTAACCTTTATATCTTGGCCAACGTAAATAGAAACAAGCTTGTAGCTTTAGTCGACAGTCGAGCAACTGTCACTGTAATTAACGTGGACCATGTCAAGGACGCCAAGATATCTAATGAACACATTGAGGTGAAGGGCTACAATGATGAAAAGCTGGTGTACTGAAAATGGGCAGAAATTATCATCCATCAAAAAAACCACGCCAAAGTCAATGCACTGATGATGCAGAATGTTGCCTATTGGTATTTGGTATTTATTGCATGCCCAAAACACCGTGAAGGCTATCAACTCCTGTTGCCTTGACCACTCATTGAGCAGCTTGGTTTGAACATCTACTGGACTGGAGAGGTCAGCATTGACAAAGCACAAGTCTTCAGAGATACACAGCCGACTCCAAAAAGAGCTCTCCGAAAACACAAATCAGCAAAGGACGTCACACAGATGTACCGGGAACTCGAATGTCTCGGAGATTTTCCAGAAATGACTACAGCAATCGAGGTACCTTTTAAGCTAAGTTGTCATAATGGTTGTCGTGAAGAAACCCTAAAACATGTCAAGAGGGAGGAAGGTGTGGCCAAAGTCGGAGCTGCAGAAGATGCTAGACGCGAAAAAAAATAACCCATCTACTTCAAGTTTCACATCACCAATACTGTTGTTCCGAAAGAGGATGGGTCGTTTCATCTGTACAGGGATTACAGGATTATCAGCTAACAAACATCTATTTTCGTCTCCTATGCCACGAATTGAAGCCATCATCGACGAGACTGGTGACTGTAAGGTGTTTTTGCACATCGACTTATGCAAAGGCTTCTGGCAAGTCTCATTACAGGAAGAATACAAGTACACATCTTTTGTGACTCCATTCGACATATACGAGCGGAAAACAAACAGCGCAAGGACAAGGACAGAGTAGAAGGCGGTAGACACACACAGCGCTGACTTACAACTGAGCTTTATTGGCACTGACAACATGTATAAATACACAATTTGCCCTGCCCAAAAGCCAAGAAAAGAAACACAAGAGGAGGACTACACGTGTTCCTAGAGTCATCTGCAGGCGCCGTTGCTCTCCGATCTGAGTAGAAAAATACACTCCTTTTCCGTCAAGGCAAGTGACGGGGCACTAACACACTCAGAGCCCGATTGTCCAATGGCGCGGGCTTCTATAATCTCACGTGTCAGTTTATCTTTTTGTTTACTGATGACCGTGCATCGTTCAAAAAACGGAGTACATCCGCAATCGCGGCAATGCACCCCAAGGTGCCCCGACACAACCTGAGACACATTATATCGATGCTCTCTTAAACGCTCATTAAGACAACGTCCCGTCTGCCCTATGTATCTCCGGCCACAGGACAGGGGAATAGAGTAGACAACACCCGCAACGCATGCAACAAACTGGCTTTGGTGTTTCTTGGCGCACACCTGTCTCTCTATTACATGAGAGTTCACTCTTTTGCACATCATAGATAGCTTGTCTGGAGCCGAAAAGACCACGTGAACACCAGCTCGGCGTCCCACTTTTTTCAGATTATGGGATATTTTGTGTAGGTACGGTAGTACTGTGATGTTCCTGTTTTTCCTGTTATCTTGTTCAGCATTCTCAATCCGTCTTCTCTTTAGTAGAGTTTCTGCGACTGCCGTTAAGAGGCGCAACGGGTAGCCCGCGGCCGTGAGCCTCGCTACTTGATTCTTAAAGCTATCCTTGACTAAGTGAAAGCATGATTTATTAAGGGCGTTTTTAAAGCAAATGTTGATGATTCCCCTTTTTACCAGTTTAGAGTGGGCAGACGAAAATGACAGGAGGGGTTTATTACTCCTTGGCTCATAAAGCCAGCAGGTGTGTGTGGGGAGACACTGCAGCCTAAGGTCTAAAAATCTTATGGAACCGTTTACTGGTAATTCATGCGTGATAACCAGTGGTTCCAAGCATTTACTAAAAGTGGCCAAAACCTCAGAAATTTCGCCAGCAAAGTGGTCTGAGTCACAGTCAACAAGCACTAAGTAGTCATCTACAAACCTAAAAACCTTTTTTACCCTAGAGCCTTCAAGTCTATTAGATAAAATTCTGTCATAAAATGCAAGATAAATATTGCTCAATACGGGAGCTAAACAGGAACCGATGCATATGCCGTTTTTCTGAATGAAAGTCTCTCCATTCCAAGTTGTAAACGTCGACTTTAGATAAAAGGTTAAAAGCTCCAAGAAGTCTCTTACCCCCAGACCACATTCATTTTGAAACGCTACACACCCGTGGTTGTCAATACACTCTTCGACGCACATTAAAAGCTCCGTGTGTGGAATCGAGTAGTATAAGTCCTTAATGTCTACGGAACATGCTGAGAGGCATTGGTCAGGGCATTGTTTAGGGAAGTCTATTATCTGCTCCGAGTTTTTTACCTGAAAGGGGTCGTCAATAACTAAAATGTTCAATTTCGTTTGTAAAAACATGGCCACCGACTTCTGCCACGTTCCAAATTCCGATACTATAACGCGTAGCGGACAGTTGGCTTTGTGCGTTTTAGCTGAAAAAAACAGATCCAGATTCAGGCCTCTGCCCTTATCGACCGCTAGGGCTAGTTTATCTAAACTCAGCCGTTTGCAAAGTTTACGTGCTTCAATTTTTACTTTTGCTAGGGACACGTCATTCCTGCGTACAAAAGTGGCCTCTATAGCGTCTAAAGCTTTTGAGTTGAGCATGCCTTTGGGTAGTACTACAAAGCCCCCCTCCTTATCAGCAGGTAACAAGGACAGGGCGTTATCCTTTAGGTAAGCGACTGTGGACCGCACAGGGACCCTGCTACCAGACGGCCTGCACTGCAGCAATACGTCTACACCATCCGCAATGCACCTGTCCGCCTCAGACTCCGCAGCTCGTCCCGACACTTGCCTTACCAGAGACAACAACTCTGGGGGCGACTTTCTCGGCTCGACGGCGAACTTGGGGCCGTGGCTCAGTACTTGTTCCACTTGTTTTGGAAGGCGGACGTCACCCCGTCACTTGCCTTGCCCCGTCACTTGCCTTGTCACTTGCCCCGTCACTTGCCTTGACGGAAAAGGAGTGTATTTTTCTACTCAGATCGGAGAGCAACGGCGCCTGCAGATGACTCTAGGAACACGTGTAGTCCTCCTCTTGTGTTTCTTTTCTTGGCTTTTGGGCAGGGCAAATTGTGTATTTATACATGTTGTCAGTGCCAATAAAGCTCAGTTGTAAGTCAGCGCTGTGTGTGTCTACCGCCTTCTACTCTGTCCTTGTCCTTGCGCTGTTTGTTTTCCGCTAATATGAATGACCAACTAGCCCAATCGTCAACACTACTGACATATACGAGTACAGCCGGCTGTAGTTCGCGTGGAAAGATTCTCCAGTCCTGTTTCAGAAAATGATGAATCGGGTCTTGAAGCACTTCATAGGAGTGTTCTCCAGTGTCTACATTGACGACGTTATCGTCTGGCTGAGGACCGCCAAAGAACACATCGAACAGCTCACAAGTGTTCTTAAAGCTTTGGCTGCGTATTTAAAAATTTATGCTAAGGAAAGCGAGTCAAGGTCATCTTCCTGGGTCGTACGCTTGATGGCTTCACAAAGACGACGAAGCAGGAATCCGTCGATTGCATATCCATGTTTGTGAGGCCATATAACATTCATTCTCTGCGAGGTTTCCTCAGCTTGGCTGGTCGATTTAGGGCGTTCATAAAGGGCTGTTTTAGAGAAAAAAAAATGCCTCATGGGACTCGCGAAGATAGAAATACCATTTGAATGGACTAACCAGTGCAAGATTGCATACCAATATCTGATCACCGGTAATTCCAGTAATCCTGTGCTGACCCTGCCAGGTATCAAATTACCATTTAAACTGAATACCGACGTCTCGCACTACGTAACAGGAGCTGTGCTGTATCATAGACACCACTCTACTCCTGAATCAACAAATCAAGGTTATCGGATACTACTCTTTCACCTTCTCGGAAACACAGATCAACTACACACCCACTGAGAAAAAAGCACTGGCTTTGTTGATGGCGATTTAATATTTTCATACTTACCTCGATGAAAAGAATTACAATGTTTACACCGACCATCAAGTGCTGACCTACCTTCTTGGTTTGATGGAAGCAAAAGTGAAGCTGGCGAGATGGATCAACAAACTGCGACAGTTTGAGTTTTAAGTAAACCATCGTCCTGGAAGCATTCTGGCTGACGCAAATGCATTGTCCCGGCTGGCTGTAGACTTCCTATTCGAGGAGGCTAATCTTCAAAAGGTATCTGAAGGAACAGAAGATCTCCAATTTGAAGACGGTTAATACACCATTCCTGGCACGCTCGTCCATAAAGTGCTGCAGCTGTATCAAGATACTGCAGATGCAGGCATACATTATGGTTTTTGGTGCACTTACAACAAACTGGTACAAAGGTTCAGATGGAACCACATGAAGGAGGACATCTGGAAGTATGTTACAACTTGCTACCAATACCAACTCCATCAAGCCGAGTACCGTCCGCGAACTAACGAAATGGTTCTTCCAAAACACCCCGGAAAACCCTTCAAGACTGTTCATCTGGATTTCGCTGATATAAAAGAGCCCACGCATTCAGAAAACTCAAGCACATTTGATCTGCATCGACCAGGGCACACGAAGGGTCGCCGCCCGTCCTGGAAAGGAAGATGCAAATAGCGTAATACGTCTTTTGGAGTGGGATGTATTAAAAATGGGAGGACCGTCATTTTTGACAACGGACCTACCTGCCTTTGTAAGCGAACGCCTCTGGGACTGTGGTCTACGGCGCAGAATCACCTTGCAACGGTCATCTTCATACCATCCAGCAGCTAATGGCATGGCAAAGAGGGTCATCCAAGACTTCCAACAATATGCAATGATGTGTCCAACCTTCAAAGGCGTATGGAAACGTTGCCTCACGGTAGAATTGGCTCATCACAACGTTCGCGTACTGCCGCTCCTGGGTGCAATCCATATTATGCTGTCTTTGAAGACGCTCCTAAATTGCCAGGGGACCAGCAGCTGGGAATTTCGGAGAAACTGGAGCTGAGGGAACGAAGGAAAACAGCAGACAAAAGGTTCAAGTATCGAGGCAGCATGAAGAAGAACTTCAGGGCTCGCCACGGCAGCCAGATACCCAACGTGCAGCTGAATGACTTGGTCTTAGTTCGTAAAGGCCTCCTAGGGACAAACTCCAACCTCCTTGGCCCTTTCGCGTTGTGAAGATGTCCAGCCAGCAAGGCATTTTGAAGACCATTGGATGTCGAAATAGTGATGCCAACTCAAGTTTGCCACAATCGGCAATATTTTACTTTATCATCCCAGGAGGTACGAGTCTCAAAGTGTGAAAGTGTAAGGAGACCGAAGAAGACAAGGACTGAAGTATGAGAAGAAGGGAAGGAAGTGGATGTAAAATAAAACCAAAAGATGGTGACCATTCTTTTATAATGTAGCTCCTGAGTTCTTATGTCTTAGAACACTACCTACATGACGTTTCTTGTTCTTGAGTGTAATGGTCACTTATTTGCTATCGCAAATATCAGCAGCCTATCCCTTGTGTAATGCCCAGTTGCAGTGATGTGATTGCTGCACCGATTACGCCAAACTGCGCCAAGGGACTAACCCTGCTACATCCTGCTATATTTCGCCAAAATAAGAGTAATCTGCGCCAAGCCTGCGCCAAAGGACCAATTTTGGTGGCTTTTTGAAACCGAAACTAAACTGAGTACCATAATTGAGCATGCAGGAGCTAAGTGGCGCAAGCGGCCGCCCGACACAAAGTACCCAGAATCAATGGTCCATTCGGTCTTGCATGATTTTTCCGGCCGTCTCTCGTTTGTCGCGCTCGTAAATCTCGTCTCGCGTCTTTTTAAATTTTTTTTTCAAAGATAGACGCGGGCATGTGTGGATGCTGCGACAGTAGCGTACCGGGTACCAGGCCAGCCATGCCGTCATACTGTGAAACGAAACCACGTTTTTGCGCGGTGGGAGTTACTTTGTGAGCTGAAGCACCCGCTCCTCAAAACAACGGCCGTTGGAAACCTATTTTGTGTCTGCCTGCCAGTCACCGTAGTGGCGCAACGTAGGGTGTTGCCATCCCCACGTCGCTGCAGATGTGGCGCTTTCTAAACTGAAATTTAAGGACTGCCGCATGTTCGTGCACGTTCATCGAAATTCTTGTGCATTTTTAAATCGTACGCTACTACAAAAATCCCTTTTTAACTCAGTTTGCTCTGTCGAAGTATTAATTACCTAGGTTTCTCTTGGTGGGTTTTTTTTTCGAGAGGGACCCCGATACGTAAAAACTCTCCCACGGAAGAAGGTGGGTGGAGAGAAGTGATCTAAAGCAAAGAAGGCAATGTATGCACGCTGAACTCGCAGAGCGTGACTGTTTGTCTCGAGTTCAGTCGTTGCACAAAGCGCTCCAAGAGCTTTTTGACCCTTAAGGGCTGTTTATACTCCGACGTCGACGAACGTGACGTGCGCCGGCGTTCGTCGTCAACAACGACACGACGCGCTGCGCTGAAAAGGTTGCGGTCAACGGCATTTATACTCCATCGCGGTCCAGCGCGCTCCGACGCGCACTTCGCGTTGCGCCTGCATGTCGCCATGACAACCGCGACATAAGCTGATGGTTTATTTCCGTTTCCGTTTGCATTCTGTCCTGACTTGTTCAGACGGGAGGAACCATGGAGAGCCGATTCGCGATGTATCTAGATCAACAAAAAAAAGAAAAAAATTGCAGCGGTGCTTTTATGGCGCCGAATACGGCGCCAGAGAACACGCACGATGTACGTGCGAGACATATTTGATAAGCGCACAGTGTTTGGAAAATTTTACCATCTAGTGCAGGAGCTGCGCGAGTCCGACCCAGAATACCACTTCCAATATTTCAGGTAAGGCGACGGTCGATAGTCATGTCGCTTATCATAGTGAATCAATTCTGTCGTTTCCTTTTCTGCAGGATGACGAAGGCTTCATTCGACGAGCTGCTCGGACTCGTCCACGACCGTCTTGTACACTCGCCCACACATCGCTCTCCCATCTTGCCCGCTGAGCGGCTGGCCATCACACTGAGGTATGTACAACTAGAGTGCCTTCATGTGCACTTTGCTTGGGGTGATGACATTTTACCATTTTGTTTCGAACGCTTATTTTTTATTTTTTGTTCTGAAAGCGTGAAAGAGCGTGTCCCTGCACGCGCTCCTGGCGTGACTATGCTAAGGCAACATTTTGTTTCTTGCGATTTCTTTGTATTTTCCCTGTGAGCGCGTGCTGTCGGCATCGGGCACTACAAACGGTGGCATCCCCCAAAACAGAAGTACATTGAGGCACTCTATGTACTACATATTTGATATACACTTCATTTTCGCGGATGCTTGACTGATTAGGTTATGCTTCTACGCGGTGTACTACCGCCGTACACAGGCCCAACTCGTATTAAAATACCTCAAACCGGGAACTTATGCGCTCTCATCTACTCCGATATTTTAATTGAGAGGCCCAATCTCGACAGTGCGTTTCAAAATAAAGTTTGGGCTCTTAAATCGCCAGCAAAAATCAGGGACGCGACGTTTCAAGTAGAAACTTACCTCAAATGCTTCCTTTACTGGTTGGATGTACCGCACGCATTCAAATTTTAAGTCTGAACTCCTAGAACGAAAAAAAAGCCTAAAATGGGAAAGTTTTCTTTTTAATTTTTTCGTACTTTAAATAGAGACTTGAATTTGTAATATGTAAAGGGGACTATTCGAGGTAAGTTTCAACTTGATAGGTTCAGTTGCTGATGTTTGACGGGCAATTAGTACTACCTTGTAACTTTATTTTGAGACACTCATAAATAAGCGGATCAACGTATCATTGTAACACTTACTATATCAAACACATATTTTACTAAATAGAAAGGCTGACCCATTTGACAACATTGTCATTCTTTTTTTCTATTTTTTGCTCTTTAAATTGAGACTGAAATTTTCAATGAGTAAATCAGCACAGTAAAACTCATATTCGAGATGAATTTCCACTTCATGCGCCAATCCCTTGATTTTTGCGGGCGGTTTTAGAGTAGAAACTATTTTAAAACACCGTAGAGCGTCAGTCAAACACATTTAGTACATATTTACATATTGCGTGTATAGCAATATAAGTCTGACGGAGCACTCTCGTAGGTCGTTCTTAGTCACAAACAGTGGAAATGACTGACTAGACAGTTGCTCTGAGTTAGGTACTAAGTCTCACAATTTTGTTTTTCACATTTCTAGGTTCCTTGCTTCACGAGGATCTCTGGGCCATGTGGCCATAAGTAACCTGATGCATAAAGCAACATTATCGGGGATCCTCCAGGAAACGCTGCCAGCCATCGGGGACTGCCTCTCCCCGTTAGTGCTGCAGCCACCCCACATCACAACAGTGGGAAGAGATCCGGAGGGAGTTCTGTGTCAAGTGGAACTTTCCTAACGCCATTGGATCAATAGATGGCAAGCACTTTGCGATCAGGTGCCCATCAAACTCTGGCTCAATATTTCACAACTACAAGAAATTCTAGTCGATGGTGCTGCTGGCTGTTGTTGACGCCCACTACAGGTTTCGACTGGTGGACATTGGGGCTGCCGGACACCAGTCCGATGGCGGTGTGTTAAGAGAGTCTAACCTCAGAAAGGCGTTAGCTGCCAACACCCTCCAGATCCCTGTAATCGCACAGCCTGCACCACCTCTGTGCCTCCTGGGGGATGAAGCCTTCCCGTTGAAAACGTACCTCATGCGCCCTTTCCCCGGAAGAGGCTTGGACTACCGAAAAAAGGTCTTCAACTACAGGCTCTCCCGGGGCAGGAGTACAGTAGAAAACGCCTTCGGAATACTTGTGTCTCGCTGGCGGGCGTTTCTGGCTCCCATGCATGGCACTGTTGAGCACTGTGAAAACATGATGAAGCGGGAGTCTGCCTCCACAACTTCCTGACACGGGATGAAGCCTACTGCCCTCCTGGATATGCTGACAGTGAAAGGAGGGGTGCCCGTGTGGATGGTCAGTGGCGAGCTGACATTTTGAATGTTGGTGTCAACAGGAGCCCAGGTGGCAACAGCAACCCAGCAGCAATCAGCATCAGGGACCAGCTGGCAGACCACTTCATCTCCCCTAGGGGAGCCATCCCGTGGCAACACGACATAGTGACGAGGGAGTAGACGACGACACAAGGTTGTTATCAATGCTGTTCAATTTTTTTCTTTCCTTGCAAATAAATTGTATATATATTCTCTGCTCTGCTTGCTTAACAGGGTTGACCGGCAAAATATATTTCGCAATCCCTCGTTGTTTTCACCTTCAAAGAGCTTACCTGCCTACCTTGGTGAATTTTGTTGTACAGGGGAGAGCGAGGTAATTGGCACAAGCGAGGAATATTGGCCATCCATGTTTTTCGCTTGCCACTGAGATACAAGCACGCATACCAAATGATTGGCTGCTTATTAAGTGAACCCGCAGGAATGTAGTAGTGGCTCACTTGGAAAATAGGACAGCTTGCGTATTAATTACAAAAGTCGGGTTTAATCTTTTCATTTACACCACAAAGGAGTAAATTAACATTCCAGATGTACTTTCGATAAGCCTGCTTTTCTACTTGCATTTCTCTCGGAAATATAAACAGGTTTCGAGCAATGCGTTCCACCCACGAAGCGAATGTAATGGGTAGAAAGAATGTTTGATTAACGGTATTAGCGCAGGCTGTGTGTCTGAGTAGCAGATGGTGCTATTATGCGCACTAGACATTTTGCTAATTTACACAAGCACCAAAGATCATGCCGGGTTTGCAGGTACACTCGCTGCGCAAGCTATCGTCCACATTCGTGTGTGCCTACATTCCAAGCCACTTCCTTGACGCTTGGGGTAAATTTGAAAAATGTCTGTAGGTGTTCTTTCAAGCTATTTTATGTGATAGGAATCCCTGCAGCTTGCCTCCAAGAACTAATTCTGAAGTATTGAACTACAGAGTTAATAATATTCAGATTAACATAGACTGCTTCACAGATTATGTTTTTTTTTTTTTTTTCTAACAATGTAGTAGAATTGCATAAACAGAGATTGCTCTTCGAAAATGTAGTTCATATTAACAGAATGTGTATATTATCAAAACGTGAGTGGACACGTGTGCCTTCAGATGCACAAAGGTCGGGGGCGTTTTATTTCTGCTGAAATTTACATTCATACTCACACACAATCTGCATTACACAAGCCCTGAATTGGGCACTGGTGACCTCGTCCCAGCGATCTAGAGATTGTGCTAAAAAGAGTAGGCAAACGCCTCGTTCTGTGTCATTTTAGTCCTTAAATGATCAAACGTTCTCTCTCCATTGTGTCAGCCTCCCTTCTGCGTGCAGAATGGGGGGGTCCTGGGCACCTTTGTGACTGGCCCGATGACCTCCTCGAGGTGCTTGATGTTGATTCACCCGAGGTGGACGGCGTGGCTGGGACAGGAGCCTCGGTGCTGCACTGCAGCTCTTCTTGGGCAGGCTCGAAGTCAGTGGGAATGGTCGAGTCGTCAGGAGAAGATTCCACCATTTCCATTAATAGACACTGTGCTGTGTCGCCCACAGGTGGTGCCTTTACGTTGGTGGTTGCCCTGCAAGTGGGATTAACATATGGGAGAGAAATTTAGTTAGACAGCAAATGAGGACTCATATTTTGTTTACATACTTCCTGGGTCGGATATGTTTCTCGTAAAACGACATCATTTCCAGGAAGGCCCATTGTTTTTTCCGGACGAAGCCACTGCCACTCCTTGTGGCAGCTTCGATGGCGCGGACCTCCCGAACATACCTGTCGCGTACACGCTTCCACTCTTTTTGTGCGTCCTCACCTGAAAAAAATATGTCGAATTCAGTTCTCCCAAATGCAGACGTGATACAAAATAAAATGCTGAACAAGTTTCCATGTCAGTTAAGCTACTGCTTGCACTGCTTTTCTGTTTGAAGTCCTAAATAACTAGAGCGCCTCAATGTCTTTCTGTTTGGATGATGCCATCGTTTGTAGTACCCGATGGCGACAGCACGCGCCCACAGGGAAAATACAAAGAAATTGCAGGAAGCAAAATGTCGCCGTAGCTACACCGTGGCCGTAGCACAGTCAGCGCCACGCGCGTGTGCAGGGACACGCTCTTTCACGCGCTTCAACACACACACACAGACACAAAAAAAAAAAAGCGTTCGAAACAAAATGGCCAGATGTCGTCACCCCAAGCAAAGCGCACATGAAATCACCCTAGTCAACTTACCGGACTTCATGCCGCAGGCAATGCGCACGGCCTCCCAGGCATTCTTTTTTCGCTTGGAATCCCTGTACTCTAGAGAACCGATGTCATAAAGACACTCGCGCTCTCTCACCGCTTCAATGAGCCGCTCAACCTCGTCCGTCGTCAGATCGCTCGGTTCGCACTCCGCGGCACCTCCGTTCGCCTTTTTTCTTTCCAACTGACGCTCGCGCGAGGAATTCTGGGTGACGACCGTCGTCCGCCGACGCCGAGATTCGAGCAGCGCCTACCTCGACGTGAGCTTCGCCGGCGCGCGCCGAGGCGCGTTACGTTGCGAGGCGGTCCACTTGTGTTCGGAGTATAAACTCTCCTTTCGCAGCTACGTCACGCAACGCGCTCGGGAGCGCGCGCCCGTCGACGTTACGTTGGAGTATAAAGAGCCCGCCTCGACGTTAGCTTCGCTGGCGCGCGCCGGGGCGCGTTACGTTGCGAGGCGTTCCACCTGCCGTCAGAGTATAAACTGTCCTTTCGTAGCAACGCCAGGCAACGCGGTTGGGCGCGCCCGCCCGTCGACGTTACGTTGGAGTATAAACAGCCCTTTACTTGCGATGTCTTGCATCGATGCGCTCAGGTTCTCTTTTTTTGTGTGTGTTTAGAATGTACCTTGTTTGCCTGCCTATCAAGCACGTGCCGCTGGACGTTTTTGTTGTATCCTGGACAGTTACATTTTGCATACAGTTTTGGGAACCAGTTGGCACTGAAGCGGAGTAGCATGGTTTCGGTCGAATAGCTATCTCCACTCACGCGACGAAGCACGTGCAACTGCAAGCCTGCCGAAGTTGCCCTCAGGTGCATGCGAATATGATTGCACGACAGAGGCACCTGCTGGGACGCTTGCAATCCATTGTTTTACGTTTGCTTACTTTTGACGAAAATCGGGCACGTCGGGAACCAGTGAAACTGCGGCAAGCGGTTTTTCGAAATCGCTCGGCAACGCCTACAGCATTGTACACTTATGGGATGTCTCAATGTCTCTTTGGAGACATTGAAAGTTGACATTCATTTCTAGCCGAAGGCAAAGCGAGGCTTGGAGCAGCCTTTCAGAAAGTTTCGAAAAGCGAAAAGAAAATCATGTGCTAAGACTCGTAATGAACCTTTGTCTTGTGTACAATTTCGCATTGCTCTGCAGTAGTTAAATCAGTTGGAGACTGCTTTTATTCGTTATATTATATAACTAGTTAACCTACTGCTGTGATATTTACTACTAAGCTGATCATTTTCAAATAAATTTTATTATGTGCAGTTTGGTTCTTATTTATCTCCAGCGGTTACATATATCTGTATAATTTACCTGAAGCACTGCAAAATGTGTGATGTCATTGGCATTTCAGTTACACGTTGAAAGACTCCCAGGTGGTCCAGCTTGACCATAGTTTGCTTATTGCGGCGAGCAAAGTGCCCTTCGTTTGTCCAGCACTTAAAACAAATATTTTTATTTTTCTAAGAATACCTGCTCCAAAAGTCACTTCTGCTGCTCCAAAACACTGTTTTGGCTGCTCCAAAAGCCACGTTTGCTGCTCCAAAACACTATCTTGGCTGCTGCAAAGGCCACTTTTGCTGCTCCAAAACACTGTTTTGGCTGCTCCCGAAAGTTGCTCCAGAACGGGTTAGGCCAATCACATCACCGCAGTTGTGAAACCTTCAAGGTAATAGTGAAAAAAGATGTTATGTAAGGCCTGTTTACACATACAACCACAGCTCTACATCAGGGCTATTAGTCAAGAGCTGGTAATAATGCTGATCTTGTTTATGCAGTGCTGACATTGTGCTTTGTGTCCTACACCAGTGATACAGTGGTGAATTAGTGCTAAATTAAGTTCATCAGCTCTGTGCTGTACATGTGTACCAGCCTCTAAAAAAAAAATTTTTGTTCATGTTAAATTTTTTTTTACCTGCGTGTTGTCCCTCCTACATTTTCTTTTTTGAGGTTTTTTTTTTTAAGTTAAAAAATAAAAATGTGCGAGGAAAGGCGGTCACTCTTTGCAGAGAAGCACTGGTGTATGCGTGGTAAGACGCGATTACACGACCGGGGGCTTCTACTTTTTTGTGTCTTGTACGTTTTGAGTTTCCTTTGCCCGAAGTATGTTTTCCACTCTTTTCGTGCCAGACAAGAACACACTTTCCCAAGGCAATTCATGCCCCTACATTCTTTATTTTTTGTAGGGACAGCAGGTTTGGTGACGCAGATCACTCTAACCCGATCTCTGATAAGACTCAGGTTTTAGTGTAAAGAAATATTTTCTCCCAAATTGGCACTCCTGTTCTGAGAGAGTAATTTTTTTTCCTGCCAAACATTCCATAATGCACTTTGTAGAATCACTCACTTATTCCCTTCGCTCTGCGATAACACACGCTTGAGGGCCGGCTCGACAAAAATATGGATCCGGACCCACGGATATCCGCGCCTGTAGCCCATGACATCTGCATCCAATTCACAATCCGCCAAGTCTTATTCATTTTTATCCGCACCTGCCAGTTCACTGGACATGACCGTGGGTAGTTCTTGGGCATTTGGCGAATCCGCAGTGCTTTACTCATGAAACTTCAGTACCCCCCCCCCCCTCCCCCTTGGAAGTTTAGACCGTATGCAGTGGAACATTCATTATACAACGTTTATGAGAGCGCGCGAAAGTGTCAAATAATGAACCCGGGGTCGTATTACCCAAAAAGGCGATAATTACAGCACTTTGACGAACCTGCGCTAATTTATAGTAAAATGCAGGACGTTGCCTAAACTGGAAATGCTTAATCAAGGTTCTACTCGATATGCAGTTTTATGGGCAATTTTATTTTGCCTATTACTGGTGCGATGACTTACACCAGAACATGCACCCATACTGTAAGTGGAAAGTAGCGTTATTATTACACAGCGTAGTATGCTAATTATTATTGGGAGGGGTGAGTGGGGACGTAAATTATTTTTGGCTGTGCTTGTGTACCTCTTTACAAAATATAGTGTGCCTTGTGTAAACTTCCAGAAAATGGGTCTATTGATGCAGCAATGCAATTGGAACCATTCAATATTTTTTGGTCTTATAGGTACTGGATCTGTTTATGTTATGCCTCTGTGGTTGCAGCCTGTAGGGTGGGGTCGATGCAAGCTGAGTGATATAGCCCTCAATATGATGGAGATTCAAGTTTTAGGGCTCTAGGCTGTGGAATAAGCATTGCCAAAAAATCTCGAAAGAGGAAAATGACTTTAGCGTTGACAAGGAGGCTGTCATGTTACTAACATGCTGCACAATGATACGTAAGGTGGAGCAAGCTGCATGGCTCGGACAACCTGAAATTGTGCAATGTCTCTTAAGAGTGAGCTCCTGTGATTAATTTCAACCAGACAAGACGTATATATGTACCTAGCAGAGCTTGCATTGAAATTCGCCACTTGACAGAGGCACGTGATTGTTTGATTATGTCGTTTGCACGGAAATTGACTGAATATCATATTCAATCTTGGTTCGTACTTGACATGCTTAAGTGCATGAAGCAAGTGATAGGTGTAAGGGACATACTTTAAACCTACTTTAGGTGGACAACATCTGTGTACAGCATCTGCTCTCTTCCCCATGTTACAACTAATGCACAGAGTATATAGAATGTGCAGTAAAGCACAGTTACATTGATATTCTTGACAGGCTTTAGATACCCAGAGGTTTGATTTTTTTCTTTGGTGTTCTGCGTGCAGGCAATTAATTGTGTGTTTGTTCGTTTTTTTCTGGAAGCCGCGGTCGCAAGGCACCCATGACATTGAAGTCTTCCGAGCAAGGCACTATGAAGTCATGGCTTATAGCGGCACCGGAGCAAGCGACATGGTGCGGGTGAGCCGCAAATGTAACTGTTACACTGTAAACAGGAAATATAGACATGTGTCCGACAAAGCACAGACTCATAAAACTTTCATGTAGCAATAATAGTTTAATTTAACTAAACAGTGCATCAACAGAGCCTGACCCAAGAATGGGGAATTGGGGTACCGTCCAATGTGTAGTCTAACAGGAACAAGGAAAGCGATAAAAACAAATGGGAGCAACATTTTAAGATAGGACAATAATGTCGTGCCTATTTTTGTTTTCAATTAAGATTTTATAGGAGGTAGCAAAATATGTCCTTGCAATGGAATGGACCTACTTTTACAAAAAGACCTTCCATGTTTCTGGTAAAATAAGTTGCATCTGAGGAGGTGGAATTATGATTTTCCCAATTGCTCATAGACATATCTTTGAGCTCCACAGGGTAATAAAGCTTCCCGAAACATAAATATTTTTATGCATGCTCAGAAGTTTTTTAAATATAGAAAAAGTCAAACAATTTTTTGTGACAATTAAAAGAAATTGTCGTCCTCATTTTTTTTTTTTAATTTTTGTTAATGAACACTTAGAAATATGTAATTCAGAATCCACCACCAAGACCTGTTGTATTCTATTGTTTTAAAATACAGAAATAACGGTTTTGCCAGGTCTGTTGCAGTCAATTTCTGTTGGAGGCACTGTGTCTCAACAACTAGTGGTTACTCGAGCACCGTATCCACAGTGGCCATAGTTGGTCGCATTATCTCCCAGGCACCACAAAGCATTGTACAAAAAAATCTGTTTTTTTTTTGTTTTTGTTTTTTTTATTTGTGATGTGCCTGGTAGTGCCTATGAAAACTGAACTTTGTGGTGCATCAGTCCTCCGGGTGCTGTGCTTGGTTGATTGCTCTCAACTGTGCTAATTTCTCGAAGTAGTATTTTAGTGTGTGTAGCGTGTTGACAAAATGATTCAATTAATTTATCTAGATGTCACTATACTCCGTTTGTAAGTGCAATGGATTGTAGCGGCCGTTGCAAGCTGTCTCAGGCAACTTAGCGCATCAAGTGACAACGCATCACAGCGGCCCCTCTCCGAGGTCCCGACGTGGAGTTGACTTGTGCAGTCCGTAGCGTCGTCTGTGTTGTATTGTAAGGTATAACAAACATATGAACAGGAAACGTTATGAATTTTATGCCCCAATTGATGGCGTTCATGGCGAGGGCGATACAATAGCAGGCTGTGTCTAAAAAGAAAGCGATAAAGGGACGAAGAAGCAGAAAGCTAGGCAGTGTCATTGGAGCAGCATCATGCCTTCGCACAAGTGGTGACTGGTATTTGTAATGCCACCGCACACTGGCTGATGTTTACACCACACAACTGAAGGCTGAACTCGTTTAACACCATGGTATTGGGTTATTTCACATGAAACTGAATAGTGGGTAAATGGTTGACATTTTTTATTTGCTTGATATTTTATATGTCATTTCCTAATTTATAGTATACACCAACTCATGTTTACAAACAAACCGGAGTGCCCCTAGTGGATGCCACCGGCGCCGCGCATGCGCGATGGGGTGTGGGCAAGAAGCTGGCCGTCGCCCATAAACAAACCATGTAAATGCGATGTTGTCGGCATCCGTGTGAGTCCCCCTGCCCTCTTTCGCGTTGGAATTGTTGATTCTACGTTTTCCTGGCGATGTCTGACTATCTTGAGCAGCGTCAGCGAAATTACCGAGGCTCGTTACACCGCAAAACTTCGCGTGAATAATGTGACATGCGGCGATTCATTCCGCGTGGACGCCGCAGATTGTACGCTAAAGCCTGATTCGCATGATGAGTCGCGACTTCGCTCGGGCTGCGAAAGCGTGAACCGTAGCTGAGATGGTCGACTCCGATACTGAAAATCGCAAGCAGAATCGGACTAAGTGAATTAGGCATAACAAGTCAGTGATGTCCAGTGGTAACAATGGTAAACATATTTTTGTATCTACTGCTTACATCGAGCCTGCTTATTGACCTTCAAATTTAAGTCTTTTGAGGCCTGCACTTACTTCTTATCACAAGTACCGCGCCAGCATTTGATGTTCGGGCCGGTGTCGTCTAAAAGAGCAGACAAGTAGAATTGTTTCAGACAGCAGACGACAGTTCGAATGATCAGGTGGCCGTTTGAACTTGAAGACGCACCGAACGTAGTCATACAACGGTCGGTACAACTTGACGGTTTTTCGGCATTCATGTTGGAACAGAACAGATAAATCTGATGATCACAAGTATCCATGAATTCTACCCAAAGTGCTTCCCACCCAAGCAATTGGAGTCCGACGGCATCTGGTTTTTTTTTTCACGGCACATATCCACGTTCTCGGACGAACCGAGCACATGAAAACTAACCTTCAAACCTTTCTCGACTCTTTTGGTACAGCCCCAGTCGTGACGTTTTGACGAGAAAGCAGGTTTTTGTCAGGTCCCTTTCGAAACAACGCAGGAATACACGTCCGGCATGGGGGCTTCCGCCCACAGCCCCAGTCGAGAAGTGTGCCCGATGCGCCACCATCGCGCTGTGACGTAACAGAGATGAGTTTGTGTATAAAGGAATACAAAAAACATTTTTGCATAAAAAACTAGATATCTAGACACAAAAAGGTGTAGATTATGAAAAGCTAGGTTGTCATTCGCATTCACGAGCATGGCCGATGTGATCAAGTTTGATAGTGAATACCTTAAGTAATAGTGTTAGGCAATTTTAGACTAGAGTACCCAAAAGCTTTGCGTAAGCAAAAATAGCGTCGTCACCAGTGCGCATGTGCCAAGCCTAGACCTTGTCTGGATTGGCGCATGACGACAATGCCATTTCTTTGACACGCACAAATTTGGACACATTCTAAAACTGCAATAGAAGTTCATTAATTTTGAGAAACAATGTCTGGGTTAGGCAGAGATGCCTTGAGAACATACGTTCATCATTCATGCTTCTTTTTTTCATACTTTATATTGAATTCAAAATATTTGCATCTAACAAGCAGATTTAAAAATCCCCTTGATTAGAATATCTGCAACAAATTTCTTGTTTAGATGCCGCAGTTTATAAATATGGGTTACGTATTAAAATAAGAGCTTAGGAGAGTACAAATGATATCTTGGCAGCAACCTGCAGGGTTTCTAAATAAGTATGGTACAGTAGTGAAAGGCTCGTAAAAACTATTAACAATAATAAATTCAAAAATATTCAACAAAACAAATATTCGCTTTAAGTTTGTTTTGAACTCAAAATCCACTATACGTCAAACCCGTTTATATCAAACTCACAAGAAAACGTCTGCCAGTTCGATATAGCGGGTTATTCAATTAAAAGTATTAATGGATTTCACTCTCAAAAATCCACTTTCTGCTAACATATTACATAATGAAATAGTCTTGCATCTTCTGCTGCTTTTTCTTCATTGCATCCCCGATAACAATATGCTTCTATGCCATCGACGGACTCCGAATTGCTGAGGCCGCTGCCTTCTTTATTTGCACATTAGGGCCGAACTATGCCGAGAGCACAGGGCACGTCCGAGCAGTAGCACCTGCAGAGCTTCTGTTTTGCTTTGCAAGTTGGCTTTCCCCTAAGGCTGTCGGCCGCGTTGGAGGAAAGCCTGCTAGCAGAGCAAGCTGGCTTTTTTTTTTCCGGGCGGCCGCATCAACCTTCCCGGAAGAAAAGATAGTAGTCTCTTTTGCGGACGGAGGGGGAAGAGGGACCACGGAGCGCCCTCTCCCTGCTCCCTGCGCAAAATAGATTTTTCTTTTATTCCGGGCGGTCGACCAACACCTCCTAGAAGAGAAGGCCGTAGCGCTCCTTTCATGACGTCGCAAAGGAAGGCCGTCGGGACGCGCACGTCGAAGCGAAGGCAAGTGCGTGGGTCGACCGTCGTAACGCGGTTTTAGTCACATACGCGTGTCTTGTTAGCTAAAATGAAAGGTGCCCATAACGATGGGTCTAGGAAACATTGTATTACACGGGCAAAGCATTACATCGGTAAATAATCGGTACGAATGGGCACGAGGTATGCGTATAAGACGTCTGTACAAAGTAATTGTTTTAAGTTGAAAACATTGAGTCATGCCATTGTTGTAGGAATGCATATTTTATACAGAAAATCTTCGACAAAATGGTGAGACACGCAGTGATTGGACACAGCGAAACAGATCCGTTAAAGATTATGTAGACGTAGTCAACGCGGACACGGCTAGAGAAGGGTCACTTACGATCATGTAAACTTATTATTTACAGTCAACTAATTTACTTCTTCCTATGGGCTCAAGCTGCCTGAGAACAAAATATAACTTTTGTATACAATAATCCTATTGCGTAATACAGTTAAGGTCCTGGTATAAATGGGGGGGGGGTGGTAAAGGCAATAAAATGACATTAGTATCAACAAACACGAAACCACAAAAAATGCACTTTGTATGATCACGCAAACTTGTTATTCACCTTCCAGTGAAAACTAGAATGTTACAACGCATATTTACAAATGTCGACGCCACTGCACACGGATAGCGACAAAGAACAAAATTCCACTCTATCACAAAATTTTAAAAGAAAGACTGCAGCACTTACTTGCGTCCCACATGACCAAGAAAGCCCGTAAATAAGTTGTTTCTCACCTGTCGATCGTATCCATACGTCCCACAATATCTGGCGCGAAAACATTTGAAGACAAGCTCCAAGAAGTCCCTCTTTGTCGAGAGAGAGGTCAGTCGGTAATCGACCAGCGTCATTGTTGGCTAGTTTCCAGACACGTCACTCAAACAGTAGCAGGACTTGTTCCGCGAATCCACGTAAATGCCGTAGTATCAAGCGAACACAAAAACTACGCGAGACTGCGGTGACGACAGAAAAACGTCGGGAACAAGGATCAAAAGAACCCTACACGAGAGCAGCGGAGCAGTGTGGGAGGCTTAACGTTGTCGGCCCATCTCTTGCTCGTGTGCGCTCCCCGCGGCGATGACTTGATTTTTTTTCCGATCTCTTCCCTTCTGAGAGTCCCAGCGTTCCTTTTCAGACGGTCCGCAGCTCGCACACAACATACATTTACCAGAATCGGAGCCCGTTGGAGGGAAGATGAAAATGTCTTACCGAACTGGTTCATTCGAAAGGTGTGGGGAGCTGCGGGACTGCACATAGACCCGCGGTTACGGGGGTAATCATAAATATAAAATTGGTACTTTCAACCTTGGTAGCGCATTGTATATTGCATTTATATTGTATATATAATAAATTGTACAAGACAGGACTTTTAAGACATATTAATGTCGGAGAAACGCGCACGAACACCACCGTGCCGCTTGACAAGAAACATTGGGGGAAAGCAAGCTTGCAGAGCAACACTGCACTCTCGGCAGTTTGATATATCGGTAGTGGCTGCTATTTTTGTTCAATGTAACCGCAATTGTTGCTATATATTATCACTGTAACATTACTGTGCACAAAAATTGTTCGATATAAGAAATAATTTGAAGTAAACGGGTTTGATATAGTCTGGTTTGACTGTGCACACATACCTACAAAACATAGTTCCTGAATAATGTGCAAACTTTTCTCTTGATGTGACAACGGGTTTAGGTCAACTAGGGTCAGGACAAAGCAGCTTCAGCCTTCGACAACACAGTTCATGGTGTTGTCGAACAACCTATTTCCAGGCAAGACTAAAGAATGATGTGTCTAGCCCTACTCTTGCTCCTCACCAGGGTCCTGGTTGCTGGAAATCGGGGCAAGCAATCTTTCCAACTTTAGGCATTTACTGTGTTTAGATAGCAGGAGCTGCTGAGGGTGATGTCATTCTTTGTAGTACCTAATGTCGACGGCATGTGCCCATGAGCAAAATGCATATAGACATATCCAATTACCAAATGGCACCGTAGTGCAGTGAATGGCAAGGGCTTGTACCGGTGGACGCTCTTCCACATACTCCAAACGGAACAGAAACAAGTGTGTGAAACAAAATGGTTAGATCTCATTACTTTCAACAAAGCACACATGAAGAAATGCTAGATAATGTTATTCCTTGAAGTTTGACCGTCATTGCTACTTTAAAGAGTATTACATATCCGTCCTTTCCTTACTGTTAATGGTGTACTTGCCAAATAGGATTCCCTGTTCACTTGTTCATTTTTCACCTGAAATAAATTTACATATTTTTGTTGGCTCCTCCCATGAATTAGGGCCTGTTTCTGTAGCCCCCGCCAACAGACGAGGCCAGCTGGATGACGAGAAATTGAATAGGCCAACAGGCAACCTGCAATCCACTGGGTAGAGGAATATGAGAGACACTAAATAAGCTATGCTTCAGAGTAACAATACTTAGGCAATCTTGTGGATTAAAATTATAGTATTTAAATTATTTAGAGCTTTACTTAGAATTTCAAGGACGGCTTTCTGTCGTCCAAAAATGTTCAAGCGGTCCATGGCAGAGCGGTCTCACTCAATCTTCTGGTGGTGCCCACAAGACAATCGGGGAGTGGAGTCTCTAAAGGCGCATTCACACTTCCAAGTTCCGGTGGTCGCGCGACTGATTTTTTGTCGCAAAAGCGAGCGGTTTCAACTCCAAAACGGTCGCTTTTGCAATCACCACCCTGTCTCGGTGACCAAAATGCAGTCACGCAACCGCTGCGACTTGCAAGTGTGAACAGACCTTGAGTGTGGCCTCTAGTGACAGTCATTGGCCTAACCATCTTTGCCAAGTTTTTTCTATGGACACCATACCAGCTTGGCTGCCAACCCAATGCCATTGCCGGCCACTGGCATCCTGCCGGTGCCACACTGTCAACTCAGCGGCCGACCGAAAGCCGCCCTCGGCCAATGGCGTTCTGCTGGTACCACAATCTCAGGTTGGTGGCCAACCCAAAACCGCCCTCTGCCACTGGTGTTCTGCCGGTGCCATGATATTGCCACCCGCAGAGCCGAGAAGGTAACGCTCGGTCACGGTCTTCTAGAAGATTCCCGGTCATTCTCGCAGCAGACGTAACTTTCCTTCTGCTTTGTTATTCTCGAAAGTGCCAGTTCATCCTCGCCCCGAGCGCGCGACGCTCGAACCTTCTTTGCCGAACTTTCGAGATAGTGACGCAGGGTAGATAAGCGGCTTCCGCGACCTTGTCGAGTCAGTCTCAGTCTCGCTCGCGCTCTGTTTCGCCGCCGAATCGCCGCCTGCTTTTCTGCTACCTCGACGCTCTTTCGTTATTTATTTTTGGTTGGCACAAGTTCGCCCATTAAACCTTTATTTTCAGTTTACTCTTTGCCTTCTCGTCGCCTTAATTCGTGACATTTTTGGTGGAGGTGCGGGGTACTTTGCACGGGTTTCATACGGTCTACTGCCGAAGAAGACCAACCAGTCGACGAAGCCGACCATGGACCCCCAGTCGTCGCAGACCCCGACTGTCGCCCCCGTCGTCTACCTGCCCGTCGCCCCTCGTACACCGACGTCCTTCCACGGCGAGATCTACGAAGACGTCGAAGATTGGTTGCAGCAATACGAACGGGTGGCGCTGCACAACCAATGGACTCCGGAACAGCGTCTTCAAAATGTCTATTTTTCCCTCGAGGGAACGACGCGACAGTGGTTCGAGAATCGTGAAACCTCGATTACGTCATGGGACCAGCTGAAAGGAGAGCTCCGAGGGACGTTCGCCAGTCACCACCGAAGGGAGAGAGCCGAGGACCTCCTTCGGACGAGGACGCAAGGCCCCAACGAAAGCGTAACCAGCTTCGTTCAAGACGTCCTGCGGCTGAGTGCGCGTGCCGACCCACAAGCCACTGATGACAAGAAGCTGCGTGTCCTCATGCGCGGGGTGAGGGACGACATCTTTGGGGGCCTCGTCCGCTACCCGCCGACCACCGTCGAAGCGTTTGTCACGGAAGCAACGAACATGGAGCGCGCCCTCCAAGCACGCGCCTCCTACTACCAACGACATCCCGGCGTCGTTGCCTCCACCGACATCGGCGCCCGCACCCGGGACATACGCGACGTTATCTGGGACGTCGTCCGAGAGGAGCTCCGAAAGCTGCTCCCCGCTACTGAGCGCCCGGCGTCGCTGTCAGTCGCCGAGATCGTGCGCGACGAGGTACAGCGGGCCTTGCAGCCTGAAACTCCCGTCAACGAGCAAGCCCCTGAGGAACCGAGGCTGACCTACGCCGCCATGGCCCGACGACCGCCACCTGCTGCCCATCAACCTCCAACACCACGACGACGGGACGCACCGGCACAGCCGTACCCCCGACGTCTCGACGATCGACCTCAGTACGTCCGGCAAGAGCAACCGGCGCCCAGGAAGACCGACGTGTGGCGAACGGCCGATCGACGCCCGTTGTGCTACCACTGCGGGGAAGCCGACCACATCTACCGTCGATGCCCCTACCGCCAGCTGGGCCTACGAGGGTTTGCGCCCAACGACCCTCGACCACGTCTTGGGGAGCGACCTCGGGACATCGAGGACTACCTCCGCCGCTCTTCATCACCTGAATCGTCTCGCCGCCGAGGATTCCGTTCACCATCTCCCCGACGCTCGTCATCGCCCTTCCGCCGGTCTCGCCGAGACAGCCCGTCACCCATCGCTTCCCGTCGGGAAAACTAAGTGCGGCAATGCCGGGAGGTGGTATTGCCGAGGACGAACGACGCCAATATCCTCCACAAACGTCGGAGGGCTCCCCCACTAGCGACGAGACGGTGTCCAATAACCTCGACGTAATCATCGACGGCCACGACGCGAAGGCGCTCATCGACACCGGAGCAGACTATTCGGTTTTAAGTGGGAAGCTCTCTCGCCGCCTACGGAAGGTGATGATGCCGTGGGATGGCCCGAAAATACGAACCGCCGGCGGACATCTCATCACACCAGTGGGAAGGTGTACTGCGCGCGTGGACATCCACGGAGAGACCTGCCCCGTGAAATTCGTCGTCCTCAAAGACTGTTCGAGAGACGTCATCCTTGGCATGGACTTCCTCTGTGAGTACGGTGCGGTGATCGACCTTGGAGCAAACAGGTTGACGCTGCGAAAGCCCGTGCTACCTCCGGAGGAATCCAAAACGTCGCCAGCCGCCGTCCGAGTCATTGCGGACCACGTGAACCTGCCGCCACGGTCGAGTGTTCGTGTGCCCGTCGTGACCGACGCAGTTGCCAGAGGGAAAGTCCTTCTGGAAGGCAACGTCCAACTGCTTCTCGGAAGAGGAATAGGCGTCGCAAGGGGCGTAGCAGAGCTGCAGGATAGACGTTGTGTGGTCCTCGTGACGAACTTTCGACCGGAGGCGCAGCATCTAACGAAAGGGGCCACTATAGGACACGTCGAGGAACTCCGGGCCGACGCCGAAATCGCCGCGATCTCCGACGAGCCCTCGCCATGTCAGCCGTCCAGTACAGTGCCGCAACAGCTTGACGTTAACCCCAAGCTCAGCGCCATGGAACGAGGACAGCTCGGAGACCTCCTTGCCGAGTTCGGCGACTGCTTTGCGACGACGTCGAGGGTGCGCCAGACAACAGTTGCGAAACACCGCATCATTACCAACGAGGACGCGCTCCCTGTGCATCGGCCGCCGTACCGGGTCTCCCCAAAGGAACGAGAGGCCATTCATGAACAAGTACAGGAGATGCTCAACGACGACATCATTCAGCCTTCGAGCAGCCCGTGGGCCTCTCCAGTTGTGCTGGTAAAGAAGAAAGACGGAACGCTTCGATTCTGCGTTGACTACCGGCGGCTCAACGCGGTCACGAAGAAAGACGTGTATCCGCTCCCCCGCATCGACGACACGCTGGACCGGCTGCGCCACTCCCGATACTTTTCGTCGATGGACCTTAAGAGTGGCTACTGGCAGATCGAAGTCGACGAACGAGACCGAGAAAAGACTGCCTTCGTCACGCCCGACGGACTGTTTGAGTTCAAGGTGATGCCCTTCGGACTGTGCACGGCGCCGGCAACGTTCCAACGTGTCATGGACACCGTCCTGGCAGGCCTCAAGTGGCAGAGCTGTCTCGTTTACCTCGATGACGTCGTGGTATTCTCGGCCAACTTCGACGAGCATTTACGACGCCTTCGGGCCGTTTTAGAGGCAATCAGGACCGCAGGACTCACCCTCAAGCCGACGAAGTGCCGGTTTGCCTACGGAGAACTGAAGTTCCTGGGCCACGTGGTGAGCAACGAAGGTGTAAGTCCTGACCCTGAGAAGACTCGCGCCGTAGCGGCCTTTCCACCGCCCACCGACAAAACTGCCGTCCGAAGATTCCTTGGACTTTGCGCATACTACCGGCGATTCGTTCAGGATTTCGCCAAGCTTTCTGCGCCGCTAACGCACCTTACGAAAGACGCCGTGAACTTCGACTGGGCTGAAGAACAACAACAGGCATTCGACGAACTAAAGGGACGGCTCCAGTCACCACCGATTCTCGGCCACTTCGACCAATCAGCCGAAACGGAGGTCCACACGGACGCCAGTAATACAGGACTCGGAGCGGTACTGGTCCAACGACAAGACGGTGCGGAGCGCGTGATCGCATACGCTAGCCGGACGCTGTCGAACGCGGAACGCAATTACTCAACGACCGAGAAGGAATGTCTGGCCGTCGTCTGGGCCATCACGAAATTCCGCCCATACCTGTACGGGACTCCTTTTCGGGTGGTCACCGACCACCATTCGCTGTGTTGGTTAGCGAGCCTGAAGGACCCGTCGGGACGCCTCGCTCGATGGAGCCTACGACTGCAAGAGTACGACGTAACCGTGGTCTACAAGTCAGGCCGAAAACACAGCGACGCCGACTGCCTGTCCAGAGCCCCTGTCGAGTCAGCTGCCGGATGTGCCAAAGACGACGACGACGACCACTTTCTTGGCGCGGTGAGCATTCGCGGCATGGCAGCGCTCCAGCGGGACGATCCTGAGCTGCGTGAATTGATCGGCCACTTGGAGGGACGAGGGGGTACGATTCCCCGAGCCTTCTCACGTGACCTGCCAAGATTCGCCGTCCGGAAAGGTATCCTCTATAAAGAAAACTTCGGGGACAACAACTCGACGTGGTTGTTAGTGATTCCTGCTAGTCTTCGAGAAGAGATCTTCCAAGCCTGCCACGACGACCCAACATCTGGTCACCTTGGCTGCAGTAGGACTCTTGCTCGAATCCGAGAAAAATACTACTGGCCCAAGCTTCCGAAGACTGTCCACCTCTACGTCCGTTCGTGCCACGAATGCCAACGACGCAAGAAACCACCGACGAAGCCGGCAGGTCTCTTGCAACCGATCGCGCCCCCGACTGCACCATTCCAGCAGGTTGGAATGGATCTTCTCGGACCTTTCCCACCGTCGGCGCAGGGAAACCGGTGGGTAATCGTGGCAACTGATTATCTCACCAGGTACGCCGAGACAAAAGCACTCCCGTCGGGGACCGCCGTGGAAGTAGCCAAATTCTTCGTGGAGTCTATCGTCCTCCGACACGGCGCTCCCCAACTCCTGATTACGGACCGAGGATCCTCGTTCATGGCGCAACTGACACAAGAGATACTCCGCCTGAGCCACACCGACCACCGCCGTACCACGGCATACCACCCGCAGACCAACGGGCTGACGGAGCGACTAAACAAGACCATCTCCGACATGATTTCTATGTACGTGGACGTGGAACACAAGACGTGGGATGAAGTGCTGCCCTACGTCACGTTTGCGTACAACACGCCGATTCAAGAAACTACCGGCGTTACACCCTTTCAGCTGGTGCACGGCAGAAAGGTGACGACGATGCTCGACGCCATGCTGCCCCACGACCCGACGGATGACGGCACTGACGACGCCCAGCTGGTCACCCAACGAGCAGAAGAAGTACGCCAGCTAGACCGTCTTCGAATAACGACCAGCAACGTGTGGACGCTGGCCGGTACAACCTTCGCCGCCGCGACGTGGAGTTCCAGCCCGGAGACAGGGTATGGGTGTGGACGCCCATTCGCCACCGCGGCCTCAGCGAGAAACTGTTAAAACGCTACTTCGGACCCTACAAGGTCATCCGCCGCCTTGGGGACTTGACCTACGAGGTGCTCCCCGACGGAACTCGCCCATCAGGACGCCGCCAGCCACGACCCGAAGTCGTCCACGTAGTTCGACTCAAGCCGTTCTACGCGCGTTAGGATTGTGAAACTGCATGTTTGTTTTGTTTCACCGTAATTGTTTTAGCCATTTCCGTTTTCCTTTCGTTTTGCATCGGGGCGATGCACTTTTAAAGGGGGGATAATGCCACCCGCAGAGCCGAGAAGGCAACGCTCGGTCACGGTCTTCTAGAAGATTCCCGGTCATTCTCGCAGCAGACGTAACTTTCCTTCTGCTTTGTTATTCTCGAAAGTGCCAGTTCATCCTCGCCCCGAGCGCGCGACGCTCGAACCTTCTTTGCCGAACTTTCGAGATAGTGACGCAGGGTAGATAAGCGGCTTCCGCGACCTTGTCGAGTCAGTCTCAGTCTCGCTCGCGCTCTGTTTCGCCGCCGAATCGCCGCCTGCTTTTCTGCTACCTCGACGCTCTTTCGTTATTTATTTTTGGTTGGCACAAGTTCGCCCATTAAACCTTTATTTTCAGTTTACTCTTTGCCTTCTCGTCGCCTTAATTCGTGACAATATCATCTCCGTGGCCAACCCAAATCTGCCCTTGGCCACTGGTGTTTTGCCGGTGCCACGATATCATCTCGGTGGCCGACCCAAAGCCGCCCTCGGCCACTGGTGTCCTCCTGGTGCCAGGGTCTCAGGTTGTTGGCCGACCCACAGCCGCCCTCGGCCACTGGTGTTCTGCCAGGGCCACGATATCATCTCGGTGGCCGATCCAAATCCGCCCTCGGCCACTGGTGTTCTGCTGGTGCCACGATATCATCTCTGTGGCCGACCCAAATCCGCCCTCGGCCACTGGTGTTTTGCCAGTGCCATGATATCATCTCGGTGGCCGACCCAAATCCGCCCTCGGCCACTGGTGTTTTGCCAGTGCCATCAATATCATCTCGGTGGCCGACCCAAATCCGCCCTCGGCCACTGGTGTCCTCCTGGTGCCACGATATCATCTCGGTGGCCGACCCAAATCCGCCCTCGGCCACTGGTGTTTTGCCAGTGCCACGATATCATCTCGGTGGCCGACCCAAATCCGCCCTCGGCCACTGGTGTTTTGCCAGTGCCATCAATATCATCTCGGTGGCCGACCCAAATCCGCCCTCGGCCACTGGTGTCCTCCTGGTGCCACGATATCATCTCGGTGGCCGACCCAAATCCGCCCTCGGCCACTGGTGTTTTGCCAGTGCCACGATATCATCTCGGTGGCCGACTCACATCCGCCCTTGGCAGCTGGTGTTTTGCCGGTGCCACGATATCATCTTGGTGGCCGACCCAAATCCACCCTCGGCCACTGGTGTTCTGCCAATGCCACCATGCCAGCTCGGTGGCCGACCCAATACCGCCCTTGGTCCTTAGTCTTCTGCCGGTGCCCGGCCATTGGTGCTCAGCCGATGCCTGAGCCGGGGGTGCTCGGCCATGGGGCCCGGCCCTCCCAAAGCCCGGGCAAGTGGGCCTTTCTTATGCCGAGGGACCATAACGAGGTCGGCACCGACCTCTTTGGCCGGGCAATGGCCGATGAAAATAGGCTCGGCCATGGGGATATGGCCATCCTTCGGCCGGGCTCTCCGTGCTACTTGGGTAAGCTTCATAAAAAATCGGTAACTTTGGCAAATAAAAGTTACCTTGAACAAAATATGTACAATACAGTTGTACAGCGTCCATTTGTGTGCTTAACCAATTTTGAGGCAAATCGGCGACAATGAAACGAAGACGTTTCAGTACAATTAAGGGAAAGACAGAAAGGATGCATACCTACAACAAAAAAAATTTAGAACGACCACGGGCAGGAAACTCTGGTGAGGCTCTCGGAGCGACTCCCTGCAATGGGCCTGCGCAGACCACAGAACAAGATCGGTCAGAGCTTGCAGCCATAAGGTGCTTCATACCATGAATTACAGAAGCTGGTGCAATTGGAAGCAAAGTGCTTTTCATTCCTCTGAAAAACGAAGAGTTTAATAGCTAGTATGCATTCATAAGGTGATACAGTCATGAACCCTGGTCAAAATGCCCACAGAGCACCCACAGAAAATCTGTGTGGGGTCCTAGAGGTCTCTATGGGGCACCCATGGAGTTGTATGGGTGTCCTAAAATCTCTGTGGGGTCAGGCCTGTGGGCCTATGGGACATGTGGGTTACTGTGTGGGCTCCTTTAGGTAACCCACACAGCCTGTGGGCGCCTCCTTAGGTAACCCACACAGCTTGTGGGGACTTCTTTAGGTACCCCACACAGTCTGTGGGGATAGAACTGTGGCTTTTATGGGACATGTAGGAGATTCTGTGGGTTGCTGTAGGTACCCCGCAGCATGTGGGAATAGAGCCTAGGATCCCATAGGTCAAGTACGACACTGTGCAGGTTGCTGTAGGGATGCCACACACGCTAGGGGAGCACTCTGTGTTGCTACGTGGGACATGTGTGGGGTCTATGGAAAGCCTATGGATATGCAGCCTCAAGATATATCCTACAGAAGTCATGCAAAATGCAACCTTTTTGTAAGTTCTTTTTTTTTACATAGCTTATCCCGGTGCGCAGAACACTACGCCGACGACGTCGACAATGCAGGGTTTTCTTCGAAATGGGGCTTCAAATGCTCGCACAATAATAAGTAATTATTAATGCGTGAGCATTAATAATTACTTATTAATTATTGAGCATTGAGCTCATGAACATTGCTCCAAAGTTTTAGTTTCGTGTTCTGTGCTCTGACCTTATCAGTCTTGTGTGTTCAGCAATCTAGTGAAAGGGTATATTGCCAAAATGCAGAGCAATATATGTGTATGTTTATAGGCAGCAAACAAATTAGATGCAGGACAGGACTTATTTGGACTTTTATTAAGTTTATTTTACAGATATCTAATGGACCACGAACAAAAGAGAAGCAGCTAGTACATTGACGAGTATACATGAACAAATGCAATCATTTTGCAACAGAATGGTGATTGGGTATAAAAGAAAAGCATGTTTTAAAATGAATCAATATGCAAAAGAACAATAAGTCATGCTTTGGTGCATATATATATATATGTTAAAGACATTGCATATTTACATGGTGGTGATAAAATATCAATCAAGCTCATATCTTCACCATATTCACAAAATACTACAAGTTTTTGTGCACTAAATGAGTGTTAAGGAGACAAGGAGACATTAAAAGTGTAAATACAAATATGTATGGAAGTGCAACCGCATCAATGGCCAAGTGTGTTAGTGCACCACAGCTCGGACAATCTGGAGAGGAAGCTCGCACTGCAAAACCAATGGATTTCATGCTCTGTCTTTACCTGACATTAAAACTAATTAACAGTCGACTTTCTTTTTATAAATTGGCCAAATTCATTTAAAAAGAAGCCGGGATGAATGCAAATGTTTGCTTATCCTAGCCCTGTACCACGACCACCTATATGGTGGCCTGCATTGTATAAAATAGTCCACATTTTAGTTTGATAGCTTCTGCAAACAATACACATCCATGTATGCTCAGAGTTTGAAGGGGCTGTGCAACAATGTTCGGGCTTCAACCAAATAATAGCGAGACATAGTTTCCATCCCTTCTAGAATTGGCAAACAGAAAACCATTTTTCTGTACATGTGCTTGCTCTTATTTAAAAAATAAATAAAAAGTAAACATGCTCACGGGTGCGCACCTCTTAATCAGACTCAACTTAAGCCAAAAGCCAATTGAGCCAACTTCTTGTGCATCATGAAGCGTGCAAGAAAAGATTGAACAAATAATACCAAACTTTTCACCAGGACTACGACGGTGTCATTACTTTTTTGAGCATGTGTGTATTGAGACGAGCGGTACACAACAGTTCGAGCAATGAATGTTGAATAGACAGAATACAAGGAGGCACAGCACCAAGAGTAGAGATAATGCACCTTTTCTCGACACTGCTGAAATTGGATGGCTGCGCATTGCCCAAAACAGTTACGCCAGAGATTTTGTCCCCAAAGTGGCACCTTTTCTCATCTTTGAAAAATATGTATTTTTCATTAGATCAGTTCCTTTAGTCAAGAAAAAGAAATGTATAGACTGTTTAAAGGGGCACTGACACCTTAAGGGTCGTATTTTTTTTATTTTCCAAAACAATTCAAGTTGTAGTCACGACACGCAAAAAAAAATGCATCGGGAAAGAAATTTTCTTAAGCGCGCGCCTTTTTATTTTTGGTGCCCTCCTCTCCCGCTCTTCGCCTCCTCGCTTCTTTTGATTCGTGACCTTAAAAATCATGAAGTTTAGAAGCTTTGTAGGCGAAATTTCTATAACATTTAATAGCGGCAATCGTAAAACATGTTTTTTAATGCAATTGCAAATGCACTACGGCCCTTCTTTTTTAAATACCAAAGATCGGAGTCCGGTGTGATGTCGCCTTCCAGAATTGTATCCTCCCTCGGAAAACATGCTGCCTGGGCAGGCGGCACCGCCCCCTGCGTGAAATAAAACTGTTTTTTCTCGGTCCACCGGCGCCCTCAACTCCCGCCTCCTTTCCTCTTTGCATCGGGTCGCGATGGCAACAGCATAGAGTCATGAAGAAAGTCGACTCTCAGGACTCCGCAATATTTGACGTCAATGCACTGGCGCGGATCGCGCGGGAACTTCGAATTCGGCATTTGGAAATTGCTTTTAAAAAATCTCTACATCACAAATAAAAAAAATACAATTTTGATGTGTCAGTGCCTCTTTAAGTATGGCCTTCTGTAGATCCTGCATTGCTATTCCACGGTTTCCCTTGATGCAAAAGGCAGAATGGGTCCACAAAGGCTCCCAATGCAAGACATTCTTTGCCAGGTACTGGAGCAAGTGAACATTGAAGACCATGTTAACGTCTCCACAGAGCATGTTGTATTTTATCATAAACTCAGTTAACAGAATATGAGCTGTGATAATGTCATATTTTGTGAGTGTGTCATGAACGAGGTAATAAATAGAGTGCACAAGAAGAGCCAGGTGGCCAAGGAAAGGCTTGGGCGAAATCCCGCAGAGTATCGGCGGCGGATAGTACAAAAGCCACGAATGATACTCCTGCGCCTTCCAGAGTTTTCGTTCACTCACTCCCCGGGGAAACCTGCCCAGCTTGGATATTGGCTTGATGGCTCTCATCCTACAGTCCACCAGCCTCACAGTTGCTGGTTCTCCTAGATAGAACGCCTCCCCACTGTTGCTGTCAAACCACAAGTTCAAAAGTGACCGAGAAACACCGAGGAGGACAGCATGCATATAGTAGTCGGGAACAAAAGACACAATAACGCTAAAAGACTGCATGTTGAGCAACGGAGAGGGGTCTTTAAAACCTCTACAGATAACACCTCCTGACGCAGCTTCGTACATGTCACGGATCGCCCCCTTTGATTTTCGGTCTTGAACCACCTTGACACTGACTGTATAGCGAATTGCCCTAACAATGAGCGATACGGGATGAAGACACCAACTGCAGCCGAAGTAGGTGTTGAACTGAATCATGTTTTGCAATAAGGGCCAAGCCACAGAGTCCACAGTGCAGCATACTGCAAAGGCCTTACTTACAACCTCCGTGCCAATGCGCTTCCACACAAAGCCCTTGGCACAAAGAACTTTGTACTGCTGCACAAAACTTTTCAGATATAGCACCATGGAAAAGTGGTTTTCTCCAAACCAGACGCTTGAAAGAATGACATTTCTAAGTGTCTAAAAGACAGAAAGTTTGTTTATAATAAGCTGAAGAGGCCAGATGAAGCAATTTTTACTTTTGAAAACCGGACATCCATTTGTAATAATTGTAAAAGAAATGTTCTTGGGGTTGCCCAGAACTAAGAACTTTTTGCATAGGTTCTTGTAGATCTCTCCATCACATATGTCCGAAAACCTATCACTTGGTCTATCAAACCATGTAGTCAAGAAGCTATGATCTGTAAAACTCTCCAGAACACTCCTGAGTTACAAGGCTAATGAAGCTGTCAAAAAAAAGAAAATTCCAGTCACATTTTCTTACATCAAAAGCTTCTTACAGATCTAGCATTTCTGCTTGTTGCTCTCGGATGTTAACGTCAATTCAATAGAGCAAGTTAAACAATAATAAACCAGATCATAGTTCTTGCAGAAGTTTAGTGCCTTTTCAAACATGTGGAGGGAGCTAGGGACTACCTGTCTTCCAAACAAAATATTCACTAGGAACAAGGCATCCTTAATCCCAGTCATTGAGAGCCCAAGGCAGATTACAAACAAGATAATCAAAACAAAAGCTTCTGCTTTCGTCACCGTCAACCCCCCCCCCCCCTCCAACTTCAAACACACACCTCATTGGATGGCATTCCAATGAAGTGTCATCTTCACTAGAATTTCCTGAAACCAAGTCCTCAGACGATTCGGATGAAGAGGAGTCCTGTGCAAGATAAATGGAATCAATTTACAATGTCAAAATACCATACAATTGCATGGCACCAACCGATAGCCCTTTAACTAGAGACTACTACTAAATAAATGTGCAAGCAAATGAAGAAATTATGCCGCAGCTAACAATGGTACTATTCGCCCCAGGTTCAAATTACAAGATTTTACAAGATATGAACACAGTATCTTTAACTGTTTTCTTTTGTACATGAAGTGTTTTTGTTGGTAGAGTGCAGGCCTCCCTATTGGCCTTAAAGCCAACATAAAGATAGCCATGAGTAAGGAATGAGTAAGAGTAGCATTCTATTTAAGTTAACCTCAAATTAATTAGGTCACTATTCTCACCATTGTGCTGTCTTCTGGTTCATCTGGCTGGGGGCTGACCCACTCGGTTTCCTGATACTGAAAATAAAACATCAACGTGAACAGGGTGCATACAGATATCCCATGTACATCATGTAAACCTCCAATGAATACTTTCTTCAATAATGACAAATCAGAGCACTAGAAATGTTCTAGACATTTTATAGGCTTAGCAAAATCCAACTATTTTACATTTTGTATGTCTGCCTACTGGGTAGACACCCTGTTAATTTTATCAGAAAATTCTGTGGTTCTATAGACCATTCCATTTAGCGCTCTCTGGGCGGCACCATTTTGTTTGACCGCAGCACCCTCTCCACACATCCGGGAAGTTCAGCGGGTTCGGCGGGGTGAAACGAGAGAGAGGGCACGCGCCCGACTCTGCTAGCAGACACAAACCGGGAGGTTGCCGTTCTCCATCTTTGGGCTGTATCGGCGGGCAGTACGGAACATCGAACTCTTGCTCGTGGCTGCCGTTGTGAAGTGGTTCGCGTTCTTACCGCCGTATTCATAAACATTCCCCCACTCGACTCCAAACTCGACTCGACTTGAGTGGAGTATGGACGCGCGACTCCACTCGAAGTGCCATTCGTATTCACAGACGCGAATCGGCACTCACTCGAACTCGAGATTCCGTTCTCCACTCCAACGAGCTTGAGGACGTCTGGGAGCGAGAATATAGCCAAAGGTTTTATTCAAAACACCATTTTCACGTGAAAAATAAACATATTCGTTCGTTTTATCTAAAAAACGTGTACCATACAAACATCGAATTAGTGAACTACGAAGTTTAATTAAGGCAGCGAAAAGTTTAGACGTGTTTGAGCGACAAAACGGACAAAGTCGTTATCTTAATTGTCTGGCAACAAGCGCATTCGCTGGCTGCGTCTTGTCGTTCTCTCGTCGGCGGTCGTCCATCTCACGGTTTGTCGATCTCGTCTCGGTCTTTCTTGATTTCGCCCCGTGCAGCCCTGCTTCGTCGCCTCGCCGCCTTGCACGACGAATAATGGAGGACCCCAACGGCAACGACTCGGAAATGGCCGATAGCGAAGAGCGGGCAGGGGCTCGTTTTATTTATACTGCGGAGGAGAAGGCGCTCCTCCAAGCGCTCGTAACCAAGCATGCGCGAGTGCTAGAAAGCAAAAAGACAAATAACTACTCGAAGGAGGCTAAACTTAAAGCTTGGGAGAAACTCAGCACCGAGTATAACAGCCAGCCAAACGTCCGCCCACGAAGCGCTAAGCAACTTAAGAAGCGTTGGGAGAACGAAAAATCCAGGTACAAAAAAACGAAGTCCGACGAAACGAGAGACATCCACGCCACGGGTAAGTCGACCATTTGCATATTTGGTAAACCGTTCCCGATGTGTAAAAAGTAAACATCCGAGAGAAGTCCTTTTCGGCCAGAACAATGCTATGTGCACGACGTCGTGCACCTTGTTGGGTCTCGTATAAAACAAATTGTCAAAACGAGTTTTTCAAAGCTGTAGCGTAGCAAAGTCCGCTGCATACGCAGGCAGCAGATCCAGGTTCGATCCAAAGTGGGCCTACTACTTCTTTTTTGTTTTTACATATTTTTTGTAGAACATTTGGCGTTATTGACATTTCTATTTCTACAATCGCCACTGAAAAAAAAGGGGGGGTCTTCGCATCTTGCGGGAAGCCTATTCTAACAAAGTGCCCAGCTTTCAATTGCCCATAAGAAGGTTCCAGGTGGTTAAATGTACTCCTCCACTGGGTTGTGCCAGATTCTTTGTTGGGTTCGCTCTAGTCCCCCCAATAATTGTTTTTAACTCGCACGGAGGCATTTCGAAAATTCAGTGTGCACTTTGAATTGTTCGCCCCATACTTTGTTCACTCTCTCTCCAATGTGAGCTTCGAATTCTTTGGTTTCTGTCAAAGGAGGTGGGCCACGAACAAGCCGCCCGATGAGCCCCTCACTCATCCTTGTGGGAGCGGCGGCAGAGCACATGGAGACAGTGGTGACGAATCTCTGTGACAGCGACAGGGCAAGAGACCGGCCAGTACTGTCGCTGCCTCCGGCCGCTATGTTGGAGGCGATGGTGCGAGGCACTGAAGGCGATGACAGTCACGCCAGCTGGGCACTTTGTTAGAATAGGCTTCCCGCAAGATGCGAAGACCCCCCCTTTTTTTGGATTGGGACAAATTTGCACCAACATGTTGAGGATGAGTACTGTGAGCCGTAACATGTCTACTTGTATTTGCGACTCGTATCATTTTAACAACAAACCTGGAACAAAAAAAAAAAGCAGGCACCCAAGCCTTTTCCTTTTATTGCTCGGCAACATCTACTCTATTGTACATATCTTCGAAGTTCCAAAATTGAAAATGTGAGCAGTGGGTCGCGACGTAGTACTGTAAATTGAAACCAAAACTAGTGGTTAATAGACCTGTTGCAAAGCGTACAGCGCTACGACGGCAGAGAATTTTGGGAAGACTCGGTGCAGATCACGTGCCCTCGTTGCGCTTCCGCGACAGCGAGCGAGTTGCTGCAGCTGCCGCCAGCAGCAGTCGCAGCCATCCGCCAAACCGTCGTTGGCGGCGTACCGCATCTGTGGCAGTGTAAGCGCATCTCTACAGGTGAAGCTATTCACCTATTTAAATACTTTATTCATTGCAACTTACCATCACGTCTTGCAGTGTCACCGAATCCACTTATTTTGCACCGCAACCGTGGCACAGTTCGACTAGGCTTCAAAGAGTTTGTGTAGCAATCGACGGAGCCGGTGCAAAGGAGAGGGATAAGAAAAGGGCAGCCTCACAAAAGATAGCCAATGAGATAACCTCTCGCATTTCTGTGCACCTGCTTGCGTATGCCACATGGTAGCAGGAGGAAGAACAATGGGACGGGCGTACCTAGGACTCTCAATATTCGTCTCGTGGCACGCGCGGGCTTATGGGATTTTTCAAAGGGTCTATTGGTATCGAGAAAACATTGCGGGGCACCTCTCCAATTTGAGCGCTTCTATAGTTCTGAAATTTTTTTATGGACATATTTTTTTTTGCCGCGCATTCATCAGCGATTGTAGGTCTTTTTTCCCAAAATTCCTTCATGGAAATCTAGTGCTTGCGACGCATTGCACTAATCCATTTTACAGCTGCTATATATTTCATGGAAAAGTATGAAAGGTGACAACCACAAAAGTCTCGTCCCATTCACGAAAAATATCTAGCACAACAACAATGAGCCACATCGTAACACTTGCACTGCTGTTATGGGCAACAAAAAAAAATGGAGGGACACAAATAAATCTCCTTGCATTCTGCTACCACAGAGCCTCCGCTGTTGTCAATGTTGACAATGTAAACACTGCTCATTTGAGGAGCAGTTTAAGCTGTTTAAAAATTAATTACTCATTCAGGGAAGTATAAAATATTAAGATTTTCTGCTAAAGATGTGTTTAAATCCAAAAGCCGATTTATTTGTTTTCCTGGAGATACAATCTGACCAGACAACCCATGTTGTAACATAATTTAAGGCAACAACCCAGGGACGGGAAAAAAAACAACAGCACAACACACGAGTCTCAAACACAGCTGTGGGGGTTTGGAGAGCCTATATACACACAAACCTCTGCACAATAAATTTCAGCTGTGTTTGAGACTTGCGTGTTGTGGTGTCACTCTTTTCCCGTCTCGGGGTTTTCGCTTTAAATTTTTGTTAAACTTTCACCAGCTTGTTTGTGCCTCAACTTTTTGTTCACTGCTGCAAGTTAGCGACAAGCTTGCGCATATTTGCTCTTAACAAAGTGCCTGCCATAACAACTGTCTGAGTGTACACATGTTGTGGTGTCCCCTTTGAGGAAGGTTTACATAGTGCAGTTACTCTTGTTTGTTTCTCAGAGAGGAATTTGATCGCATCAGCTGTCTGACATGGCAAGGTCTGTCGTTAACCAACTGAACAAAACATGCAATCGGGGCAAAAACGCATGTAGTCAAAGCACGACGTGAAGGTTGAAGCAAAGGGACACAAATTTTATGATAATGCAACGGTAAACCATCCACAGTGCTGGAACTGGTGCAGAGCATAACCCATCGGACACGCTTTGTAGTTTGCCAACGCCTAGCTTTGAAGATTTCTGCAAAAGGCCAATGTGGCTGTTGGGCCTCTTCCCCTGTGTACCTGCTCTTCCCCTAGCACTCACAGTGCCAATGTGTTCTGCATGCCCAGATGCTCCTGAGCCGTCCGCCTCACCTCTCCAAGAGAGCAGCGTTGGAGCTGCGTATGCGACTCCGCCGGCAAGGGGCATTACCTGCCCCCGTGCTGAGCTGCCAAGCGGGGCATCCAGAAAAGCTGGGAACCGCATCGCAGCATTGGAGCGGATCCTGGCTCCCGAAAAGGATGCCCGTGTCGACATCCTCGAGAGGGAAGATCGGCGAAAGGAGGCGCAACATTTAATGGAGATGCGCATACTCCGAAACAAGCTTTTTGAGCAGCGACGACGCGGACGGGCAGAGTTCCAGCTGCTCCAGCTGGAGAGAGAGATAAAGGTGGAGCAGCTGGCAGCCCTGCGCTGCAAGCAACAAGGGTGTGGGAATCATGATTAAATTTGGGTTCTTTCAGTTTATTAGCATTCTGAGGATTTACTTATTTATTTTAATTATGTGCGCTACATTGTAGTGAAACGGTAGAACCAAATGTGTTTTGCATATTCGGAAGTTGAATGAAACAGCACACTAGAATTGAAGGAAAGGGCAGGTCTTTCGTTAGCTCTGTGCTGGCCACAAGTCTTTCCCAGAATATGTTTAAGTGACCGAATACCCGGAATTTGATTTAAGAATCAATTTATTCGAGAGCTTACTACTGGATTCGTGTCCGAGTATTTGCACGAGTCAGTGATGGGTCAAGAACGGAGTACAAGCTGGAGAGGAGAAATAGGACGGAAGCTTTAAGTGGTGAGGAGGTTTCTCCTCTCCACCTCAAGCTTCTGTCTGCTTCCTCCTCTCCAGCTTGTACACTATTCTTGACCTGTCATTGACTATGAACATGTGCTTCTGCTTGAATATCTCTATTGGAAACACAGTGCGATGATCTGTGTGCGTTTCAGCGAGCCGTTGATTGTGTCGACAGGGTCTGGAGGTGATGGCAGTACATGAGGACGCAGCCGCCTCCGGCGTCGGGGGACTGGTGGAGAGGGTAGAGCGGGTGGGCATGGCTCTTTTCGCAGCCGGGCCAGGTTGTGCAGTGCAGCACAGGCGGTGATGATGAGGGCTGACCGTTCCGCCTTGTACTGCAGCCGCATGTCCAGGCATGGGAAGCGTCGCTTGAACACTCCAAATGCTCGCTCGACCGAGTTCCTTGTTTTTAGGTGAGCTGCTTGGTACCTATATGGTGCAGCATTGGTAATGGAAGCAACGTTGCAAGATAAAGGTCTTCAGGTGTAAAAATCGCCACTGCTGCAACCATCAGTATGGTTCAGTAACCTGTAGAGTATGGCCCATCCGTGCTGGCTGCATTTTCAGCATTTTCTATTGCTTGCCAGAGGCTACTGTTCTGCATACAGTGTGGCTTTGGCTGGTGTTTTCTACATTACCACCTTAATTCAAGTTCTTGGCCCTAATCCAATTCTAGTGACAAAGAGAAACAATTGACACTGACTAACTGTAAAGAACAACAAATGTTCTCGAGAAAAAAAAAAAAGAAAACTAAAATCTTTATGCTACATACTTTTGAAAAAAAATTTGTCCACAGGAAGTGAATAATGCCAGCTTATTTTGCCATACAAAGGCCCAAAGGTCATGAATCTAGCTGTGACAAAGATTTGCAGAACTAATAGTAACCAATAGGAACGCTGTGGCTACTGCATCACTTCTTGTTAGCTGTTCTGAATTTTATGCCATTATTTCTTCCAACAAACTAGTACATACCTGCCCTTTGGGCTGTTGGCTACACCTGGGCTGGTCAGGGGCGTCAGAAGAAATGACATGCAGGCATAGCCTGCATCTCCGAGCAGCAGGCCAGGGATGCGCCGATTCTCGTACAGGACCCTTGCACGACTGTTGTCGAATATCCTGCTGTCATGCACAGAGCCTGGCCACCTAGCAACAAGGTCAAAAAACTGCAGCTGGGGTCCTGTGATGGCCTGTGGATAGGAAGGAGCAGTACAGGGATGAGCAGGTTGCCATGATAAGAACACAGAAGTGCTCAAGCTGAAATTTCTACTATGATTAGTATATTTTTGACAAAGTGCATCTGCAAGCTTTGGAAATTAACTAGCATTTGAGTCGCAGTTGTATGTGACATAAGCTTCACAATGTGGTTTTAATTCCTAGGTTTTTCAGGCGGTATAATAGAACAGAATTTGAGCGCGGGATAAAATCTCCCTAATATTTTCTTCGAAAAGTATAATTAAAGGGGAAAATACTATGAAGCATGAGCGTTTGCTATAAAATAACAAAAGCCATCTCGGCACCCAATCAAATGTATGTTTCAAAACACACAATACATAATTCTTGGTTTTGAACCCTCTCTAGCTGGCCCACCACCACTCTGCACTGTCGCAGAGTACAGATCTCTTCACAAGTTCTAGTACATATCAGTCACAATATCGCCGAGCTTTCACGTGCGACGCCGCGTCTTGGCGTGCCGTTGTTTTCAACTTTTTCGCTGTCGCTAACAGCACAAACAGAAGTGAACTTACCTGCACGTTGAGGGAGAAGAACCCCTTCCTCTTCCTGAAGACTTCCCCATTGGGACCGCCAGGTCCCTTTATTTTGACGTGGGTGCAGTCGATGCACCCAGTCACACTGGGGAACTTCCCGATGTTGTAGAAATCCCGCATGACCTCGTCGCAGTCGCCCTCCGGGAAATCCACGAGGCGGGGGAAGAGAGTCTCGGCGAGCACCCGGGAGACGCGCTCGATCACGCGGCACACCGTCGGCTGCGACACGTTTACGAGGTCGCCCGTGACTACTTGAAAAGTCCCGGCGCCATAAAATCTCAGCGCTACGAGGAGCTGGAGCATCGGGGACAGTGGCAGGCCGCGACTGCTCTCGTTTGCTTCCAGCGGCAGGCACTGCAGGAGGCTTACAACTGTCGATTTTGTAAAACGATAGCGCACCAGGAATTCCCAATCGTTGAAATGCTCCAGCGGTTTGAGCCGGTCCCGGCAACGTCGTCTCGGCACATCGACGTCCTGGTCGGGGTCTCGGTCGTCGTGAAGAACTTCGTCCGTTCTCAACACGAAGTCGACGAAGTCGGCGAACGATGCGTCGGCCGCCATGACACTGAACGCACTCGAGTGACTCGAGTGGCCGTTCAAGGTAGCTCCGGCGCAGACTCGAGATCTCGAGTAAATTTTGGAGTTTCGAGTGGAGATTTTGGAGTCGAGTGGAGTTTCGAGTGGAGATTTGTTTATGAATCGCAAAACCACCCTCAAGTCGAGTTTCGAGTCGAGTTTCGAGTCGAGTAGCGTTTAAGAATACGGCGGTTAGCATAGTTGTGGCTACTCCAGAATCAGACTATAGCTCTCTGTTGTTCTATTTCGCTGAATGATCAACTAGCATATCCTTGTTCCGTTACTTAAATAGCAGTTGAGTCAGCCGGCAGTACTACCCTCAACTACTGCGTGTATTGCGGCAGGAGAGCATGTTTTATTTATTAATTCAGACTTCCACTCATGGTCGCTAAAGGCCTACACCAGTACGAACTTTGTATAGTAAAAAAGGTACAGCAACCGGATTTACTTTTCGCCAAAAAGACCAACCAATCTGACACAGTTTTCCTTATTTTTTTGTTTTATTTGCACGCAGGTAACAGCGCAATTGGACCCTGTGAGTCTTTATCTAGCATAGTATTACACAACTGCCATACCAAAATCTGCGCACCTGCGCTTGAAAGTTCCAAAATGACGCGATTTTAAACAGAGTTTGCACGCCAGCCGGACACTAGCTACAGCCCATTTGGCGGAGCAGACGACATGTAGGGTGAGAGGGGGAGTACATTTTTTCTCTTTTACCCTCTCTGCTATGACCCTAATGGAACGGTCTATAATGAAGGAAGTGAAAACACCAATAAGTTCACAACATTATTTTCAACAGTTACTTTTAACCTTCAGAATAAATTTACGAAGCAAAATGGTTATAATTTAGTGATACTAGAGGGTTGCCACACACTATTTGACTGATTGCAAGTCAGTTACAGCCAATCGCCAGAAGCAGGGCTCTTTAACTTCTAGCATTAAGCTTGGAGCGATGCATGAAAATAAAAAAGCAGCACTTCACAAGTGGCTGCACCTGGCCTCAATGCAAATCCACTAAGAATCGAGGGTTCCACAAGAAACTTTGATGAGAAAAGAGCAAATGGACTCTTCTACAAATTTTGCACCATCTAGTAGTGGCATTTCAAAATGAAGCGCAGGCTCTCCATCTGCTACCATTACCCCATCAACAGTGTATAGACCTTTGGATCCCTGCCACTGTTCCGATGCTACACATAAAATGCTTCTCGATTTCGGCTTGCTGCTCTACAAACACAGAAGCATGGGGTGTGATAACAAAGACACAGTGAGGAAAAAATTAATTTAGGAAAGACAGAGAAGGTCAAAGACAAAAGACACTTTTCCCTCTTCCAGCAGAACTCTCGATAAAGAGAACCGACATGCTGCAACTTCCCCCCGACAACTGGTGTCAAGGAGAAAAACATAAAAGCGACACGAGATTAAACATTTATAGGACGGTGCCGGGTGACCCAAAGAGGTTTAATAAGCAGACTCATTTACTCTTGCAAAAAATGTAGTTGTGCGGAAGGGAGAGGCGAATGCCAAAAATTGCAAAGGTGGCAAACCCAAAAAGAGACACATATTCACGCATACATAATATACAAGCTCTGAGAAGGACTAATGAAGATATCCTCACTTGCAAATAATAGCTCATAAAAAATAGTCAACTGAAAAATTGTTGCTGTTTTGAGTGACAACGGTTCGAGGCAGCTTTAAAGGGTACTGAAACAAAAATTTAAATTTAGCCATTTCGTCCAGAAAAAGGTTAAATGTGATCACTTATACCTGTCGATGACAATGGCACGTTTGTATTTTGAGTGAATTTGTTTATTTTTCGTTCCAAACAGCACATTTTGGTTGGCGCTCGACGAGCTGCGGTCAGAAAGCGCAATGCATGTTGGGATACGCGGCAATATTTGTGATGCCATAGCCCGGGATAAGGGCAAGGCTACCTGGAAAACGTACGGTGACCATCACCAACAGCGGCAACGCGGGACGATCCAAATTATTTGGGCACCGGTGCACTCCTTGCTCCCAGGCAATGAGGCGGCTCACACGGTAGCTCGAGGTCTTACACGCCGAGCCAGTGAGCCTGCCCAACCGGGAACGCGAAGAGACCGCATGTCCACCTATCCAGAAATTACAAATCACTATCGACTGGGGCGGGCCCGGTACCCACCAGCTCAACCTGAACTCACTAAGAAGCAGGCGGTGGCCTGGCGCCTCCTCCAAACCAACATGTACCCGAGCCCAGTGGCCTGTAGCCGGTTCTACCCGGGACAATTTGAAACTATGTGTAAATTCTGTAAGGAGAAGGCGGATCTGCCACATATCTTATGGGCATGCTCTCAGACGGCACTGACCATTTATGGCCGCAAAATCCAAGACCGCGAGCACTGGGAGGCCCTACTGCTCACCTCAGACCCACAAGATCAGGTCTCGGCCACCCGGCTAGCCGAAGAAGCCGCCGAGGTCCAGGGGATCTCGGCCGTCTTCTAGGACAGCGGCGGATAAGACGGCAGCACCCATCACCCCACTCACAGTGCTGGGACAATAAAGTTTTATTCTCTCTCTCTTCTGGAGACTGGCATGATAATCACGTTTGGCACACGGGGGCATCAGCGCGTTGCAACTCAGCCGTTTGAAATGTCCGAGGTTTGCGGGAAGCTCTCAAAAACCTTGTTGCAGCGAGAGCTCCATTCGCTCCATTGACCGGTGGCCCAGTCCAGTTGACCAGTTGGAGCGTGTATGTGTTTGTGTGTATGTGTGTTGTGGATTTCTGCAATCTGAATCCCCCGTTGTGGCGAGTGGTGTTCTCGTGTTTTGTGTTGGTGTGCGATGTGACGTCCATGCGCTCGATCCAGCAAGTCTATGCAAGACAGTGCAAGGATGGCTCTCCGAAGAAGCGATACGCCTAACGAACGGGACAAACGCCGGACTCGCTTGCGCGGGGATCCGAAAAAAGCCTGAAGTTCAGTGACGTGCGTAGCGTAAACTGGAATTATAGACGGCCCCATACATAAGCTAAGTGTGATCTTGCGCTAGTCATGCATATTGGCAGTTGTTCCCGCTAGTGTCATTCTCACCAGCGCGCCTGTATTTGAGTACTTTCTTCCGTGAAGGTAAGCCATAAAAACATAATTGAAGCCCGAACTAGTTAAGGCTTGTTCACACACTTGTAACCGAGTACGACCGAGAGAGACAAGACCGGTTTGTAAGTCTCTTGCGACGTCTTAGGACCGGATGCGCTGCTGCGGAGCTGGTCCTAAGACGTCGTAAGAGGCTTAAAAACCAGTCTTGTCTCTTTCGGTCGTACTCGGTCACAAGTATGTGAACGATGCATAAGGGTCGTCCCTGAAACAGCGAAAACATGGTGTTTGTTGATTGCACTCAGCCGCTCAGCACGACAACCAGCTGCCAATTTTGTATTCTCGTTCAGTGACGTTGGTGTGACGTTTAGTGAAAAATAAAGCTTTTTTGTGCAAATGATCCCCATCCTCTGCTTGTTATCGAACATATCACGACGCAGCTAACTACACACAACTGCATGAAATGACGGCTTTTTTTTTCTTTCTTGACAACACGCTAGTTACACAATTTGGCCACATAAATGGCGTACAAAAACGCCGTACCATAACGATACCCGATAACGAAGAGACGCATGTTCAAGAGCGTCGGCAAAGTACCAGGTATCGTTATCGGAACAGTTTACTAAAACTTTCCGATGTCAGTGCCACAAATCGCTGAGCTTTTTGTTTGTTTTTTTTCTTAACATTTTTTGTTTTGTTGTTTTTCTGCATTTCTCCTGTGTGGGTGGTATTTCGGGGAATGCCGCGTATCCCGAAAAGAAGCGACCGGGGACTGGCTCATTACCTCCACTCCGCCTTGTGTACGCGTCATACCGAGAACCGAAGGCTTGCTGTGCGTGTATTCTGTTGGACCATGCCGAATGTTACGAAGGAAAGCTTGCCGCGCCCTGGTTTTGTTTACGTTAAAGCCACTTTGTGTGGGCGTTGCACCCTGAACCGAAGGTTTGTTTTGTTTGTGTTAGGTTTGTGGTCGGTCGTGCCATGCGGGGATGCCGAAGGGAAACGGTCGGAGGTCCGGCTCGGGAAAGGCCGCTTTCTGTACGCGTTCAATGGAGAGCACCGGGTGACCAAGTCCCCAAACCTCTCAGCGACGCTGTTGAAGCTGCATGGAGTGTAGAAGTAATTTTCTGTTTGTTTGCTTGTTTGCTTTTCTCCTGGAAAAACAAAAAAGGAAAAAGGGAAAAACCCCCAGAGTTCTCACTGGAGCCAAGAAGCTCGGTTCTGATTCGTTAATGTGAGTGGCTTCAGAATGCTGCTAGTTCTTATAAATAAAAGTGAACCGGCGGGAAAAAGACGCACGGAATCCCAAGGGCATTCGGAGACGCAGCTCTCCCGTCCTGCGGTCGTGAAGATGACGGGGATTTGAGCCCGCCGTTCGAACGTCATTGTTCTTACTCAAGTTTTGTTGGTTTCCTGTGTAGTACCGCGTGGTGCTAGAGTTGCAGTGTGAGTGCGTGAGGAAGTGCGCCTGAGAAAATCGTCCGGCGGACTGGACCAAGACCACGGAGGAGGCATCCAACCCACCCCCTGGACCAGCGACAATCCCGCAGATAAGACTTTCATTATCACTTGTATTTTGTTGTACCCGTGCGCTTTGAGTCTGCGGATATGTATTGAGCGGCTCTTTGATTTTCTGTTCGTCTGCTCGCGAGCGTACGTCGTCTACGGTTTCAGAGAGTTTTTTGTTTTGTTTTGTTGTTTGAAGAAAGTAGTAAATATCTTGCGATTTTATCCTCTACCCTGTGGTCGCTTCCCCTGCTCACTTTTACACCAGGCGTGGCCCTAGCGCCTGTCAACCGGTCAACATTTTTTTTCTTCTTTTGTGTGCACACGAGCTGTGGCCTTTGTCTTTTTAATATTGTTTCAACTAATTTACATACTGGACCACGCACATTTGTGACAGTCAGGGGGGACGAGGACGTTGCCTCTCAGATGCTTTCGGACAGGAGATTCGGCATTCACCGTGGCCAGCTCTACGCCGACTTTCTCATCCAAGGTTTCGAAATTGCGTTCAGGCCGAAGCCACTTGAAATTGGTATGCCGCACTCCCGCAGAGCGGCACTCCTGGTTTTGTAGTAAGTGATGCAACGACTTCCAACAAAGCTTTCGAAGCATCCACCAGGAGCAATTTTGGAATAATTTAATTTGTTTTAAAATTAATTTTCTAGTTTTCTGGACAAAATATTGATCTTTGCAAGGTGATACCACTGCCTAGCCGACATGTGAACAATAAAATGGGTGCTAGAATTTATTTCCGTACCACTTTAAGGAACAAATCTGAAGAAACACAGCCGTTTACCACTGCTTGTCATCCGGTCAACATGGTATTGGTTAACTTTGTCCACAGTGATTGGTAACTGTACATACAGTGTTTTTGTTGGTAGGATACAGACCTCCCTATTGGCCTTAAAGCCAACATAAAGATAGTCATGAGTAAAGAATGAGTAAGAGTGGCATTCTATTCAAGTTAACCTCAAATTAATTAGGTCACTATTCTCACCATTGTGCTGTCTTCTGGTTCATCTGGCTGGGTGCTGACCCTTTAAGTTTCCTGATACTGAAAATAAAACATCAACGTGAACAGGGTGCATACAGATGTCCCATGTACATAATGTAAACCTCCAATGAATACTTTCTTCAATAATGACAAATCAGAGCACTAGAAATAAATGTTCTAGAAACTTTGTAGGCTGAGAAAATTCCAATCGTTTCAGGTTCTGTATGTCTGCCCAATGGGTAGACACCCTGTTGATTTTATCAGAAAATTCTGTGGGGCTATAATCAAGCAAGTCAAAACATCAATCAGCTCACAACTTTATTTTCAATAGTTACTTTTAACCTTCAAAATAAATTTACTAAGCAATATGGTTACAGAGAACTGACATGCCGCAACTTTTCCCCAACAACTGGTGTGGAGGAGAGAAACCGTGTCAAAAGCAGACGGCGCCAGGTGACCCAAAGAGGTTAATAAGCGAATCATACAATCTTCCAAAAAATGTGGCTGTGGGGAAGGAAGGGGTTATTGCCAGAAATTGCAACAGTGGCAAACGAAAAGAAACACACAGAGTTACGCATACACAATATAGAATTTTTGAGAAGGACTAATGAAGATAGCCTCACTTGCAATAATAGCTCATGCCGAATTGTCAACTTAAGGATTATCGCTGTTTTAAATGACAACGCAGCTCATAATAATCACATTTGCCCTTTGGGGGCATCAGCACGTTGCAACTCAGCCGTTTGAGATGCCCGAGGCTTGCAGGAAGCTCTTGAGAAACCTCGTTGCTGCGAGAGCTGCAACGAGGTTTCTCGAGGTAGCTTTAAGGAACAAATCTGTAGCTACACAGCCGTTTACCACTGCTTGCCTTCCAGACATCATGGTAGTCATTAACATTGTCCACAGTGATTGGTAACCGGAGATGAATTTCAGTCCGACTAAGACACTTATCGTTTTGAACTTGATTGTGCGATGACGACCATGGATGCTAAAGGCAGCGGTCTCTGCCCCCCCCCCCCCCCCCCCCAACCGGTGTTGCCTGCCGCACTTGTTAAACACAGCATCTCGCGGTTTTGCAGCCACTTCGTAAAGTGTCTAATCGCGTCATGCGATGCTAAAGCCATTTTTTGCCTTTGTTTGTAGAGTCAGCAGGGCTAGACTTTTCTGGCCTTGTAAGTAAAAATTACCAGTAGACTACTGCTATCAGTGATGGTTAAAGGTGTTTTTAATGAGTGAATTCTTAAAAATATGTACCAGCAGATGGTTAGAGGGCCCAGGTTCTTTGGGAAGCAGATGAGGTGTCCTGAAATAAAATGACAAGTATGATTGCTTCAATACAGGAACCTATATCATGAAATTACGAGCTCGTTGGCAAACACTACTTTTGGGGCATTGTTAAGACCTGTCAATTCATCAATATAATATATGTACCAATTATATGCAAAAGACTAAATTTCGAAGCCATGAAAATTAATGCGACAAACGAAGGGGAAGGCATTAGCATGACACAGCCCCACAAAGTCCCGTGTGAATAATCTGCTGCACGCACTTCAAGATAAAATTACAGATTTAAATCGGTTCAGCTTTGGAAAAAGAGCGAGCAGTAGAGCGCTCCAATGTGGAAAAAAGGTCTAGGCTTTTGCTATTAAGCGAGTCTGCATGGCTTTCAGGGTGCGATAGCGGTTGCCGTCCCAACTCGGCTGAGATGCTTCAAATGCTTAAAGGGCAACTCCGGCCAAAACTCAAACTAAAATAAATTACTGGTATCGCTGTAGCGCCACAAAATACCACCCCAGCCAAAATATTATATTCGTGGGAAGCCGCATTCTAAACTAATGCCGATAATCAAAATGCGACCCGCCGCGAGCCGCTGCTTCTTAGCGGGCGGGCAGCGGGTTGACGATCGCTAAAGCAACATTGGCCCATGACGTCAGTATCGTTCTCTTTTTTTCCTCCAGTCTGGGCATTGCACGGAGTGCGCTTCTTTGAGCCGCTACCACCGCTACTTTAGCTTGTGATTGGCGCGTTTAGCCGTTGCTTTTATCTGTAGCCCATGTAGCTTCGGTATAGCCTTTTGTTTATTTGCTTGTGAGGACTCCAAGACTCGTTTTAGCAAGCAACTCGGTGCGCCCAAGACTGCTGCAGCTGTTCCTCAAAAGATGCCGAATGCAACTTGTAGCGCTGTGGGCTGCTCAAACAACCCGCTGCGCAACCCGGAGGTGCTTTTTCGCAAGTTTCCAACGGACCATAGATTGAAGGAGGTGTGGGTGAATGCTATTCAACGAGTGGACTTTGGACTTCAGCTTTAACGCGCCCGAGGAAAAAAGAATGAAAAAACAGACGTGTACGTCCCAGCACACGTGTGTTCGGGCGCCGCAGCCCGCGCCGGAGAACCTCAAAGCTTTGTGTCTTGAACTGACCCGCAGCGTGAAAGTGAGAGGGACCCCAGTACTGTACGTCACTGGCAGCGCGGCGTAGAGCAACGTCGCTCTATTCACTGAGCCCCGATGACAATTTAGGCCTAGCGACGAGTACGGAAGACCGCACACACGGCCGCCGAGTACGGCACCGAACGAGTTCACTCGTTTTCCAGTCGCTAGCTTTTGGGTATAAAAGCGCCGAGTACGGCACCGTACAAGTTCACGGGTTTCCCAGTCGCTAGCTTTTGGGTGTACACACTAACTCTTGCTACATATGCTGGATAACTACCACGCATACAGGATTAAAATAAAATCAGCTTACCTCCTATCTTTAGACGGCTAGCGCAACAGAGGTAGGTGCCACTTGGCCTGCGTACTCGTTGAACGAGAACGATCCTGACGTCACGTTCACATAGCAGCTGATTTCCAGTGTTGCCGGGGCCTCGAGCGGCTAGTTTCGGTTTTGTTGGCCTCGCCCAAACATAACTTTGGGGCGTCGATATCTCTAAAACTACGCACAATAACGAGAAAAAAATTACACCTCGCGATTCAGGGACGCTGACTGCACTAAAAACAGTCATAATCCCTAAATCGAAAGTATGGACTGGAGTTGCCCTTTGAGGAACAAGAGGCATATAAGCTTTTAAGAGAGTGCAGCCATGAATTACATAGTCTTTGGTTGCATACATTTCATGCCCGGCTTTGTCGAATAACTAGTCTTCAATTCGCGAATTAGCTATAAAACTGAGTGCAGACATGCTCAGGAAACCCAACAGCATAGTGGAGCTAGCATATGGCAGAGGTGCCATACTTCACTTCAATGTCCCACGGAAGAAGCTACGAGCCATTAGAGCTAATCTAGTGCCGAGAGTGTGTCATGTAGCCTTAACATTGGGCACAATGGAGCGAGAGCAACTCGTGTCTCCTGTACGCCCAAACTCTTTCGAGTTTGGCCTTGCAAGTCTTTTACTGTCGACATTCACTGCAAAACGCAGAGCAGATACAAAAACCCACACCTTTTTATTTCTCCTTTATTTTCTATACTGTTCTACATACGCGCGCGCGCGGTCAGAATATTGCAGTTAGGCACACCAAAGTGCTGAGGGTCTAGGCACAATTAATGCAGCCCTTCGCTAGGTAAGGCATTTGGGCGGCGTTTGAACATGTGGTAGCAGCGCAGCCAGACGTCACTTTAACCATTGCGATAAGAAATATTAATTACGGCCAAACACGCGGCGCTTTCAAGCTGTTAACAAACAACTCTTGACTTACGGGTACCTCGGTTTCGTCCGCAGTTTCTTTGCTTTTCTTCGTTTTTCTGCACCAGGCAGTCGCTTTCGGGCGCACAAATGCATTTTCAGGCTTCAGGTATTGCTTACGCTTGGTATCAGACATGTTAACCAGATCTGAATCTGAAATACTATAAGTACTGAAATGGAGGAACGTCACCACACCAGTCACACCCCAGATGAATCGGCGATAATAAAAAGAGGCTTCGGCTGGCACTGGTTTATTGGTCACACCAGTCCATGCACCGGTCACACCACTGATCTCTATGACAAATGCTGGATCGTGCTTCTCTCCGGTCCAGAGCCGTGAAGCCACTGGATGGCCATCTTGCTCGTAGACGATTTGGGGTTTCGCTAGCGTTGCAGAGGCTGGCGGCAGCGTACTACAAACACAATTTCTACTCGTTTGTCGTCATTCGCCAAAGAAGTTTTTTCATGACCCTGTGTACCCGTTAAGACTTGCCGTGTGAACACGCGGAAAATTTTACGAAAGCGAAGTGCCGCAGAAAAAAGGCACAACTCGTCGAAAGCAAGTTTCGCCGGTCTCGCGCCGGGATCAAAGCTTTCTTGGCACGCCCAAGTGCTGCGTCTCTGTGCCTTGGCAAGCTTGGATACCGATCAAGAATCAACGCCGTGTGGATGTGTGTTGTGAGTGCAATGTGCGTGAAACCGTATGTAAGGGCACAAATCGTCAAAAGCAAGTGTCGCCAATCTCGCGACCTGATCAAAGCTTCCTTTACACGCCGAAGTGCTGCGTCTCTATACTTTCGCACGCTTGGATACCGATGAAGATTCATTTCGGCGCCGTGTGGATGTCTTGTGCGAGTGCAATGCGCGCAAAGCCATATGTGCATACCTCTGGGCAGCGTTTTACTTTTATTCTGACTACTGTATTTGTAACCTGCGGCACTCGCGGTCCAGAAACGAGCTTCATCCAGTGTCCAGTGGCGACGGAAGAGGGAGGGAGGGAAGGGGGCGGCATCAGCGGCGCGTTTTTTTTCTTCTTTGTTTTGTTTACTAAACGCTTATGGCAATCAAATTAGCAGTACAAAATCGTTATTTCTGTTGTAGCTTTTTCCTGCTGCACTGCGCTTTCGTAAAAATGTCCACGTGTTTTCAACGGCAAGTCTCAACCCTTACACAGGGTCCTAAAAATCTTCGGCGAATGACGACGAACGAGTAGAAAACGTGTCTTGAGCACGCTGCCGCCAGCCTCTGTAACGCTAGCAGAACCGCGAATCGTGTACGAGCAAGATGGCCGCCCGGTCACACCGTCAGGCCCGGAGCGGATTGGCGTGTATAGTAATAAAATAGTACTAAAACCACTAGAACCAAGGAGGTTGACTAAAACGAATAAAACGTACTCCAGAAACGTTGATGATTGTTCTAGTTCGTATATTAAAGGAATATAACAGAGCAGAGACACTGACAAAGTAAAAGAAGACAGACAGAGAAGGGCACTGACTTACAACGGAACCTGGTTGGTGCTGACAGCGGGTAAATATCACACATGCCCGAACCAAAAGCTAAGGAAAGAAAAACACTGCGCATGTATTATATTTCTGGCATGTGCAGAAATGTGTGAGCTAAATATTAAAGCAAATACCTTCCGTCGACTGTGAAAAGCCTCGTGTACGCTTAGCCCTCCTTTTTTCACCTTCCTTTTCCCTCTGTCAGCAAAACACCCACCGAAACATGTTTCTGGCTGGGCCACTGGTGAGACTGCGGTACAAGAAACAAAACTTCTGAAAACGAAACCAATTCCATACATCTGTGTACCGATCCGAATCCAAAGCCAATCCGGAAATATAGAAGCTGGAGAAAGAAAACGCCATTTTTCATCAGGCGTGCTTTTCTTTCAACCTGTGTGTGATACCGAAGCAGCCTTTGGTGATCCGCGGTCGACGCAATGGCAAAGTATATTCTTGTCCACTACGATGATAACATTGCGGAGGTGGTACCTATCGGTTTTGTTCGGAATAAGCAACCAGAAGAAGTAAAAAAACACGGCCAGTACAAGATCGCATGGTGCGCGGACATTGATCTGAAGAATCAGGTGCCGCCTGATGGTGTGACCTACTACAAGGCAGTAGTGTTGCAGTTGTTCGGTGAGTTTTGTGTTTCATTTGCTCTTCTTAACGTAGTGGCGCGCCTCATTGTTGCAAATAATCCACGCCGACTTTTTCCGTGCACATTCTCGTGCTTGCCGTACTCGAGTAAGTTGGTCCTAAGTGTGATCGATTATTGTTTACTCATGGATATCATAGACGCACCGTAGAATACCGCGCGTCCGCCCATTCCCAAATCTGTAAGATCTGAGAAAATGCGCACAGTAAATTTATATGTAAAATTGATGACCGGAAAAGCGCCCATCCCCCATTTTTTTGCGATTCTCTCCAAAGTTTGAGTGGGCGCTTGCCCGGTATTTTACGTAGCGGCGTCTTTCATTTTCTCGAAGGCGCGCTGGATTTCGCGGGACAACAGCGGATGAGCGTGCATCATAGGCAGTCGCGATTATGCACGTGTGTACCACGATAAGGGGGGCGGGAAGGGTGGGGGGAGGGTAAGGAGAAGGGAAAGGGGAGGACAATACTTTATTATGCCAATGATTTTATAAAAAGTGTTGTCAGTATGTCTACTTGAAATGCTAAATACGAAAAAGTTGAAACATGTATACAACACCACGGAAGTTCTTATGTAATCGTAGGATGGGTGTGCACAGAAGTTCCTTTGTAATGTTGGTTCCGTGTTCCTTAAAATTAAAAGCATGATGGTAATAAGGCAATATTACAATCAGTATGTGTAGCGAAATTCGCCGACCTGAATTATGTCGCATGCCCAATAAATAGGATAGTGTTGAATCTGGTTTCTCAGACACATTTGGGGCAATTGAGTCGAACTCGCGGTGTTAGACTTGCCCCAAACGAGTCTAACTGGCTCGCAGTGTCCGCTACTGTTCTTTTTAAGGTTGTTAACCGAAGTATAGCGGTAGACGGAAGCAATAGTGATCAATCCACGACCACTTGGGTATTGGCCGGCTGCTCTATTAAGATCCCCGGCGTGTCGCTGGTGCGCTTGATAGCATGGCTTCTGCCCCAAACTGCTGAATACTGAAAAGGGCTTTTATTTTTTGAGCTCAAAAAGTTTCGGCATTAAAGATGTTTGGCGGGCACAGGTTGTCGCGACTTACAGTGGTATTGCTTCGCAAAAATGAACTTGACCTCCGCCACCCTACTTGCTGTACGTGAGGTTCCGCATACTTGTTTAGTTGCTTTCCGTCGCGTGCTCAAGGCTTGTGCACTTGAATAAAAGCTGCTTTATAAGATCAAAGCACTGAAATGTAATCCGGCTGCGCGAGCGATTCTGCAATGGGGATACACCTTCTAAACCCATGAGCATACTATTATGTGCTTGCATACTATTAAACCTTGTGGGTGCACAAATTGCCATCATAGCGTCGTACATGCATGTGGGGACAGGCTTTGCAACATGTCCACACACAGCGAGTGGCTGAGTCAAAGCTGCCTAGTTGGCCGAGCAGACAGGACCCAATCCCGATGGCCTCTTTCCACTTCTAGATTGCGTTAGCTCCCCATGTCGTATGTATAGACTTTTCCGGTTGGAATGCACGACATCATGCGTATGCATTACTCATACCGCTATACCTTCGCCCTCCTAAATTCTATATACTGTAAACGGCTTAATTTTCGCGAATCGGGCCAAAGCTGAAAATTTGAAATTATTCGTGGGTTCTTTTTGCGAGGACCTCATTTTCGTAATTTTCGCGAATCGAGTGTATCTTTCGTAGCGTTCACATATTGCCCGAATTGTTTGCGGGACATATTTTTTGCGAATTGAAGGCGATTCGCGAAATTTACGAAAATGAGGTCCTCGCGAAAATTTAGTCGGTTACAGTATTGTATGGATGCTGATCGGTATCCCTGGCACTGGACCCATGTGTAGCCACAGTGGCTCACAAATACAGTCATGGTAAAAAGAAATATAAACAGCAGAGCACGTGACATTCTGAGCCTTCAGATCCTCCTTGTGGAACTTAATGATACTGCTCCGGCAAGATTACAAAGCGTTTTGGCATTATTTCTGCCCATTGCCCTATGTGGTACCGTAATTGCCCCTTTAGTCTGTGGTGCATATTTCGGAGGTCTGCTTTTAATAAACAAATAGACGCCAGGGATTGCAGAAAACGAGAACATGAGTAAATCAGCTATGTCATTTGTAGTGACAGGTGCTCAAGGGCACTATGGTTGACCACTGTATTTGTGATTTTGCTGCCTCTTTGACATTTCAGTCAGTGAAGATTGCCTTCTATCCGAGCTGAGTGTTTGCTCTGACGACGCTTAAGCCACAAAGCTAGTGGGTTATTACAAAAGCTGTGGCTAGCGTTCCGTCCAGACGGAACGATAGTCGCAAATAGAGTTTCGTCTAAAGTGCTAATGTCCAGGCTCCAAAGTAATCTTTCTAGAGCTTTTTCTTAATGAGTGTCAATGAACCGCGCGTCTATCACCGGAGTGCGTGTTAACCCAGAGCCGTATATGTAGAGAGTTTGGCCATTCGTTGCGAAGTATAGGAGACAAATGAAGCGGCGCCATTGGCCGAAAGCGGGCTGGGCGTGTTCCAGGGCGTCTTCAGAAATTCGAATGTGACCAACCAGAAGCCGGAAATAATACCCTGGCGGTGGTCGCGAGAAACAAACCTGAGAACTGCATTGAAGTAACTCTCGATGGCTGAAAATATGGTACACGTGATGTTTCAATCACATTCATCTAAAATGATGGTGGAAGAGTGCGACTGGCGGAAAGATCGACATAATCCTTTTGTCAAACGCCGAGCGCAGGGAATCGCCGTCAGAGCGGTCACACTCTGTCCGCGCAAAACAGAGTTCAGTGGCGCATTCGTTTCTTACATCTTTCTGCATGATCATGATCAAAACAACACGTGCACCCTATTTTCAACCACAAAGAGTTACTACACTTCACTCTTACGCACTTATTAAAACCATATACGAACATCGACCTTCGATGATCGATCGGCTCAGAACTGTTTCTCGCTACCACCGCTAGGGGATACTTTTTGGTTTCTGGTTGGTCAAGAGAGCATGCCAAGCCCTCTTTCCGAGTCTGCCGCACGCCCTGGCTCTGCCCGCGCCTCCCATTGACCAAACTCTCTACATATACGGCTCTGTGTTAACCTAACCGGCCCACCCATTTACTTTGCGGCGACAGTATGCGGCGGCTCATTACAAAACTGTTAATTGTCCCACCTTTCAATGTCGCTTCATGGCAGCGGCGCCCCCGTCACTCAGTTAATACGTTTATAGTTCCGTCTGAACGGAACTTCAGTGGCGACAATCACTCCGTCTGGACGGAACTCTAGACACTTGCTATTGCAAAACGACACCATCCTCCAAACGAAATTCAATTGCATGACCTGGCAAATTCTTTCAATAAAATGTGTCGTTCCTGCGGCTGCACAATAAGATGCTGCACAAAAGTCACTGTGAGATAAAGCAGTGCTGTTGGGGGCCATAAATTGAGATTAAATTTGTCAACACACAAAAAATGAAATGAACCAGTCACTTGCTTTAAACACTGCCCGCACCCACCACAATCAGGCGCCGTAAGTATTGTTCGGTCACAGCTCCGTTGTTCGTATTTCTTTTGACCGGGACTGTACTTAGTTGCAAGGTGACAGAAAGATTAATTCACAAATATATAGGCTCACATAGTTATTTTTTCTATCTACAGTAACCAATGAGTTAATTGACAGCCTCATCATCATGTGTCTGTACAGCCTCCACAAATTCATGCTGTGCAGCATAATCATCCCAAATCTTCATTATTTCGATGAAAGACTCAAAATTCTGCAAATAAAAGAGTTTTCTGGTATGGCGCTTACAGAGCACATCATTGACACGGCAGGGATATGAAAGCTAAATAAATGATCATGATTGTATCATAACGGTTACACAGAAAGAACAATAACCTAATTCTGAGCAGACACACTTTCGTTGAAACAAAGTCTTGCGGCAACACCCAAGGTCTTGACGATTCTACTTTGTGCTGTATTTTTATCAGTACAGTCTTGCATAACATTTCTGGTTAAGTAGTGTACATTTATTTTTAAACACTTTATAGACACACTCAGGGAAGCCCAGAGCACGAGGAACACCAGGAGCGCTGAGGCTTTTTCTGCCGAAGAAAAAGAAAACAGCAAAGCACTTGGAAAGGTGGGTACTCAAAGGAATGTGATAGTATGTTTATTGATCTTTTTCAGAATTACTCTACTTTGAAACTATTTGGTAGATGTAACATATGCACTGCAGGTTCGAGGTGCCTTGACTGAAACGGTGTGCTTAGGTGAGCTAAGCAGTCAAGATAAACATCCTGACTGCTTAGTTCAACTTCACACTTCCATACGACTTCTCTACGGCAAGGTGACTGACCGGATATTCCTAACGAAGTGTAATTGTTCACCGCCACTTGTATCGTGTCCGAGCAATTCTCAGGAATGTTCAAACCTCTGCTTGCAATCACAGTGTCTGGATGCTTCCTGTGGCACATTACAAAGCAATGATCATAAAAATTTGAAGTGGGCATGGAGAGTATGCACAGACAACAAAAATTGGAGCAAAACAGCAATGGACTGCGGAAAGTAAAAGGTTACTCTTGACATTTCTGGTTGTCTTTAATGATATTACACAGTAAACAACTACAGGAGAAAGCTGTTAGAGGGCACAAAAACCTGCTTAAAAGGATAACTGCAAAGAAAAAAAAGTGTTTTCTTAAACAGCCTAGTTGGGACAAGCATGCCACAAAACAAATCTTCCGCGAAAACAAAAAAAAAAAAAAATTTTAGCAGTATTTACGCCACAGGGCGTAATTTAGTCGGAGTCACAACCTCTCCACATTTGAAACTCACGCTCTTTCGAAGCGCGCAGAGTGGCTTTTAAACGTCACTCCGTGACGTATAATGCCAATTTTATGGCGCGCGACTTAAAACGGACGAAATAGCCGCAAACTAAAATCAGTCTTGCGCAATAAATAGTGCTGTAAAAAGTATTGTTTCGTATCATGCTTGTCCCAAATAGGCTGTTTGAAAGTACTTTTTTTTTTCTTTGCCGTCACCCTTAAAAGGGGTAGGGAAACGAAATTCCAGCGCTCATTTTCTAGCTTGAGTGTGTTGCATGTTGCACCCTAACCTCAAAAACACCAGTCCTCCATTGGAAGCCATAAAAAAAACTATTTTTAAAGCTAAATAAACAATCTTTCAATATGCACCTGTTGGATGCATGCGGAGCCTGTTTGGGAGGTGATCTAGCAACGTTGGGGAACTTGCTACATAGTCGTGACGTAGCAGATTCCTTCGGAGCAGCGCCACTCTTTGGAATTTCAACATTTTCCTTCAAAGCTTTCCTCCTCAACTCACAAATCTCGCATTAAACCAAACAGGCCAAGAAGACGGAAAGGAGGGACTCCCCTCTTTCTGGGACCCTCGTTTGTGCACCCGGATACAGCCATCCTCCCCCTAGAAGATTAGCCCGTCGCTCAAAACTCGGACAAACGTTGCTTTTCCCAGCCCGTTCACCCATAGCTGACAGTGCTGTGGAAGCTACGTGCTCCTTGGGCCAGCCACACGCTCATCACCCCACGGGTACTTCGAACGGCTCAGTTGTAACGCGTTGACGCTATTGACACCACCACAACGCTGACAACGCCACTAAGGGCGTACATATAGCTTCTAACCTTTCATGGAAAACATATATTCAGCATATTTCAGCTAACGCTAACCGCATGTTAGGTTACATCAAGCGAAATTTTTCATTAGCCCCTGTCTCACTGAAATTAACTCTTTACAAAGTTTCGTCCCGAGTTAGAATATGCAGCTTCTGTCTGGGATCCCGGACTAGTCACTCTCGTATCTACATTGGAAGCCGTTCAGAACAGATCCGCTTGTTTCATCCTCACAAACTATCACCGCACCGCTAGCGTCACCTCTATGAAAACAACTCTCTCATTACCACCTTTATCCCTACGTCGTAAAATTTCTCGTCTTTCCCTATTCCATAAAATGTATCACCATAATTCTTTCCTGCGCGACAAATTAATTGCTCGGCCTGTCTATGTTTCCTCCCGTTTTGATCATCAACATAAGGTGGGCATTCCTAACTCTATCACAACCACGTTTTATTCATCTTTCGTTCCCCGCACATCCCAGGAGTGGAACCACCTTCCTCGGTCGATCGCCATTATCACGGACTCTGAGCTCTTTAAAAGTACAATAACTAATTACTTTATTACTGAGTGTGTCTAAATATGTATTATGTTATTTGCATTAACCTTCTTGTTGCTCTCCCCCTCTGTAATGCCTTCGGGCCCTGAGGGTATAATAAATGAAATTAATGAAATGAAGGGCGGAGCTCATAACCACGCCAGCCTTGCTACGTCACGAATGCGGGGAATCGTTTCTTTGTTTTTGTTTGCGCCGGATATCCCATGATGCATGGCGCTCTCCGTTCGCTTCTCTTCGAGCGCTTGCTCGAGTGCACCGTTTGGAACGAAAAATATAGCCCGTCGTTCAAAATACTACAAACGTGCGATTATCATTTACGGTTATTATCCGTCATGCTTGACTCATTTCCGAACGAAATTTGAATATTTCAATTTTTGTTTCCATACCGCTTTAACAGAAAGAAACCACACCTGGAGGTTGAGGAAATGTTTTTTTTTTTTTTTTTAATAAAAATTTATTGTTTAAAATAGTTTTGTGGTATATTCCTTGATTAAACAAATTAGTATGCAATGGATTAAAGTAAGTAGGCCTAAATTGTTCTGACTAATTCCCCTGTCAGATGGACACGTTAAATGACATTTAAGCAAAATGACATTACAGCTCGGTCAATCGGCGTGTTTAATACGCCACGCTGTGCGTGCACCCGCCACATGCAGAACCAGTATCCCGAGCTGATTCACCGAGCGGTGAATGGCATTCTATCAAAATGGCATTTACTTTCCCGTCTGACAGAGGTATAAGTCTTTTAGTATAAATGACACCCGGAAAGATATTTGAACATCAAATTGATTGGTGAGGTCAAAACGGCACAAATTGATTCAAGTTTACCTAATAATAAAATGAAGACACATCTATCATTGTCAACGTGCTCATCTAAAAAAAAATTATAATATATGTCGCTTCCTTTATTACAGGCACAAAAGGCCAATGCAGCTCAAGGCCAAGTCACCAACTGGGACGAGATCCTAAAAGCCCACACCAAGGAGATCAGAAAAAATCCTGTGTTTGCAGGTGCGGAGCTACCTGTGCCAGTTGATACCACAGCCAGCGAGGTATGACATGCAATAACAACACATTTAAAGTGTATTTTTAAGTGTGCTGGCTAGTTCACCAAAGTACTTTTTATTTGATGATTCCGGGCATACTATTATATAAGAGTGCCTGATTCCTAAAAAAAGTAAAAGCAGAAGGGTATATAACTGCCAAGCAGGCAATATACCGAAACGATCATGTAACTATTAACAGTGATGTTATAGATTCATTTTTCTGTAGTATTGCCACAGTCCTTAGCTGTGGTATCGACACCAGTTTTAACAAACCGGGGGTGTTGGAAAATACTACACTATATCTGAATTTAACTATATCTGAACTGTATAAAAATAATGCATGAGTAACGAGTAGCTCGGTCGTTTGTTTTTACACCAAATTGGTGACATGGGTTCGCTGCACGTTGTTGGGCATGTGCAGGCATGTGCAGGTCGTTGGGCATGTGTTTCCTGCGCGAAATGTTGCCTTTCCTGTGCCCGCTTTGGAGACAGCAGATCGGCGACACCACAAGCAAAGCAAACAATGCTGCCGTTTGCACCTTGCTGGGATGTTATGGCGAATGCTTTCGACACTTATTGGCATGCCACAACAGCTTTTCAAGATGTGCGATGTGGGAGAGAAGCAACTGGCATGGAATGGAGGTGTTGCTGTGTGCTGCGCTTAGAAGCTCAAGACACTTTTTTGAATTCGATTGCCCATGCACGACTTCATAGGGACATTGTTGGTAGCCCTCCAAATGCTCCTGTTTGCTTTGCTCAGCATGCAATGTGGGAAGGCAGCCCTAAGGAAAGAGCGGAGAGCATACGGTGCTGAACAGGCCGGCGGCGGCAAAACAGTGCGCTCTGTGCTGCAGAAACTTTTCAGATTCCAGTTATTTTTACATTTATCGCAGAACTTCTCTTTACTGTGTCCACCTCTCAAACGCCTCAATTTCTTCAATTAAAAGTGAGCACAAACACATTGAAGAAGTACACATGGGAATGGGAGATCCCGATCGCCTCGTCATATTTCTTAATGCCTGACTTCGTCATAACTTGCTGCAACATTACCTGGTCTGCAGTCTCGGGTGTGTTCTGCCTCAGTAAACTTGTTGCCACTGGCTTAGCTAATAGTGGTAAGAGAGATTGAAAACCTTTTGAGATATGAAAGGCTATAGAAGTCAAAACTTCCTAATTATATTTTTTTTTTAAAATGCTTATAGCTCTACTTTTTGCTATAGTAAATGTGTGCATGTGCAGTGACGTGTTCTAAATAATTGAGTGTTGCCTTTTCTTTTTTTGGATTAAGTGTATCCACCATGTTGAGGAGATTGCAAGACTCCGGGCAAAGTGCAAGCGTTCGAAGGACAAAGCACGAAGGCTGCAAAAAGAGTTGGACGTCGTCCAGGTCCTGAACAGGGATCTACAAAAGGCCTTGATTCGGAAAGAAGGTGCGTGCTCTTATTTTAAAAGCTTTTGGTGTCCTTGTTGAAATGTTTGGGTTTAACTTTTTCCCAAGCAAAGCAGAGAACCAGTTATTGCACTGCTTAGGCATGGTTGCAAACCCCTCCCTTCTTCCTTTTTTATTTGTGGTTATAAAAATCTACAAGAAAGGGTTGTGTTGCTTCCCAGTGGTGTACTTATCTTGTCCGATAGTACACTATTATGGTTCCTTCATAACTGCTCTCTTAAAATTCATTAATTTCTGTGCTGAGACTTTTTTGTGATAGGTGGTAACAGAAAGTGGGAGATTTGGCTCTGCCCGCTCCTGGCTTTTTTAAGTTCTAGATGGAATGATGAGTTTTACTTGTTATAAAAGCGAAAAAATTAAATGGACAAAGCTATAAAACGAATGTCGCCTCTCAACATACATTAACCTGCAGTGTGTCCCAGATAGTTAAGTCTAGGGTTCCTGTTTAGGCTCCTTACGGGAGCCAGAGTTGCGCGTCTGTTTTCCACGTGCCGCCGCGCCGCTATTCACCGAGATCTGATCACGTGAGCAGCCGGATCAAGTGTCGTGCAGGAAAGAAGACATTGCGCGCGCCCCGGCGTACGTTCCCCTGCTTTTGAGCACGCCACGTGCCTCGAACGCGCGGCACCGCTATTTGCCGAATTCAGTCACGTGAGGAGCAGGCTCCACATGCTGTGCAGGAAAACCGGTGCTCCGGGGGTGATTTAAAAGGTTAAAAAGCGCAAACAAAACAAGGACAATAAAGACACAAAGACAACATGACGGGCCCTAAAATCACCAGTCCTGTCGTCTTTGTGTCTTTATTGTCCTTGTTTTGTTTGCACTTTTTAACCTTTTAAATCAATATGAACCCACTCGCCCAAACGCAAGTTTTAATTTGGGGGTGGACGCGCAACTCTGGCTCCCGTAGGGAGCCGATACAGGAGCTCTATTTAAGTCTGCCTAGATCTCTTGCAGTCTCTTCCAGTGTGGCAGAGGACTTTTTATACTAAAGCTATTACAGAATGTTTTTGTATAGTGGCCTGCAAGCCTACAACTGCAGGTGCTTTCGGTGGCAACGACATGACCACGAACGCCTTAGTCAGCCATGGCAGCTTGTGGATGCAGTTTACTGCAACTTTGTCGCAATTGCGGTGAACACAGTTAATGCAAGTGTCTCAATCATGTTACGTTTGAGCATCCCCAAAGTGTCTTGGTTGCTCACATCAGAAGAGTACCTTGAGCTTGACCAGATGTTTATGTGACATGTGTGCAGTCCCTTCAAGTCATTAAATACAGTTCAAAATTAACTTCCATGTTCTCAATGTTGACTGTTGGGCAAGTTCTGGATGAATCTTCAAGAACATGGTAGCGCGTTTTGACTAGGACAAGAGGGAGGAACAGACAACGCAGTACGCGAACTTCAAGTGCTTAATTCTCAGAGATCGACATCTGTATAAGCTTTGCACCAAAGCGCCACTCAACCAATACCGTACGCCAAAGCTGCTCTCAGGAATTGTATTTCTCTTTCCGCCAAACCATTCGCAGCCAAGCTGACAGAACTATCACCGTGACTTTTGATAAAGCTAGCTTCTATAACCTCTCTTACAATTTTGTTTTTATGTGTGCTTATGATCATGCATTTCGTAAACACAGGTTTACATCCGCAGTCACAATAGTGCATCGATAAACGGCCACCCCGATGGCAACTCACTTTCTGGAAAGGGTCTTAAAGAAGTTACGAGCGGTAGATATCTCAGAACAAGAAGTAACCCAAAAGAAAGAAAGGGTAACAGAAAACTTGCAAAAATGTGCAAACTGACTGACCCTTTCCATAAGGCCCCGGTGGGCTGTTTGAAGAAGCACCAGAAACCGTTCGTTGCATGCGTGGAAGGTGTTTATCAGGTTCCCTTGACATCTGGCAAACAGTACGTAGGCCAGACGGGAAGATGTATTAACAATAAATTACGGGAGCACAACTAGAAGGTGAGTTGCTATTGGGATGGCCATCTGTCGATGCATTGTTGTGATTGTGGATGTAAACCTGTGTTTACAAAAAGTACGATCATCAGCACACATAAAGATAAAATCGTAAGAGAGATTATAGAGGCGAATTAAATCAAAAGTCACGGCGATAGTTGTATCAGCAGGGCTTCAATTAAAGGGCCCATGAAACGATTTTTGGGTTGGGATAAATCATTTTAGATTGGGATTTTACTAATAGCACATCGTTCAGTGGGCCAAAAGAAAAAAGGTAGTAAGTCAAAAGCCTGACTTTCAGTGCGAAAATTTGAAAACACAGCGGACTATTTCGTACCTCCTCCCCTTCGTAACCTCTCTGCCTTTTCACTGTGATACATCCGCGGTCCCGAAAGCGCGTCATCGGGTCCAAACTTACGTCACACGAAACCGGACCTCATTTAGTCCTTTCACCCCTAAGCTGACATTGTGGTGGAAGCTACGCGCTTGCCGGACCAATCAGCCGCCTCCGTTTCATCACCTGACCTCATTCTCTGCAGCCACATTTGCCACGCTCACGTGGCAAAAGTGTGGCTAGCCCAAGGAGCACGTAGCTTCCACAGCACTGTCAGCTTAGGGGTGAACGGGGTAGGGAAAGAAACTTTTATCCGAGCTTTGAGCGACGGGCTAATCTTCTAGGGGGACAATGGCTCTCTCCGAGTGAGAGGGGCCTCGCTTCTTTTCGTCTTCTTGAACTGCTTGGTGGAATGCGCGATTTATGAGTTGAGGAGGAAAGCGAAACAGGAAAAAGTTGGAAAAGCGTTTCATGACCCCTTTAATTCAGCGGAAAAAAAAACACAGTTCCTGCGAGCAGGTTCGGCTTACGGCATTAGTTGAGTGGCGCTTTGGCGCAGAGCTTATATAGATGTTGATCTCTGAAAATTCAGCAGTTGAAGTTTGCGCACTGCATTTTCTGTTCCCTCCTCTTGTCCTTGTCAAAAAGCACTACCATGTTCTCGAAGTTCCATATTCCCCCAGGATTGAGTTTTGGTGTAATGCAACAAACAAGAATGTAATGCCTTCTAAATTGTTATGAGGTTTGGAAGTGCCTGGTTAGTCTTACAATGTATATATTGCATATTAGTTGAGAATTTCTACCTAGCGTAGTATCCCAAGTGATAACCCTCCCTAAGGTAAGCTGCGAACATGTTAAGAGAAAATAAGGAATGAGCTAACGGTTGGCGTGTAAAGGTTAGTTCATCTTCAGCGGGGTAGCTGTTAAGTCCAGATATTGCGGTAGTTTTTTATAAACAATATTCCATACTATTTCCTCACCACGAAAACATGAGTGCAGGAGCATGCTATGGTGTTCGACATACTCTCTTTGACAAGCTACAGCATCATAAATGTCATGGCCATGACCCTTACTATACCTATTAAGTTTTTGGCAGATGGTGTCATATATGCTGTGTAGGGACTGGACCAAACTGTGATCAGCCTTGTGTTGTGTGGCACTGCTCTCCCTGTATACACAGGGGCAGGAGGGCAGCCGCATTGCTCAAAGCTGGTGGGTGGTTGATCAAATCGGTATATGCTTGCCACCTCACTCTCCGCTTTTAGTGTAGCACCGCACACATTTTGTGGCAGTGCCGCACACTGTTCATATATTGTCATATATTTTTCACAGAACCAGTGGCAGCAGCACCAGCTCCGGTGGTGCAGAACGTGTGCCAGAGAGGTGCAGCCTTGGATGGAGCAGCTGGTGCCGTGGGACCTCCGTCCGCTGAGGCAGCTGCCGAAGCACCCGCTGAGGCGGATCGAAATCACCTCCTAAACTTTATAGAAGAAGGTGATATGGTAAGTTGATTTGGTAATTGTTGGCTTTATAGGAGATATCTTTGGATAGAAAGCTTTTCTATGCTTGCAGGATGTCTTCATTATGAAAAGACCTTGACAATTTGTCATTGACCATGTAGATCTTGCTAAATGTTGCTCAAATGAGAGTTCTCTTTCAGCCTTATCATCATAAATCATTGTTTTTTGGTGTTGCATCACTTACCAGCAGTGGTGCTTATAATGTCCTGAAAAACATATCTAAGGCGACATATGTTTGTAAAAAGATTTAGACTTGCATCTCTAACATTCTGAGTGCATAAGGCAGAAAGACTTAGAGCATCACATTCCCCAATAATTACCTTTGGCCCATACAATAAACCCTTTTCAGAAGTGTGTGCGTGTGCAAGCCCGCCATTTCGTAAAGGGCAACTCCTTTCAAGTCCGAAGATTTCGGGATAATGAGTGATTTCGAATTAAAAAGCCCTAGTAAAAGACACTACTTCATTAGCTTCGCGAAAAATGGGATATATATTTTTAAATCTAATTTTAAACACGAGCGGAAATCGAAACCGAAACTTCGGCCCCGTCCGGCAAGATTGGCCTCGGGCCGCCAAGTACATGGCCATCACGTGGTACGAGATGTCACGTGATCCTCGGCCCAACGACGGGCAGGATGGGGGCGGGCGTGCGGCAGGCGCGAGTGTCGTCTGCACCGCACTCTTCGCCACGTTTTGGTGTCTACGGCATTCAACGACGTCTGCACAACTGCGGCATAAGTCTGCGACTCTGCGCACGTTGTGTCTATAGTGTGGACAAAACTCCGAGAAGCAATAATCACAAATGGTGAGATGACGACGGTGGTTGTAACGCGGAAGACGGCGGTAACGGCGGGTGGTTGGTCTGGTCCCAAGAAGCGCGCTGCGCAGGCGCGTACGCCAATCACGTGGACATCGCTGAGCGCCGAGAGGCAACGTTGCTGACGTCATGCGCTACGCTTGATCGGAGAAGTAAAAACAAGCAAAAGGGGGCCATGATGATGACGTTCAGTTCAATGTTGGCTCCGCCCATGTCGGTGCCTTGACTGCGCTCTTGGTTGCGCTTGAATTCGCCCGTTCGAGTCAGCCGATTTTGGCAACTTGGCGAGTTGCAAAGTTTGCTGGACCGTTTAAGAAACATTTAGACAGAACTGCGTCGTGATATTTGACGCGTGGTCTTCCTAGGCGATACTGAAGAGGACTGCATTGTTTTTTCAAAACCAAAATGGAAGCGGAGTTGCCTTTTAAACGCGGATCCTGAGTAACCATTGGAAACAAGCGCCGCGTCAGTGATTGACGTGGATAGGATGTGAGTGCACCGTCAGCGTTCCACGTGAACTTCGATCCAATCACAGCTGTCGTCTCCAAGAAATTGCGACCGCCAATGTTGTTTGATTAGGTTTTGAAAAGGGTCTACTTTTCCTACGTTCACCAGGTACATGTGAATGAAACTCCGGCAATCTTGGAGTATAAAGTAGCTTCTTTTTTTTAAAGCGGCAGTTTTATAGTCCCAGCCACGCTTGAGGTTGCATAGTAACTCCGTGCACCGGTGAAAAAGTGGCACGCGTTGCACAGGCAACCGAAATCAGTGGGCTCGTCTTCTCATGTTCTCTATCCATCACGCCGACCGAAAAGTTCAGGGGGTGGGGGGGGGAGGGGGATCATGAAACACCATCTAAGGAGCTGGGCTTGGAGGCAAAGTGGGCTGGAAAGGGAAGAGTGAAATCACAAAGCATGCAGTCAGCCAGTGAGCGTGCTGTCGGGTTTTTCTGAGCTGGCCAAATAATCTTGCCAGCAGCCGACGCTACAAGAGAGCTTGCCACCCAGTGCCCCTTCTAGTTCGACAGCCGCATAATCAGGAGACAGAACAAAAGAGCTCAATAGCTCGAGCAGCGTAGTACTGTTGTATGGGCGCTTTCGAGGACGTTTGAAAATGATTGTATCGAAAAAGGGGTTAAACTAACGAAAGCTCACTCTAATCAATATGCACGAAGAAGCATTCCATGAAAAGAGGACCTCTCCGCCAAATACATCGGTTTCGCCTCCTCTTTTCATTTTTTTATAGATGCATTTCCACAATGTTGACGTCATGGTGACGAGGAAAGCTTGGGACGACAGCATCCTGAACAAGGACGTAAGGCCAAGCGTCGCCGTCAAGAACCTGGCCGTCGCTGTGTGGGGGTCTAGTGTCCTTGTGCAGAGAACTGTTACTGGAGTGGCGTCGAACGCCAATACCAACAAGGACAGCAGGCCGCCTCTGACGCCAAGGAAAGTGGCATTCCTAAGAGGTGAGTGCAAATTATATGACGTAATCATAACCTAAACAGTTATTTGAAAAATCTTCTCAGTCAAGGCATTATCTTGGCAGCTAGTTGGTATTATACTGGTAGTTTACAATGTTTCGGTGGTCTTTGGATGGACCGCATAAATTTATCCTTCAGTAGACTCTGACGGGATTTAGCACACAAGTATAACATAATGGTGGAAGCTTTTAGTAAAATTATGGGAAGATTAGGCAAACTCGGTAAAACTCAGAAGTTATTTTTTTTAATACTTTTTGTGCAAACACCAGATAATTTGTTTGTGCCACTGGCCTTTATTCTGGCTATATGAAGTAAACAGTGCATAAGACATTTTCATTTCCTTTTTATTTCAATCATTTTCAGTGGCAATACATGCCACAGTGGCCCGGAATATTATCTGATGTCTTTGCAATAAAAAAGGCTCTGCGAAAATTTCTTCATTGGAAACCAATTCTCTTTTTTGTTTTCTTCTTTTTGACTCGGGTGTCTATGTGCTGATACTTAGAAATGCTAAAGCCACTGCTTTCAGGTATACCTTTGTAATAAATCATAGCGTGATATGCCACTTTATCTTATCACTTTGATGTGCCCATGGAACAATGTGAACTCCCGGTAGGTATTGTGAAAAATTACAGTAGCTCTAGGTACTTGTTGTGCAGTGACAAAAAAAGCAGGGTTATAATATGGGATGTCTTAATCACTTACTCTGAACTGAATTCAGCATTAGCATTGTACTTATTTTTTAATAGTTTGATCTTGGCTTGCTAGAGTATTAAATAGGAGAGGGGCACTATATGTCAGGGTCTCAAACATGCGGCCCGCCTGGCGTTTGCTCGCGGCCCGCGCAGTCGGGCATAAGTGAAAAAGAATGACAATAAGGGTATAACCAGCACATTTCTCTAGGGATTTTGGTTGTGGAAAACTGACGTGGTGACGATATCTTTCATGAGCCCGATACTTGTCAAAAGGAGAAACCGGACGTAACGAAATGGCGACAATTGCTAAGTGTGCCATTTTAATTCAAACAGAATTTTTTTAAAAAAGGGGCAAGAGTTTTGTGGATGTTGTTTTCACTGTGTATTTGTGGGGCTCGGTGGACATTAGATAAGGGGATAACCGTCACACAATGTTGGCTAGTTAACCAAGATTTGTTAATTAACCTTTTTATTATTGCTTTTATAGAGCATATCACAATTGCAATTTTCAAGCACGTCAATATTGAAGGCTATTCCAAATGAAACTGTTCACGAAAGTGATGTGGCAGGTGATATAAATGAACATTTGTTTAAGCCTCTCGTCTACAAGCTGCGCTCCTTTAAATATTTCGTCATTGCATATTTTTCAGAATGCCTAGTGATGAAGCTGCGGGGCGAAAACCAGCATCCAGATGCCATCGCAGTGATGTCAACAACTGCTAAAATCAACCATATCCTGGGGGAAAAGATAAATGACTTGCGAAAGCAAGAAAAAAGAAGGGCAAAATAGTAAATAAAGATGAAACCAGCCAGGTCTTGGCGATGGTTTGCAGTGAAATACGGTGTCGAGCGTGCATTCCCCCACAGGTCCCCACACAGATTGCCCACAGAGCATGGGGTTATGAAACCCTATGGGTTACCCACACGGCTCCCACAGGACTATGATCCTACACAGCTCCTATAGGACCTCTGCAGGACCCACACAGCTCCCACAGACCCACACAGACTGTGTGGGGACCCATGGGGACCTATACACCCACACAATCTCTGTGGGGACCCACACACCCAAACAAACGGTGCGGGGACCCATAGGGACCCGAACACCCACAGAATTTCTGTGGGACCCACACGGTTTCATAACCCCATGGGTCTGCGGGTCTTTGGAGCGGGGAATGCACAGACTTTTCAATGCAGAGCTATATCACCAACTTGTTAACCATGCCGGGCAGCACTAAAAACTGAGAGCATTATTTTAAACTATCTCAGCTTAAAGTTAACCACGACAGAAGCTTCAAGCCATCCTTGCAAATTCAGTGCATAAAGCAAGCCATGTGACCTTCTAGTTGGATGTCATGGTACGTCCAGCTTATAATCATGCGTCAAGCTGTTTTTGCTGCAATGGCTTGTAGTGTCAAAAGTGGTCCAGCTTAAAAAAGAGACGCAAAGTATAGACGTTTGTGAGTGGGGCCCTTACCTAGTCTGCAGCTACATTGCGAAATAGGACGTTCCAACCGGGGTGTTTGCTGCCTGTAACAACCAGAGGTCGGCATTTTAGGTCACCCTCATTCACCCTCACCCTCACAGCCACACTCACCTAAGCCCCTCACTCACCCTCACAGTCACACTCACCTTCAGCCCTTCACTCACCCTCACTGAACCTCACGGCCGTCACGAACTCACCGCCCTCACGCCCCTCACCGCCCTCACCGCCCTCACGGCCCTCACACCCCTCACTCACTCATGGCCCTCACGCCGCTCACCGCCCTCACGCCACTCACCGCCCTCACGGCCCTCACCGCCCTCACGGCCCTCACCGCCCTCACGGCCCTCACGCACTGATAGCCCTCACGCTACTCACCGCCCTCACCGCCCTCACGGCCCTCACGCACTCATAGCCCTCACGACACTCCCCGCCCTCACCGCCCTCACGGCCCTCACCGCCCTCACGGCCCTCACGCCACTCACCGCCCTCACGCCACTCACCGCCCTCACGCCACTCACCGCCCTCACGCCCCTCACCGCCCTTGCGGCCCTCACACTCCTCACGCCCCTCACGCACTCATGGCCCTCACGCCACTCAGGCCAGCTTCAGATGGGGGAATTTCGCCCAGGAACTTTACGTCGGAACACCAGCAACACGGGCCGCCCGCGATCACACGCAGCAACCAATTGCTGCAATTTGCCATCGTCATCATAAAATTTTATTTTTCTTGCACAATTTAGACACAATCACGCGTTATAAACGTGTTTTTATTCATTTAAATCTCGTTAAGAATGCTAATGCACCTTTCTGAAACAGTTTATTTCCAAACAAAAACGATCGATTTCAAACCAGAACCAAGCCTTTCGGTGTCATCATCCCCGGCACGAGGTATCACGTGAAAATTTTGCGTCCCTGATTGGATGCAGCCGCTTCAAACGTCTTTGAATTGCTCAGAGTTGCTTTCTTATTTCGAGCCGGACCCGATCTCAGCAATTCGTGTCAATCTAGGGAAAGCTAGAGAACAACCCGCCATTAACAGCAAAATTGCTGAGAAAGATGCTCGATCTGAAGGGCGCCTCACGCACTCTCCGCCCTCACGGCCCTCACGCCTCTCATGTCACTTCCCTCACGCACTCATGGCCCTCACACCCCTCATGCACTCATCGCCCTCACACCACTCACGCATTCACGGCCCTCACGCCACTCACCGCCCTCACGCCCCTCACGCACTCATGGCCCTCATACCCCTCACCGCCCTCACCGCCCTCATGGCCCTCATGGCCCTCACGGCCCTCACCGCCCTCACGGCCCTCTCCGCCCTCACAGCCCTCACGACCCTCACCGCCCTCACAGCCCTCACAGCCCTCACTCACCCTCGCTCACCCTCACACTCATGAATTTTCCTGGTTCAGAAACTCACTCACCCTCACCTCACCTGTGAAGATGAAGGTGAGTGAGGGTAATAGTGGGCCCTCATGAGTGAGGTTTGCCGAGGTATGGTAACAACACGACCAGCTTGTGCCCAGCGATTGTTCGAGCTGAATACATGTCCTCGACACTGTCATTATTTGACAAGCATTTCTATGAATGATAAACATGACTGACTTACAGAGAGACTCCACCTCAACGACTAATGACTTGGGATACCTAACTGAATACTGATATATCAACTAAATGCAAAACAATTATCTGACAAGCATTAAATTTTTCAAGAGGCTGGGTCGACTCCGCATTAAGTTGAAGGAGTCGATGCGTAATAGGACAATACAAACAAAAATATGCCTTAGAATTCCTTTTGCACCCCCAAAATGATGTGTTCTTGAAGGCAAGGTACACAATGTTCTTGATTTAGAAAGTGCCTCAGCTGCACAAATGCATATGCAATAAGGGCACTTGCCAAGCCTATTCTACTCAGCTCTGTGCAGGTTAAGCTAAGTTAGAGTATAGAAGTACAGGCTCACTGACACCATCAGAAAGGCAGGAAGAAGTCTCCAGTGTTCCACCTCCAGCCCGTCTGCTACCTTCGATGAAGTTTCAGCGCCTGATGAGCCTGGAGCGAGCACATCTGTCCAAAGCGGGGTGAAAAGCACAAGCACGTGCTGGAGGACGCCCAGCCATTCTCTTTTTGTCATCGGCTATACTACATATCCTTAGCAAGACATATTTTTAAGTGAGGAAAAGTATTGCAAATATGCAGTCCACCTTAAAGATAACAACAGTTGCCATTCACCATTTTCCAAATAAGTGCTCCCACCTATCGGAACATTTACACATGTGGTGCGCGAGTAGGTTCAGGACTGAGAGGCTAGAAAGCGAAGCGCTCGCAAGGCTTGCCTGGCCCTTCCAACCATGCGGGTACATTCGTCGCAAGTTCCCGATTTGTAGACAAAATGATTTAGAATGAGAAAATCTTGTCTACGCCCGAGGTAGAACATTGAATTGCGATTCCTCCATATTGTGCGAACCATCCTTCAAACTGCGGTATTACCTGCAAATGAACTATGCTGTGCTGCGGCACGCGTCCATGCTGCCTGCTTCAGAGGAAAACCACTGCTCGTGTTGAAGACGACATCCCACAGTGTACAGGCAACAATGTTTAACGAACTAAAACAAAATTGATATCATTCAATAGACACAGATAGGCTCACAAAGTGTCGACACCATGATTGTTGTTGTTGGTTTTACTCTTGCGTACAAACAAAAGTGACTTCCTTTCTTCTCCGATGTACAGTAAAACCCCCTTATCTTCGAGGCCCCTATTTCTTCTCGAATCGGTCACAGAGAACATAATCGCAGCCACTGACTTCCGCAAAATTAAAGGCCGCGAAAATTAAAGGTTCGTCAAAATTAAGGGGTTTACTGTTCTTCTGAGTGTCACATGATGTTAACATTTCAAGGAGGCTGAAGGTATTGGTTTAAGAAAAAATTGACCTACGAAAAAAATGCCCTTCTCCAGGTTAGGCACGCGAGGTTCTTTTGCACTACCTATAAGGTGGCAAGTTTGTTTCGGCAGAGCTTTTGGTAAAACGGAGTCACAAAAGTAGCTATACTTGGAGTCAACTATTTTGTGCTGCATTATAAAACCAGAGTAGATTCCACAGTGCTTCAGCAGAGCACTGTTAGTTGCGAGAGCATATGTGGTTTAGTGTTGCATCCCATTTGCATGATCTAGAGAAACTAGCGCCGACAGAGTTGGAGCACTAATAATATTAACAGCCGACTGTAGAAGCATTGAGAGTGTGCACATGCGAACAGTGCATTTCTTAAAGGTGGATACGAGCAAAGGTAAAAACAATATCTATACTTACGGCGGCCATACTTGCTTTTCCCAAGCACGACCACTTTTCCCTCGGTAGCACCATCCAGTAAGAAGCACCAGCAACGCGCCCATGAGACGCCGGCGACTCCTGGATTGAATGACGACCCGCCTGAGGTCTTGGAAGGAGATCCAGAACACCGCTTTAGGTCAGATGTTGTATCTGGTGGGGCAGGGACTAAAAGTCAAAATTAACAAATTTATCTGAAGCGCTACATTCCTATAGGATGGCAGTATTTTTTTAGGCCAGTAATGCGCTTTAATTAAACACAAATGGTTGGTTTATATGATGAACCAGCAGCCCCTATTTTGCTTAGGTGTAACGCAGTGTCTACCGTTACGTCCGACGGAACCCGAAATAAAAATTAAAGTTACGCCCAACGTAACTGTCAAGCATTCGAGTTACGTCCGACGTAACCCAAAATAAAAATTAAAGTTACCGTATTTACTCGAAAATAGGTCGAACCCTATTTGTTGGACCCACCGAGAATAAAAAAATAGTTCAAATATAGGTCGACCATTGTTTTTTTTTTTGTTTTTTTTTTACGAACAGGGGAAAATTTTGGGCAAAAGAAACAAACCTTTATTTACGTCACTCTCAGCTAAATCATGGGGCGATGCCGAAAACTTTATCACCGTCAGAACTTCTGGACATGTCATCGTCGTTCGAAGCTTCGTCAGCTTGGTAGACATCCTCGCAAATTCGCAACAATACTTCACTGACACCGTTGTAAAATGACAAGAAGAAACGAAAGAAGGTGCAAAGCGACGAAAGACAAACTACAAAGACGCAAGCAAAGCCGCCGTGTCGCCATGAGCAACACGCGAGCCGAGCGTTGGCCGAGCAGCCTCAAGCAACAAACAAAAGTAACCTCGTTTTTTTTTTTTTTTTGGTGCGCGTTTGCGAGGACGGAGGGCGAAATGCATGGCGCATTGCTTTCCTCTCCTTCCCCGTTGCCCAGCAAGGGGAACACTAGTGGCTAGAGGCGCGATGGCGAAACGCAACGCCCGAGATGCGCGCAATAGCGGCACCGGCCACCGCGCGCGCGGGCCATTTCAATTGTTTTTGTGCACTAAAAGCTTTTTGAAACAAGAAGCGGCGCGGCTCTATGGCAACGTTGGCTCGGTGACTCGATAGCTCCATGCCTCCGGTAGGGTCGCAAAATTTGGTCGCGAAAGTAGGTCGAAATTTTTTTATCACAATTTCCGAAAAAAAAAAGAAAAAAAATGCTCGACTTATATTTGAATAAACACGGTAGTCAGCCGCGCGACGAGACACACATTATGAAAGCGATAGATGCGAGCAACCAAGGCGACGAGCGACGTTTTCTAGAAGCCCAAGAACCGAGCGGCGCAAGCAGCTCGCCGTCGCTCGTCTCGCTGATCGCTATACTGCTCACACGCCGTTCAGAAAGGCGCTCTAAGTGCTTACCATTGCATTGGGACCAGCCTCACATCAAACCGTAACCAGTGTTGACTTTTTTTTTTAGCCGCCCAGGTAGAAGTTAACATCGTACATTTACAGTTTTCAAGCATGGCTCCTCGTTCATTGCTCGATTTACATTTTCGGTAAATGACAAACCGCAATGAAGCACAATTATTCTAGTTCGAAATTGTCACGAACACTTGACACTCATGCTTATACTGTAGCGCACCCAACGTAATTTAAAAGTAGAACGAAAAGGGGACGAGATTCGCTTACCGTTTCACGGAGACAGACGCCTTGGAATCCCAGGCCTAAAGAACTCGGAGGTCGCCGGCGGTGCGGCGATCGGACGAGGCGAGCCGACCGCGCTGACCCAGGCCGACCACACCAGGTTAAACTATGAGAGGCGCCGTCGAGTTTAGAACCAGAGACGCAGTAGATACGGACCGCAAAACATCTGTCCCGTAACCGTAAACGAGCCAACGAACCACACCGCTCTATCTTCGCCATTGTTCGCCATCGCCGCGACGACCGGAAGTGGAAGCCACGAAGCTAGAAAAGCCGCGGCAGCGGAAGCCACTGGGCAGAAGCTTTACGTTTCGGTTTCGCTTTTCTCCAACGCCGGCTACGGTCGCTACGGTTGCGGGCTGGTGGGTTTGTGGCTGGTTGCGACGACGCGAGGGCCCACGAAAAGACGCCGAGTTTGCCGAGTACGAGTCATGGCCCACGATACGAGCAACGGGCCGTTTGCCGCTGTCGACCGGCGATGCGGTATCCGCGGCTTGGTGTTACGGTCGGTTTGTTGCCGTGCACGTTGACTCAAAGCTCGAAGTTACGCAGTTCCCTTCCGGCACCAGCCGCACCACGTTTTCCGGTGCATTGCACGTGGAGGCCTTTCGACGCATTCAGTGAAAGTAAAGATCGTGTCCGCTGTCTTCGGTGCTGTGGAAGAAGTTGCGAGACGGAAGAAGCATCAAAACCAAGGCGTTTAGGACTCCAGGCCGGGCCGCCGGTTCTCTCTGACCGAGAGGCGACGGGTGTGCGCACGCTTTGAGGAAGCCTTCGCGTTTCGCCGCGCCAGACCTCGTCGATCGCGACCGGACCAACCGGACCCCGAGTCCGACAGGCTCTTGCGCAGCCAGAAACGGCACCGAGGTAGGAGCTGCTCGTTCTGCGCTACCATGCAGTACTCTACAGTGCTTGGAGCTCTCGGTGTCATTCGTGCTTGCACTAAAGCCTTTGTGACCCGTTCGGACGCGCAAGTCGCACTTCGCAAAGGTTTGGACGGGGCCGCCTTCACCGAGCAGCTCCGCTATATTCCGCTTACTTATGATCGCAAGAAAAGCTTGCGTTTGTTCTCGGGAAAAAAAAAAATTGCGGGACCGCTCTCCGCGCCGCCAACGAGGTTGGCCGCCGCCATGTTCTCAGCTGTTCACTCGCTCCCACAGCGAGCGCCTTGCGATTATCCTCCCCGTTCCAAAATGCGATGCGCTTTGCGCATTATGCCGTTTACATGACCGCATATTGAATGCGGCAACTGGATTCAATGCGACTAAGTCGCATTCATGTAAACGCGGCTTATGTTCTTTTTCGACATGCCTGGTGTATGTAACGATACCGGTGGTGAACGATGGACGTTTTTGTTGGAAGATGTCGGTCCTCTTTCTGCGTGTATGATTTGGTTATACCGGTTGTCCTGTGTTATAAGCGTTTTGTCGGAAAGACGTCGGTCGCCTACGTCATCGGACGCAAAATCATACCAGCACACCGAATCATATCGGCAAGCAAACTGGCTGCCACTATAGACAGACTCGGAGCCATAGCGGTGCCGGTATCTCCAGTTATGCAGAACGCCCAACCAAACCAGCTGCATACGTAATAACAAGAAATTAATATGGTGTCATACCAGAACTGTACAGGCAGCAGGTTTGTTTCTTGTACGTTTTTCCAATAAGGGAGGTATCGCCCATTCTTGTCTCGGAGCTGCATCGGCCGAATCTTGTCATCATGAGATGGGCAGGAGCTTCCTGTTACAGGTGGATCGTTTAGAAAGTGCGGGGTTTCCGCGGAAATCTCTGACTGACGCAGCGGGCAGCCTGAAAAAAAAATATTGAGGTGTTCGCGTAAACGCCCGTGAAGGGCAAAAAACCAGACCGGCCATCATCTTTTACCTTCATGCTACCTCCCACAACTTAAAAAAAGTTGCGGAGCGTTAAAACGTTCCGGTTTTTTTTTTTCGGCCCCGAAGAAACTGTCTGCCTTGTGCAGAAGCATATATGCTCCGGAGGAGGCTAGTGAGGAATGCAAAAGGAAACATGAAACGAAGTATGTGGATTGTAAAACATCTGTCGTCTACGATATACCATTATCCTGTGGGCGCTCGTATGTAGGGCAAACAGGCCGCTGCATTATTGATCGTACGAGGGAGCACGCGGCAACTATCAAACAGACGCCGCCTGGCCAGAAGGCCGTGCATTGTGATCGATGCCCGTACACCAGTGTTGTACGGAACGGCGTTCCAAGGAACGGCGTTCCTGGAACGTGTTTTTTTTTTTCAGGAGGGACGAAGGAACGCCGCCGTTCCATTTTGCATCAGTGGAACTGGAACGGAAACTCGTTACATTTTTATTGGAACGGAAAAAGGAACGGCGTTCCTTTTTTTCGTCCAGTGGGGTAATTTTTATGTTATTTCTAAAAGGGAAATTTTCAAATGTATAAAAACAACATCATTGCGAAGAGCAGGGTATTGTCAGCTTTCTTGTTACTTAGGTTTTATTTCTGGGGTCCTCGCTTGGTAACAGTTGGGGGAAGAAGGCTATTGGACATCGACTTTTTTTTCAGTGCCCGGAACTGCGGTACAAAAAACCAAAACATTTAGTCGAAGGAAAAGACACAGAAGGAGGGACGTCTGAAACTCAGCTACTTTCTTTGCCCCACAAATCGCATACGCCCAGAAATCTAAGGCTGACTACAGCCATCACTGAACTTTCACAAAGAGGCGTACAGTTACAACAGAAGGACAGGTTACCAGACATAGAACGCCACCTTGTATCTCAAACATTGGTCACTTAACATATATACATAAAAATTAAACTTCATTCCTTCTCCCCTTGTCCCCCAGCTTAAAACGGAACAACGAATCCAGCCTTCATGAAAGACTGGCAGTTTTCCAGATTGCCTTCCAAAAGTCCTACACTATTTTTTCCCGCGCTAGGCTTCACTTCCTCGTCTTGCGGACATAAACATCGAGAAGCAAGTGTTGTTAAGTTCGGACAAAGGACTTTGTTAGATCAAAACATGTCAGGTTGTTGTAAAACACTTGTGCAGTGTAGGTTAACGGTACTGTAGAAAACACGTCAAGCGACTCCTATGTCTCGGATGGAATGTCTTTAATCACGCGCGCTCGCGACCACCTCAGCGCTTGTGCATGGCGATGGTGCCGCGAGCTAAAAGAGAAAACAAAAAAAAAAGTGTCTAGCACGGGGCCCCTACAGGGCTCCCCCCCCTAGCAACATGGAGCAAAGTGTGTCACCCATGGGGCAGAGTCAGATGTTCCATGAGACACGCTTAGTGACGGGTAGCGAACTTGTAGGCGCGTGGGAGTTTCCTTGTATGATCGTAGCCGGAGGTGCAGGATTATCGTCCAGGAAGGCTGGCTTTATGCGGTCCATTGCAACGATCTCTGTGCGACCGTGCAAATCGAGGGTCATCGTTTTTGCCGTACGGTCAATGACTTTGAATGGCCCGTCGTAAGGCGGTGTTAAACTCCTCTTGAGGCCCTCCTTCCGCAGGAAAACGTGCGTGCATGTTGTTAGATCTTGGCTTACAAAAACTCTGCGGGAGCTTGGCAGGCGAGGCGGTGTTGGTTGTAGCCGTTGGAAGATCTCCCTCAAGTTTTCCAAGTATGTCTGAGATGGGAGTGATGCAAATGTCTTGGGTGCTTCGAAAAATTCTCCGGGTAAACGAAGTGGTGCACCATTCACCAACTCTGCGGAGGTGCAGTTCAGGTCTTGTTTGTATGTAGATCGGATACCGAGCAGGACAAGAGGCAAATGTTCCACCCAGTAAAGGCGTCCGTCTCGTGCCGTGATAGCCGCTTTGAGCTGCCGGTGTGAGCGTTCCACCATGCCATTAGCCGACGGGTGGTATGCGGCGGTGTGGATGTGGCGGGCCCCGAGCAGGTCGGTTAGGGCCGCAAACAAGGTGCTCTGGAACTGGCGTCCCCTGTCTGTCGTTACTGTTGATGGGCAACCGAAGCGAGAAACCCACGTCCCTACAAATGTTCTTGCGACGGTCTCAGCAGAGATGTCGGCCAGTGGAACTGCTTCGGGCTACCTAGTGTACCGATCAACAGCTGTTAAAATGTAGGTGAATCCTCGAGATGATGGGAGAGGGCCTACGATGTCGATGTGCACGTGGTCGAATCTTGCATCCGGGGCTGGGAACGGTTTGAAGGGTGTTAGGGTATGTTTGTTCACTTTAGAGCTCTGGCACTGTAGACATGTTTTTGCCCAACTGCGCACATCTGCGTTCATTTTTGGCCACACATAGCGTGCTGTGATCAGTCGTTGTGTATTTCGGATACCTGGATGGCTGATGGTGTGCTGTCGGTCGAAAACCTGGCGCCTCAGGGCCAACGGAACGAATGGTCGTGCTGTTCCCGTAGATATGTCACATGTGATGGTGGTTGACGAGTTCGGAAGAGGTATGTCCTTGAGTACAAGCGTGGTCGTTGCATTTCGCAGAACTTGTAACTCTGAATCTATCTGTTGTGCTGCAACTAGGGTCTGGAGGTCCACAGAGGCAGAAGTAGAAGAGAAGGCAACAATGCGAGAAAGCGCGTCGGCTGCACTGTTGTCTTGGCCCTTGACGTGTCGAAGGTCGGCGGTAAACTCGGAGATGAAGGCAAGATGTCTTATCTCACGCGCCGAGTAGGTGGTGTGGTTGCCCCGAAAGGCGTAGGTCAGGGGCTTGTGGTCTGTGAGTACATGAAACGGTCGTCCTTCTAGGAAGTAGCGGAAATGTTTGACAATAAACACAATAAACTCCAACACACTTTATTACAAAGAATTATATAAATGTAAAGCAGATTTTGTTTTTGTGTTTAAAAGTTATAATGAGTGTCGACCAAAAAATAGGGACATTCACGTTGCGTCAAACGAGCTTCGTCGTAACCACTGTCGTCGGAACCAGCGAACGTCGCCGCATTGCCATGGCCATCGTAACCGAAATCAAAAACAAAGCAAGCTGCAAACTTTCGCGCCAACGGGTTTCGGGCCGTTTCAGGTAGTGATTCGACGAATCTTTATTCGAATTGAGAATCAGAGCCGAATCTGAAGATTCCGAAAGATTCAGAAGAGTAGGCGAATCTCAAGCGATTCGGAAAAATTCGGAAAGATTCGCAGCGTTGCCATGGTTGCCAGATCACGTCGATGAGTGTTTCAACTTTTTATGATATTAAATTCACTAAACTGTACAAAGTGTACGAGTGATATTGTCATATAATATCACAGTAATAAATAAAATGTTCCGCTTTGCTTATATTATTTTGGAAACCTGTCGAGAGCGGTAGCTAAACATCGCGGAAAAATTCGTTTCGGTCTTGGATTACGACCAAAATAGGCATCCTTTGTGCACGTGGAAGTACAAGCGCTTGTTTTCATCGCCGCAAGAGATCAATGCCGTACGTGCTGTTCGGTACCGGCACAATTCGTGCCTATAATTATGGTCATAGTGGCACACACAACAAAAGTGAGTATGTTCGATTCGATTATATTCAACGTGTGTCCAACGGAACACGGGAAACAATCAAACTCCTTGCGCCATACTATTACAGTCTCCTGTACAGTATTTGTACCTTTCTCTCTAATCATATTCCGTATAGTTAGTGTTTGTTTCCGTACAATACTGTTACGTTGGACGCCTCTGAATTGTGTTTCTTTTTCATCAACTAAAGTTCACGTACACAAAACATGCTGCCGAGAATAAAGAAACTACTGTGCGACCTTTTCTTCGCCGCCGGTACGCGGTCGAAGTTGAGACGAGCAACATTCATCTCGCTCTCGCGCCTTACAGGTACAGACATACGCAGCTCTAGAGAAGGAGGCGAATCGTTTCCTGGCCTGAATATATTTATTGTACGTTGCGCCACATTATATATAATACATAGAATTTCGCGACATCTGACCGATCACCGAGAAACCGAGACCGTGCATTGGTTAGGCCTGCGTCAGCCACGCTGATCACCTCAGCTGGACATGGGCGCGTGCCATGGTTTGGAATAACAGTACAGTGCATACCATACGCTGAAAGAAACAAGACAAACTCTGGTTACATGCAGTAACAGTACCTAGAAAAAAAAACATAACTGACCCCATTCGCGGGGTTTACGACAAGGTTCACGCTGCCATCTGCAACCAGCGACGAATCTGACGAATCTTCGAATCTGCCGAATATTCGTCGCGGGAAGTTCGTAAATTTCTGTATCTGTCGGAATGCGAATCTCCGGTGATTTGTCCGATCGTTAGTTTTAGGCCTTTAGGCTTTCGAGAAAACATCGAAGAGCGTTCCTGGTAAAACACAAAGTGCTCTAAGTGCCGGCGTGCCCATGGAACCAGCTGTGGGTTTGAGTCTACTTGGTGAGTACTCGCCCATTCGTTTTACTTTTTCAGTGCTTTCTTTTCGGAGCGTTTGTGACGTGTTCTTGTGTGTGTAGGAAGCGTGAAGGTGAACGTGTGCGTCTCCTTGTCGCACACGTGCTTTACGCATTGGATGACCCTCGAACTTTTTCCCAAGGAAGTCCCGGAACCGACCTGTCACTGAGCGAGCAGTCAGATTGCGGGAACGCACAGAGAGGCAAAGGTCCCACTGAAGCCAGAGAGGGGGGGGGGGGGGGTTGACGGGACTTGATAAGTGTATCGGACAGCTTTATTTCGTAGATCGGTGGACAAGTCGAGTTCTACAAATCGGGTGGCCGGTTGGTACCACCTAACTAGGCGATGTATTTCGCGGAACCCATGACCGCTAAGGGTACCTGTTACGTGCTCGCGCTTGTAGTTTCATCCCTTTTGCTTTCACTGAGGGTGTTCGAATTCAAGTTCGATTTTCGTGCTCGGAAACTACTTGAAATATTGCATGACGTGCGCCTTTAGAAGCAGTGTCTGTAGTGATGATGTTGCTTGCGAACAGTATAAAGAGTTCTTTTTTGACTAAGGCACGGACTTTTTATACAAAATGCGGCATATGTTGTACTTATTTGCTAGCCCTCTGCAGGGGCGGACGTAGGTATTTCTTGAGGCGGGGGGGTCAGGTGTTGGTCAGCGTATCATATGTTTAATACCCCCTGTTCCCTTTTTCACGCCCTAAATTTTAGGCATGCAGAATTCAGGACGGGGGTCAGGACATACGGACCCCCCTCTGAATCCGCCCCTGGCCGCTCTGGCAGTAGCTTATTTGTTGGTTGGAGGAAAACACACGCATTGAGTAGTTACAAACAAACAAAAAATAATGTAGAGTCGAGTACCGGTCCGACGGCACTCTTGCAGAGCGTTTACGTGCCGTGCGATGGTACTCCACTCACGCCTTCAAGTGCCGACCGAATGTCTGGAGTAAAGCAAATTGTCAGAACGAGTCTTTCGAAGTTCTAGCGTAGCATAGTGGAAAGTGTAGTGTAGCTCGCCCTATACGGAGCGGTCCACAGTGTGGGCTTACTTTTTAATTCTTTTTTCTCGAGCACTTTGTTTTGTCGAGGCATTTGGCGATATTTACGACATTTCGTTTTTACCATTAACACTAAAAAAACGGATGTCGTCGTCGAAGCTTTGCTTAACAAAACGTTATGGGACTATAGAAAAATCGTAAGGGTGCAGGCGAGCTGGTGAATATTAACCATGTTGAATCAACATGAGAATGTGGTAGAGAGCTGAGTATGAGACGTCCTCCGGTCTATTTTCTGTCCCTTCTACGTTTTGATGTTTCTTCTCTACACCAGTCTCAGGTTAATTCAACATGGTTATGCGACTCCCTTTCCGGAGGGGCATGGCAGACTGCGGGGCTTTGTATGGGACAGAGGGGCTGGACTCTGCGAAGCCGCATATACAACGGGCCACGTGGGCTAATCGTTTTGTAATTAACAGCCGTATACTGTCGCCGCGAGGCGGCGTGAACGCAGGCGGGAGGGTTGGTTAACGAGCTCCCCAGTGATACACGCGCCGTCTGACTTTCTTTCGGACGGCACTTTAGGCGCAAGTGGAGTGCCGCCGGATGTCACTGTAGACAGCCAAAACACAACAAAAAACGATTTGTTTGGAACAACTTTCTTGAAGAGGCCATGAACTGATTCTTTAACTACTTCCTCCTCAGCTTTTCTTCTTAGTACATAAGCGAAGCGAGAAATCATGTGTCGTATTTAACTGAAACCCGAAGTTCTGTCAGCAGTCTGAGAGCCGGCATGGACAAAGCCCTACGTAAAATTCAGGCTTCACATTTTTGCAAGCACCGACAACCATAAAGCGAGCGACGAGACAAGCAGTGGCGACACTTTTAGCTATCGCTCAGCCGCACGACGAGGCACACTGCATGAAAGCGACACGAGGAAGCGATCAATGCGATAAGCGACGTTTTCTAGAAATTCAAGAGCGACAGTGACAGTGAAAAATCTTCGTCGCTGTCGCTGATGCTCGCCTTGTTGCTCGCTAAATCGCTTACATACGGTCCAGCCTTAATCGTGTGAATGCGAGAGACATGTGCCAGGAATGAGTGCTGTGCTGCCACTCACTTTCAGGGGCCTCTCATTTCAGGGCTACACTGCAATTTGCTTCCAAGTGCAGCACGGGCCTCGTGCTCAGACGCTTTGATGCCACCTACGAAACTAGCACAAGCGCCTTCTTTTTGGTGCCTCGACAGTCCACAGTCCCTTCGCAGCCTCAAGTTGGGTTGCTATAACGACAGCGGCACGTGTCCCTGCTTGTCTTGTTCACCAGAGGTTTGAAGACCAACTGCAGACTTTCGACAGAGTGACACATTTAGTTTAGTAACACCATTGTTCCTTCCTTGGGACAATTCTCAATACATGGAAGGAGCAGGATGGCAATTGCATCAGTGGGGAGCACGTCCAGGCACTATACCTGTACTAATACTTGCTTGAGCACCTGTTTATTTAAGGTTATGTTTACACTGGCAGCGTTACCTCGGAGGCGGGGGTTCCCTAACAGAAGAAAAATTTGACTGGGCCATAGGTAAGGCCAAGTTCAACTCGCGCTGCTGATCCTGTTGGCCCGGAGCCTCTACAAAAACGAGGACCTGGTCAATAGGAGCTTGACAAAGGAAAGAAGCCCATTACGCCTTGGGAAAGAAGCCCATTACACCTGCCAAAGTGGATGCAATTGCTGGTGCGTGCCTTGCTGCATATTCACCTTCCCGGCTCTAAACTATGCAGCAATTGGCAGGTTTGGCAACGTGCATTATATAGGTTTATAGACCATACGCGAAATAGCTCTTGGGTATCACCATCATGCCGCTGGCAGCCGATATGTGCGGGTTTTGCTACCTTGAATTTGCAAATGGCACTACACCTGGTCTCGCCTTAGCATGAACTAACTGCGAAGTCTGTGCAAGCGCGAGCAGGTAGCCTTAACTGGAGCAGCCGCTGACGTGTGATCCAATGCATTTAGCTTGCACTTTTAGCAGGCACGGCAAACAATGGTTATTCACCCATCTAAGGTTTGCCGAACCTCATGAATATACAGTGAATTCAGTTGGCATTTAAGTACCTATTTCCTTTTTTTTTTTTAATTCGGTGAAGAACAAAAAAAGAAACACTTGCAATTTACTATTTCCTTCAACTAGGAAGTTTTGTTTTAATGCTAAAAATTCTATTAAAGTATTTAAAAATTATTTTCAGACAATCTTTGAGTGTATACGTCTGTCTTTGCAGCACTCATTGCCAAAATAAATCAAACTTCTTTTAATTCTGACGACCTCAGCTGATTTTGAACTCTCTCGGCTTTGTCTGTTGGCTGACATGTTTACTTTTTTGGAGTCGCCAAGAGAGTGATTCGGAGAAAAAGGGTAGCACTGCATGCCCTATATTGAAAGAACACATTTCATAGTGTGCTTAAAAAGATACTGAAGCGAAATCTGCATTTAATCTAAAAAGGCATTGGGAGTGTTCAACTGGAAGGTACAAATTCCAAGACATCACTTTTGTAACAATATGCCGAATAGATGGCCATGTTTTTTGGCAAAAGAAATACTCAATTAAGTGAAGCTGACGTCACGTCACTAGGCTTGTGACTTTCTCCTCTTTCCCTACGGAAGCTTCGGAGGAGCTCTGTGATGTGATGAGGTCAGACGGCCTGCCAGCTTCGCTTAATCGCATCTTTCTTTTCCAAAAGATACAGCCACTCGTTCAGGATATCGTTGTTAAAGTGCTGTCTTGGGGTTTGTAGCCTCCCATTGAATGGTCCTACGGCCTTTTGGGGAAATAAACATTTCGGTTCAGTATCTCTTTACAGGGCCTCTCGGACAATTTCTTGGCTGGTCTGAAACTTGCTGCGAGGTTTACCTCTGACAGCATGGTAACACAGTGAAACATTTTTTTTTTTAATTTACATTGTTTTGGAAGTTGTGAGCATAATAAAAGAACAAAATCAAGGAAACAAAAGGATTTTTTCTTACTAAAATTGTCACGAATCACAATGAATGAGGCGGTAATAACTGAATAAACTAAACGTTGAATGGGGCGAACTTGTGTCCAAAAGAAATAAAACAATACGAGAACAGAAGAAAGCAGCAGAGCGTCGCGGGCGTCGATATCGGCGAAACCGCAGAATCGAGCGCTGGGGCAAGACTGACCAAGTCTTGCCACGCGGAGCTGCCTTTGTACACGCCTGGTCTTCTGGCGCATTCGGCGTTGAAGGTTCGGCGCGTAGAACATTCTTACCTCGAATCAGCAAGACGGTTCTCGAATTCACCAGAACATCACATTACAGTGTGTGGGATCCCAGGGTGAACGACGAAGCAGAGGGCACGTGACAGGCGGTCAGCGGAGAAGTCACGAGCTGGCGCGAGACAGTGTGCTGAGCGGGGCTGGTGGCTGGACAAGCAACGTCAAAGCCAAGCTGCCTGGCCTGGCCTATAACGAACCCCGGAGCGGTCCACCAGCGAGGTCTGGAGCAAGACCGGTGGAAATGGCGAGCCCGGGCCATATCACCTGGGCTATGATGATTCCGGTGTGGTTCCGCAGCAAGACTCGGGCATTGATAGCCCGGGACAGTCAGCCTACGCAGCACTGGCGTGGGAAAGGCGATCCGCAGGCCTGGACACGGACTCCGACTGTAAGCTCTGATCGACGGGCGACAACAAGGGTCGGCGGGCCCGGACTACCGGCTCTCGACGACGGGAAACCGAGAGGTACAGTAAACCCATTCGCTGTCTTCTCGTTGCGGTGCGTAAACCCCTGGGTGACGGGCGGAGCGCATATCGATCGGGCGGGATTATTAGTAAAAGGACCTCCCCAAAGAACCCCACAAGTGTCAACAAAAATGTGTGGCCGAGGGCAGGAATGGCCTTCTGCGTGGAAGGCAGGCGCGATAACTGTTGGGCCATAGGCGCGTTGCCTATTTGGTCAGCTGCGCTCGCGGCATTATTCCCCCCTTTGAAAAAGTGCATCGTCCCGATGCAGCCCAAAATGAAAAAAAAAAATCCACAACGACACGACAACACAATCGCGAGCCGCAGTTCACAGTTCACAGTTCACTCGTCGACGAGAGTGAAAAGTTCTATTGTTCGTAATACGGCTTTAGCCGGACGACGTGTACCATCTCGGGTCGCGGCTGACGTCTTGCAGATGGGCGCGTTCCGTCGGGAAGGACTTCGTAGTTCAGATCGCCAAGGCATCAGATGATTTTTTAGGGTCCGGAGTAGCGTTTCAGAACCTTCTCGCTGAGACCGCGGCGCCGTATTGGTGACCAAACTCATACCCGGTCTCCGGGTTGAAAGTGGTCGTCCCGGCGACGAAGGTTATACCGGCGTGCGTCGACTCGCTGTTCGTCTTGAGCCTTGAGTCTTATCAGTTGACGAGCTTCCTCCTCGCGCTCTGAGATCAGTTGAGCGTCGTTTTTGCCATCATCGGTTGGCACGCGAGGGAGCATGGCGTCGAGCATCGTGGTAACCGCCGGCCGTGTACCAGTTGGAACGGTGTCATTCCCATGGTTTCTTGAACCGCTGTGTTGCCCGCAAACGTGACGCCCGGCAACACCTCGTCCCATGTCTTGTGCTCTACGTCGACGTACATGGAAATCAAGTCGGTGATCGTGTTGTTGAGCCGCTCCGTTAGTCCGTTGGTCTGCGGATGAAAAGTGGTTGTTCGTCGATGGCTGGTATGACTGAGCCGAAGAACTTCTTGAGTCAGCTGTGCCATGAAGGATGACCCGCGATTTGTAATCAGCACTTAAGGTGCGCCGTGTCGAAGGAGAATGGACTCGACAAAAAATATGCCGACTTCCACGGCTGTTCCCGTTGGCAGGGTTTTCGTCACGGCGTAACGTGTAAGGTAATCGGTCGCGACGATAATCCAGCGATTTCCTTGCGTTGATCTTGGTAACGGCGGGCGCTCAGGCGCAGAACGTCCTCTAGGATGCCGGTGACGCTCTCGTTTGGGGCCCTGGGTTCTGGTTCGCAGTAGGTCCTCGGCTCTCTCTCGGCAGTGGTGGTTGACGAATGTAGCCTTCAGATAGGTCTTGAAAATATCCCATCCCGTCAAAGAGGATTTATGCGAAAAATAGATGTTGTGCAGGCGCTGCTCGTCGGTCCTGCCATTGTGGCGGGCAACGCATTCATACTGGTCAATCCAGTCTTCAACGTCTTCGTATTGCTCGCCGTGGAATGGAGCAGCCGTCCGCGGTACGACTGACAGGTACACGACGGCAGAAGCGGCCGCGGTCTGTGCCTGGTTGGCCATCGTCGTCGTCTTCGGCTTGGGCTTGTCCGGCAGCAAACCCAATTCAGCAGCCTGTCCCTGGATGCGGCGGCGGGCCCGAGTTTCACGTTCCTCGTAGAGCGGTCTTCTCGACGTGCTTGGAATTGGGCTTACGCTGCGGGCCCTCGTAGGGGATCGCTGCAAGGACATGCGTTACCCCCGCGCCTCCACCAAAATGTCACGAATCACAATGAATGAGGCCGTAATAACTGAATAAGCTTAACGTTTATTGGGGCGAACTTGTGCCCAAAACAAACAAAACAAAACGGGTACAGAAAAACGCAGCAAAGCGTCGCGGGCGTCGATGACGGCGAAACCGTAGAATCGAGCGCTGGGGCGAGACTCACCCCGTCTTGCCACGCGGAAAGGCTTTTGTACACGCGTGGGCTTCTGGACTATTCGGCGTGGAAGGTTCGGCACATGGAACATTCTAACCTCAAATCAGCAAGACGGTTCTCCAGTTCAACAGAACATCCCATTACAGTGTCAATAAAAAGGCGTAGCCGAGGCCAGGAATCAAACCCTGGCCTTCTGCGCGGAAGGCTAGCGCGATAACCGTTAGGCCACAGGCGCGCTGCCTACCTGGTCAGCTGCGCTCGTGGCAATATGGCCCCTACAGTGGTAGGACGGTTGCGCCACTCCTCAGGGGGCACCTCGACTAGGTGCTGTTTCGTGTTTTTCGCAGTTTTCAACCTCTTTGTTTACTTCATCGCTCTCAAACCTCGATAAAAACAACTTTTGTAAAGAATTAGGATTGTGAATTCATAATCATACTTATTATTTTGTGCTCAGAGGGAAATGTTTAATGGCTGTGGCCAATTGAGAAGCCAGGTAAGTTAATGTCACCAGCTGCACGCATTTACCACCACGCAGCGCCATCGTACATACCCAAGTGTAATTCGCCTTGTCTAATTAAAATATAGTCTGTTTCCTTTGTCTTGTGAACCACTAAGAGGCGGGGAGCGCAAAGGTAGCAGATACTTAAATATTGTTAAATATGACCCCATATTTAGGTTCCTCTTTCTTTTCTCTTTTTTTTCTGAGGGGGGGGGGGGGGTGGCCATGGAGGCATTTCTGAAATGGGACTGGAATGTCTTATAATTTTAATACCTTCAACTGATTTTCACTGCTCAGGTGATAACCAGGCTTTCAGAAGAATATTGAGACTAACCTGAGTTTTATAAACCCACTCGGGTTTTAAAATTGGGAAATATTGCCGCGCGCGCAAGTGGCCTAGTTTGCTGCGTTCCCGTGACCTAACGGTTATCGTGCTCGCTTTCCACGCGAAAAACCGAGGTTAGATGCCTGGCCACGGATACACCTTTTTGTTGTTGCTGTAATGTGGCATTCTGGTAAATTCGAGAACACTGTTGCTTACTCGAGGTAAAAAGTCCTAAGCGCCAAGATTTTTACGCCGATTGTTTCAGAAGTTAGCTTATCTTTTTCCGAACAAGAATTGTACAGGTGGACCTGCAGAATTGGTTGACCCGCATAACAGGTCCAGTGCTCCTGTTTGCAACCCGTTCACGTACAGCACGCCCTGTTTTCATACGGTTGGTTGATTGGTTGATTGGGGATTTATGGCAGATCAGCATCTAAGGTCATAATGTGCCAAGAGTCTGAACTATTGCAGTAGAGGGTTAGAGAGAAGAAAGTGTTATAGTAGCTGGTTATGGGATAAAACTGTGGACATGCATTTGTACAAGAGTAAAATGTATGGTGATGAGTTTAGGGTGGAAAATAAAATCGCAGTCGGTGTATAGGGCCGATATCAGTGAGAAACTTAAATAAGCAATCATGGGAAATAAGTGGATCATCACCTAGAAGCAGGGATAAGTGCAGTGGGACGTGTTCTCTCTATAGTTGTGAGAAGTGTTTCTGACGGTATTGATCATATGTGTGACATTCAATTAGGATCTGTAAAACGCTTAAAGTTATGTTACAGTGTTCACATACTGGAGCATCCTCCCCACTCAAAAGGTTTCCATGTGTGAGACGTGTATGACCAATTCGTAACTGGCACAGGATTACTTTGAAAAAGCGCTCCCGATGCTTGGCACTCTCCCATTCACTTATGTGAGGTTTTACTGCATGTAATTTGTTTTACATTTCACTATTCCACTGAAGTTGCCACTTTGATCGAATGCACCGTTTTAGAGATGTGATAGTCTTTTTAAGGTATTTTACGCAAGTCTACTTGTTTCTTGTTAGCAGAACGTGCTGCAGAATCAGCCGCTTCATTTCCCGGGATGACAACATGGCTAGGAACCCAGCATAAAGTTATGCGAATGTTGCTGTTTGCGGCTAGAACAATCTTACTCTGCAATTCAGAAACAAGCGGGTTTGTGACCCATTCCAGCGATAAAACTGCATTTAAAGAACTCAAACAGTCAGTGAATACTACTGAGCGAGGAAACCTTTTCTTGGTTACGTAGTCGACCGCCAATAGCAGACCATAGAGCTCTGCCGTGAGTATGGTGGCGTTTGAGTTTATTCTCCTTACTCGCTTAACGGATGGTCCGATCATAGCGTATCCCAGAGTGGAGTCGTCTTTTGTCCCGTCCGTATAGAAACTTGTATACTCTTGATATTTACAATGAAGTTCCAAAAAATCCTGCTTCAGGCCTTCCTTTGGAACATTTTTTACTATGTTTCGTTAGTGTGAAGTCACAGTGAATGTTGCTGTAGTCCCATTCCTTACAGAAATGTCATATATGGCCCAGATATGTTTAATATAGGGCAGTATATGGGCATATAAGATGACATATACCGTCATATATCGCCATATAAGGGCTGAAATCAGGGCACATATGGTAAGGTGACACCATATATGACGACATATAATGCCAGATAGTCATATATGGTGCCAGTGGCTGCCATATATAACAGTATAGGATGCCTGATACTCCTGTATATGGCACTATATTGTGCCAGTCAACATGTAGATGCAGGTAGCACTCCGCGTCGGCCGGTATCTGGACATCGGGACTACGCCGGCCCGCCCATGGTAACAGGATGGCAGCGCCTGGCCATGGGCACCGGGGAGCTACCGGCCCCGGCCGGCGTCAGGGTTTCGTCTTGCTCATTGGCCAGTCAGGCCGTAGAAGTTACAGTGACTGGCCGGCATCCGGTTTTTGCTGCCTTTGCTGGCTAGTCTTTCCATGGAGGTTCCAGTAACTGGCCGGCATCGGTATTTTGCTGTCTTTGATGGCCAGTGTTTACGTGGAAGTTCGGTGACTGGCCGGCATCGGCGCTTTGCTCTTCGCAGGGTGGCGAGCCCCGGAAACTTCCGTTCACTGACCAGCATCATTCTATTTTTTTTTTTTGCCTTTTTCACTATGCGGTCACGTCATTGAGATTCCGACTAACTGCGGGGATTCATATGTAGCGAGTGGAAATGTTTGCGTTGATCAATCCTTCGTAAATGACTGCCGAAGCTGGCGTATTAGGCTGAAGTGTTTTATCGCGAAAACGCGAAAGAAAAAACAATGCCGTGAGGAAAATTTGCAGTCCAGGATTTGAGAATCTGACCCCCTACGCCACGAAAATTAAATTTTACAACGCCGAACGACACTTTTTTCAGGAAGTTAGTTTAATTTGATGTACTATACTTAAGGTCTGGCGTTATACACACGTGTTTGGCTCTGATAAAAAATAAAAACGGTATAGCGGAGCCTCGAATGAAAAAAGGAAAAGACGTGGCATGATTGAGCACGCACTTTGAGCTACAAAACAATAATAAACATTACTTCTCAGGAACTAGAAAAGTAAGAGATGTGTTTATTGCTTATGACGCTACGAGAGGTACATAAATCTCCTGAGAGATCATTTTATTGGTGATTTTCATCTAGTGTAAAAATATGCCATTTAGCACAGGAATCGACTGTTTTATGTGGAAGTTACGATCATCTAAGATAAATATTTTAAATGTTCACATAGGCCAAACGATATCTGTCTCTTTAATAGCTTATGCTATACGACATACCGTACCAGAGGAACGCAAATATAAAAACTTTTTTTCTTTAGTGAAAAAATCGAGAAACACCAATGCGTTGTGGATGTACACACTGCTGGGTTTGTGAATGTGACCCCTTGACACTACGAAAAATAAATGTCACAATGCCGAACGATAGCATTTCTGAAAGCTAGTTTAATTATCCGCGCTGTACTTGAATCTCAAGAATAAAAACGTGTTTAGGCCTAACAATAAGTAAAACTGCGGAGCGCAACCTGTACAAGTAAGACCTGACGGCACGTGGGAGATAGCGCTGATCTACCAGAACAAAATTAAATACTACTTTCCGGAAGTCAGAAAATTAAGAGATGTGCTCATGAGCTATGAGCTCAACTAAATTACTGCCTTAAAATGGCGGTATTTTTGTTTCAATACTGGGTGAAGATTGACCGCTTTCATGACAAACATTGGCTTCATCACTCTGGCAGTTTTACCACTTACATTTTCCCATTTTGCTCTAAATGTACCTACTATTATTAATTTTACTCCTTCGTTGAAAGGACTTGCGCTGTTTGCCTGCTACACTGACCCACCTATTAGCACGGAGGGAGCGAATCATCCCGGCAAAACAAGAGGGCCAGGTTTTCTGAATTGCATCAATTCAAATGCGGGCTCGCACTTTTTATTTTCACCTTCTGCGTGATTGTTACCCTGAAGAAGAGTGCCGACGACTGCATAAACATAGAAAATATTTAAAATAATAAAAACTAATACACAAAGGTGAGAAAAATTTTAAAATAATAAACACAGATTAAAAAAGGTGAGAGAAAAATATTTAAAATAATAAAAAGTAATACAAAAAGATGAAAAAAAAATATTTAAAATAAAAACGAATACAAAGAGGTGAGAAAAAATGACGCAAAATAATACAAAATAATACAATATAATATAAACTAATACAAAATAATACAAAATAATACAAAATAATACAAAATAATACAAAATACTACAAAATACTACAAAATAATACAAAATAATACAAAATAATAAAAAAAATAATACAAAATAATACAAAATAATACAAAATAATACAAAATAATACAAAAAGGTGAGAAAAGAAAATTTAAAAATGAAAACGAATACAGGTGAGAAAAAAAACTATTTGAAATAATAATAAGAACGAATACAAAAAGGTGAGAAAAAACATTTAAAATGAAAAAAGTGTAAGAAAACAAGTAGTAGCGCTTACCGCGATTCGAACCAACGACCACAATTTCAGCAAACCAGAACGTCAACACACTACGCTACCGCCGCCTGGATTACTTCTGCTTTCTTTCTAGAAGGTTGCATGTCTGCTGAATTTGTTTTTTACCTTCGCAGGCTTAGTTTCGCATTTATTATTTTGCAACATGCTCAGGACTTATTCATAATATTGTGGCGAAATGGGCATGTGCAATAATTTATTATTGCTGTGTCTTTTATAAGTTTTATAATGCGGTTTGCTGATCGTTTTATTTCAAACGTGTTCAGGATAGGAATACAATCTCATCAAAGCAACGGCCTACGTTTCGCACGTTTTGCCGGCCGTGTGCATTTGAATGCCTGTGTTGACGGCCGGCTAACGGTCCAATTACCCGATTAGTGGTGATGCGTGGAGTTTGCCTTAGTTTCAAATGTGTCCGACAAAGACGGAAGCTACTGTGGGACGTGGAACTACGTCAAATCTGATCAACAGCCAAGATCATGGCACGGGATCGAAGTAAGTTCGTGTTTTGTTCGTTTCGGCTAGATTATTTCCTGCGTTCAAAAGGCTTCTTATTGTCTGTAGGTCGCTTGCTTTTACCAGTATTACTAATTGTGCGCGAATGGTGTTATGCGAGGCTGTTTTTTCTCTTTTCCCCGATGCAGAGGCTGTCTACTCGCTTAAAGGGGTACGGAAACATAAATTGAAATATTCAAATTTCGTTCGGTAATGAGTCAAGCATGACGGATAATAACCGTAAATGATAATCGCACGTTTGTATTTTGGACGACTGGCTATATTTTTCGTTCCAAACGGTGCACTCCAGCAAGCGCTCGAGAGAAGCGAGCGGAGAGCGCGATGCGTCATGGGATATCCGCCGCAAACAAAAACAGAAAGAAAAGACTCCCCGCATTCGTGACGTAGCAAGGCAGGCGTGATTATGAGCTTTGCCCTTGGCGGCGTTGTCGGCGTTGTGGTGGTGTCAATAGCGTCAGTGCATTACAACCGAGCCGTCGGAAGTGCCCATAATGTGACGAGCGTGTGGCTGGCCCAAGGAGCACGTAGCTTCCACAACACTGTCAGCTTGGGGCTGAACCGGGTGGGGAAAGCAACTTTTGTTCGAGTTTTGAGCGACGGGCTAATCTTCTAGGGGGAGAATGGCTGTGTCCGGTTGCACGAACGAGGTCCGAGAAAGAGGGGAGCCCTTCCTTTCCGTCTTCTTGGACCGTTTGGTACAATTCGCGATTTGTGAGTTCAGGAGGAAAGCTAAGAAGGAAAACGTTGAAATGCCAAAGAGCGGCGCTGCTCCGAAGGATTCTGCTACGTCACGACCCCGTAGCAGATTCCACAACGTTGCTAGACTACCTCCCAAATAGGCTCCGCATGCATCCACCAGGTGCACATTGCAAGTCATTTATTTAGCTTTAAAATGAATTGTCTTGTGCTTTTCAACGGAAGACTAGTGTTTTTGAGGTTGGGGTGCAGCATGCAACACCTTAAAGCTCGAAAATGAGCTCTGAAATTTCGTTTCCCTACACATTTAAGGTCGATCAGTTGCGGCGGAACTCTTTGGGAGACGGATTGGGGGTGGGGGAGGGGGGGGGGGGCAAAGGCGGAAGAGGAGTGGGGGGTTGATATCCTCCCTCCGCCGTTTTGTTTACTGGTAAGCTAGAATGTCTGGAAGAGCGCGGTGCCCCTCCATTGCCGACGCCACTCTCCGTACTTGCGTGCTGACAGCTGGACCCGACAAAAACAGCGATTGATTGATCGAGCAAGTCCGTAGCTTTCGCCGCCCTAGTCGTCTGCAGACGCCTTCATTTTCGCAGTTCGTACCCAGAAAAAAATTGTCAAAAATTGGTGCCGCGATGAATTCACCCCATGGTGATAAATGCATAGCATACCACTTCCGATCGCAAAAATTTGTGCCCGCGAAATAATTTTTGACGTTGGCATTTATTCCTCGCGAAATGTCGAGCTCTAAAGATCATTTGGTGTACACGTGTTTCGTATGATCCAACGCACGTGTAACGAATTTCACACCTCCAGAAACACTCAGGCTGCTTAAATGTTGAAGCATTTATTCTCTTCCTACTGGTGTTTTTTTAGAGGCTTTCACGTATTAATCACAAGCTTCTAGGGAAATGTGCATGCATGTCCTCAATTAAGGTAGTGTCTCGCCAGTTTTTGGTATCTATATTTTGTTCAGTGTAAGTATATAGTGTTAGACATACCCCAACCCATCCCTGTTTTTTGTGTGGTACTGCCTTGCGCGAATGGTGTAAGTTGTAATTGTTTTTATTTGTTACATGATTGTAGTAAGGTGGTGAGCTGGTACTAATTGAACACCTTGAAAAATAGTTTGCAAAAAGCCAAGGAGACAGGGAGAGTAACACGTAGACCTCAAGCGAGCGCAGACTGAACTCGCATAAATCAGAGAAGGGAGAAATAATGTATTCGGAGGGAGCTCGAACACAGGCCCAAGTGGAACGCGCTGATGTAAGGCCCGTTCACACTCTTGCGACCCCTTAAACCTGGGTTCCTTAAAACTTCTTAAACTGGAGAACACACTGGCGCCATCTATTGGGAAGCAGTGTAAACTCGGCGGTCCGGCATACATTTTTATTTCTCGCGCACTATCCTTTCCTGCCTCGAAAAACTTTTGTGAATGTTATAAACGAACCTTTCTATGGGTATTACGACATTTGACTTCGGAAATCCCGCAAATCCTTCGCTCTTGTGGAATGCAGTTCCAGGGTCACCGCATAGATAGCGCCACAATGCCAGAGTGTTCCGTCATTCTAAAAACATTTAAAAAGTTTTAAGAGATCTCGTTTCTCTCAGTCGTACTCGGTCGCAAGAGTGTGAACGGGCGTTCACCTGTTAGCAAGAGCAGATAAAAAAAAAAGACATAATTTTCATGTCAGTTAAGGTAACAGATGGATGGCTAATACATAAAAACAGCTCAATCTGTCTCTAAAATCAATGATGGATTGTCACCTACCTATGCACTGTTTACACTGCTCGTGTATGTCATCCTTAGGAAAAACGTGAATAATTAGCAGATACCATTAAAAAGCATAGAAGATAATTATTTTAGGCCTTTATTATTCGTAGTATGGGCGAACAATGTGTCTGCACATCCGTCTGTTCCCTCAGCTGCCGAGGAAATCGTTTTTACAGTCTTATGCTTATGGGTGAATTAGCACATTCCACTTGGACCTGTTCAAACTTTTGCTAAAACTCCTTCTGCATTCTTTATTTTTTTTCTTTTGCAATTTATGTGTGTTGGGAGTTTGCACTGGTATGTAGTGTATGTATTCCTCTCTTTTATTCCTTGTTTTTTGTAGGCTATATTTCAAGATGTACAATCGGAATGAACTCACCACCTTACTGCATGGGAAGGGTGTTGTTAATTCTAGAGTGTCTGTAAAACAATCTACCTGACATCTTTGCCTCACGCCCCAGTTCCTGAAGCTCACATTCTCCGAGCACAGCCTTTCTGGTTTATCTCATTCTCTTTTAGTTATTTTCTTCTTGTGTTCAATAAATCGAGTTGCCATTCTGCACCAGTCTGCGTCCTACGTGTTCCTGTCTTTTGTCCTTGTCTTTTTGTGCATTATTTTTTTTTAAGTTGGTCAATGATATTTTTTATCATATATTCTAATCTGTGTTTTCATCTTTAGACTCACTGCAGCCCTTGCCAAGCAGAAGTTGACATTCACTTTCGCCATCCGGATGTGAGTGACCTGAGACGACACAGAATGTCAGTCTTCTCTGCTGAAGTCCTGGCTCCATGGAAGACTGCCAAGACTGTTCATGGTAAGCTGCTCTATAGATTGAGCAATATAATAACAACTTATTGCTGCTAGGATTGTTTTTAACACAGACAGTATTTATGGGGTGGCCTTTAGCAGTCCTGATGCCACTCACGTGGAATGAAAGCCTGTACAGGAATTGCGTATTTCATTCGTAAGCGGAATTATGAGTTTACAGCAGTAGTGCGTTGCGTTGCCTTGCGTTGTGGGATCAGTGGCCTGACTGGGCTAGCGCACACCAACTCAGAGCACGTGGAGCGAAAGCTTGCGCTGCAGAACTCAAGGATCCTGGGTTCAATCCCCACCCCTGCCCATTTGGATCTGGATGAGCATCGTACCGGCGTGCGGTCATGTATCACTACTGCGTGGTACAGGTTGAAGACCCCAGGCTAGCAGTCATACTGCACTGGCTAAATTGCTCATCTACAGCGAGAAACTCATCGCAACTTTGAAATGGCTGACCAACTCCACGCTGTATAAATATCCACAGAACCCCACAGAAGTGCGCCAGTACTAGCATCCAGTATTGCTGTGTGTGTTGTGTTTGTATTTTGTATTTGTTTATTTAGTGCTCCCAAAAATGGCTGAAGCCTTCCCATTGGTGCACTTGTTAGTAGCAACACGAACGAACGGCGAGAGTGGTGAACAGTGCCACTCTTGCCGCTCGCCACCGTGCCGATTGGTTTTCGGAGAACTTTGCAGTATTGGTCTCTGGAATTTGGTCATATATCGCACATGGACACAACCAGGGCGCTGTACCTACAATTCAACACTTGCAAGACTTGCGTGAATACACCCTGTAGGTGCTCGCACTTTCAGAGTCATTTCAATGTTGCAGAAATGATAGAATGGATACTTGGGCGAGTTGGTGAACTGTATTCTACGGTGACAGCACAGAGAAACAATCACACTCCAGATACTCGGCAAGACAAGCACACGCGCTGAACTTAAAACTTTCGTGGATTCGACTACTTTGTTCTTCTCTTCAACGTCTGGATTGACTTCCCAGAACATGATAAGTTGAAGAAATAGCACAAAATACAAGAAAAAAAGGAAAGAACAGCACACACAAAAAAATGAAAATAGGAAGCCTTTACAAGTCATTCCTCTCCCTCACTGCTATCCTTAAGATAGAAATTGGAGCTTTTTGGTGGACAGCACTATATAAGGACTACTTACACGCTTGTTCTTCAGAGGCTCTATTCTTTACGCTTCCATTATTTCTCTTGTCAATGGGTCTCGACTCTTACCTAGTACGGAATAAGTTTCAAAATGTACTAAACAACCACAATCCAGACAGTGGGTTCCCAAATGTCCAGCTGCGACTCAGTGGGTGTTACAAAAATGCTCCTTTAAACGATCATTTAAAACCTGCCAGTCTGGTCTACATAAGTAGTGGGGTAAGGGGCATGTAGGCCAGACTTGCGGGTGTTTGAATAATCGTTTTTATGGAGCATTTTTATAATACCCATCGAGTTTTCGCTGGACATTTGGGAATCTACTGTCAGGATTGTGGCTACGTGGCACCTTTTGAAAATTGTTCCGTAATATATGGGATTTGAGACCCACTGACAAGAGAAATAATGAAAGCGCAAAGAATAGAGCATCTGAAGGACACGTGTGCAAGTAGTCCTTCTATAGCGCTGTCGACCAAAGAGCTCCAGTTTCTATCTAAACGATAGGGGTGAGGGTGAGGGATGAATTGTAAGAGTTTTCTTTTTCGTTCTTTACTTTTTTCTTTTGTCTTTTCCTTTTCTCTTCTCTTGTCTTTCGCTTTTTTTCTTGTATTTCGTGCTATTTCTTCTGCTTATCACGATCTGGAATGTCCACCTAGAAGTTGAAGAGAAGAATGAAGTAGTCGAATACACAAGAGTTATACGTTCAGCGCGTGTGCTTGTCTTTCTGAGTATCTGTTGTGTGATTGTTTCCTTGCACTGTCACCGTAGAATATGCAAAAATGAATAAGGACATTGGCATATTTGTCGTGCCAAAGCCTGTCACAATTTTTCCGAACTCTGATCTCCACGAGATCACAATACCATTGATTCTGTCGTAGTGGCACGGCAGAGTCTATACTTGTTTTGCTCCAGTCTTTGTAAGGGGGACGCTGTAATCCGATTCTACTCAATTATGGTATACTAGATAGCACTATATTTGCAGAGATAGTCTTCGGTTTTTGTAGTTCCATCAAAATATATTTCAGCTTTTAAGTTACTTGTTATTTAGCATGTAAATTTACAAGTTTATCTAGATTGAAGGAAGCAAATATCTTGCCAGCACTCATGCTACGTGTTTGAAGTATATTGCATTAACATAATTGACCCAACCTTTGATTTTTATTTGTCAGAGCCTCAAGGGAAGCAAGGAGAAGGTGTGGATCCCCGCCCCTGCCCGTTTCGATCTGGATGAGCATCGTACCGGCGTGCGGTTGTGTATCACTACTGCGTCGTGCGCGTTAAAGACCCCAGGCTAACGGTTGTACCACGCTGGCTAAATTACTCTACAGCTGAGGCAGCAGACGCCCACTGAGGCAAGCTAACTTCTGACTGTATAAACATACACATATTTTTTTCTTTTTGAGGAGTGGGATTATGTAGAGAAGCTAGTGGGTTTTTCTATGGGTACGAAGCTGTCCGAAGTAAGGTCAGAATGAAAAAAGCACCACCAAGTTCCGCCTGGTCCTAAACAGCCACAATAATGAACACGGAATTCAGAAGAATAGTAATACGAAGGACTTACGCAGGCAGCCACACTTTGAGTTCGCAATGTCATTTGATTATGATCACAAATATTCCTGCTTTGCTCAAAGTGGCCTAGTTTACACAATATATTGGTGATCTTTAGCGCCGCAGGATTATTTTTTTATCAGAATTAAACGTCATTGTAAACTGAACAAATGTGGCTGTCTGTGTAAGTCCTACGTGTTTTTATTCTTTTTACTTCTGTGTTCATTATTTCATTTGTTTCTCATTATTTAGTCCTTTTGCTTTTGTTCTTTATGTGTTCATTATTTTATTTTTGATTTTTGAGGTTTTAGTTAAAGATATAATGCTCTCGTTATTTCCTAGTCAGGGAAACAGTGGTGACCTCGTCGTGTTCAAGGAGCAGTAATGACCTTTTCATCTTGTATTGCTTCCGCGGCGAACAACGGTGTCTGTGTGCATGTGTGACGTGTTAATCACACGGGAAGATTTGGCGACCGAACGGAAAAACAAGGCCAGCGAGGAGCGACTGCGGGTTTGGACATCACACGGTGCAAGGAAGGACTTCAACGACGTGGCTAGCAAGCAAGCCCTTGTCAAAAGTGCTATGCTCGACCGGAGAGTTGAATCAGGACTGTGACTCTGTGAGTAGGAATCAACGACTTTGAAACTTTCATATAGTTTACAGCTTAATTGTTGCCTTCCGTTTGTTTTATTTTAATATGTGTCTTTGTGCTATTATATTTTTAGTCCATTTTAATGTTTGTCCGTGCTATATTACAGTTTTGTTTCTTATCAATTTTTTCTTGATGAGGGAAGTACTTGTTTAGAGTTCTGGCACTTTGATTAATAAAATTTTTTTGCAAACCATATTCTCCGTCTGCTCCCTCGACAACCAATCCCGCCAAAGGGCTGTTTACTTTCCGACGTCGAATGATATGTTACAATGTTTCCGAGCTAGCGATTGCCGGCATTCTATGTTTGGAGCATACATATTTGTCGGAATGACAGATTCCGAACCAGGCCAATAAAGATTGGTCAGTGGCCTATTCTGTAGATGTATCTACGTAAACACACGTTTGGCAGTGTGGGAGCAGTAAAATGTATATTATGTGGATATTCATAGAAATGCATTATATGATCCCATATCTGGAAGTATGGTACCTGCCCCATGGCAATATTTTCATGTGATGCTAGAAGGAGCATCACATGAAAATTGCTTTATATGGGGTGGATACTCTATTTGCCAGGCCCAAACACGGGATCATATAAAGCAGTCCATATATTGCATATAAGGAATTGGGCAGATATGGGTATATAAGGAATCGGGCAGATATGGATATATAAGGAATTGGGCAAATATAGCTTTATCAGTCCAGATATGGCCTGAGTATGCGTATCTGGCCATATCTGCCCAATTCCTTATATATCCATATCTGTATGTTTTAATATAAGTCCAGATAGGACATTTCTGTAAGGGATGGGGCAATATGTGGACGGTATTGGACTACTGAGGCCTTTGCATCCATCCCAACAGACTCTGCTGAACTACAATTCCTAATTGAAAAAGGAGGAACTATGGTGGGCTTGTTTTGAAATGTTCTCTGGAACCGAATGTTTTCTATGTTATCATGGGCAGGGTGCTCGGGGACCGAGCGGATCCTAATAGACTACATGAAACACAGTGCGAATCTTCTATACTCCAAGGATGGTTCATTAGCTTCTACGTACAGACTAGTTGCTGGGGAGGTGCGGAACGCACCAGTAGCTAAACGCGACCCCTGATGATGAATGGGGTCTAACATCTTCAAAGCCGATGCCTAGGCTGAACCATACACTATATAAACATTGTCAAGCCGGGAACGAACGAGAGAGCGATATATGCGTAATAGACACAGTCGGTCCGAGCCCCATGCCACATGCGAAAACATTTTAGGAACGTTGAGTAATTCCAGACATTTCAGTGTAACACTCTTAATATGATCAATAAACGTGAGTTTTGAATTAAATATGAGACCCAGAAACTTGTGTTCACTTTTTATGAAAATTGGAGTACCATACATACTTAAAGATGGATCACGGCGAATTCCACGCCGACGAGAAAAACAAACACAGGCTATTTTTTCGGGCGAAAATCTAAATCCATTTGTATCAGCCGATTTGATCAAGTTATGAACCGTACGTTGAACCGGACGTTCACATATCGACAAGTGACAGGAAGAGGCAGAGATCTGCAAATCGTCAACATATATAGAATATTGTACTGAGGGTGGTATTACAGGAGTAATTGAATTTAACTTAAAGATGAAAAGATTGACACTGAGAACGCCTCCCTGGGGGACTCCACTTTCCTGTAGGAACTCTCTTGAAAGTGTTGTCCCCAGCTTTACAGGAAAAGTATGGTGTTCCAAGTAACTTTGGATGGCAGCTAACATGCGACCTCGAACACCGAAACTGAACAAGTCTTCACAGTATGCCAAAGAGCCAAACCGTGTCATAAGCCTTCTCTAAATCAAAGAAAACAGAAAGGCATTGTTGCCTATTCACAAATGCCTCCCGAACAACGGTCTCAAAACGAACTATATGGTCAACTGTGGAACAAGCTGAACGGAAACGGCACTGGTATTCTTCAAATAGGTTGTTTCTCTCCAAGTAAAACATAAGTCTCTTATTAATCATTCCTCCATAGTCTTTGAAATACAGCTAGTTAAAGCTATGGGTCTAAAGCTAGATGAACATGAAGGATCTTTGCCTGGCTTTAGCACTGCTATGACGATAGCAACCTTCCAAGAGGATGTGAAGTGACCCCCGAGCCAGACTCTAATAAAAAGGTACAAAATAGTTCCAGGGTGGACGGATGAACATGCTCAAGCATTTTATAATGAATCCCATCTTGTCCAGGTGCAGACTGCTTGGATGAAAGAGCCGACTGAATTTCGTGTAGTGTGAATAGAGCATTATATTGTTCTCTCATAGCCCCGGGTGGTCATGGTCTCTTTTTCAGCCTCCACCTTGTGTCGCTGGAAATTTCTAGGATAATGCTCGGAACTCGATACGAATTCGAAGTTTTCCCCTAGGATGTCTGCCTGCTCTTTCAGACTCGCGGGGCATATTCCATTTCGAAATAAAAGTGGGCAGAAAATGCCCGGTAAGAACCATCAATCTTATGCACCCCGTCCCAAATTTCTTTCAGTGATGTACTGCTATTAATAGAGGACGCATATCCTCTAAAGCTTCGCCGCTTAGCATGCCTTCGGATGTACCTTGCCTGTGCCCTCATTCTTTTGAAATTAATAAGGTTGCTCGGTGTAGGATATCGCCTAAAAATTGCCCACGCTTTATTTGGTTTCTTTTTAGCCTCGCGGCAGTCTTCATATCACCACGGCTTTGGCCTTTTAAAAATATGGGTGGATGTCATCGGTATGGCAATCATTGCAGCTTCCAGGATGTGATTTGTGAGATGGTCTGTTGCTTCGTCGATAGAGTTGATGTAGAGATGAAACAGCTAGAAGAGATGATTCCTTAAAACGTGCCCAGCCAACTTTTCAAACTTCCACCGAGGTGAGCGCGATGAAAGAGTGACGTGAGAATGGTTCAACTCTAAAATTAGTGGAAAGTGGTCACTTCCATATGGATTTGGGATGACCTTCCATGAAAACAATGGTAGTAATAAAGGGTGACAAATGGATACGTCTATAGAAGTAAAAGTATGAGTGATAGAACTAAAATAGGTAGGTTCATTTGTGTTAAGTAGGCACAATCCCGAGATAAGAAGGGAGCGTTCAATGAGAACTCCTCTGGGATCTCGTCTGCCACTCCCCCACAGAGGATTGTGTACATTAAAGTCTCCCAAGAGTAAAACAGGTGGTGGAAGCTGACTAACAAGGCCTTCAAGCTCTTCAATCTTTAGCTGGCAACTGGCAGGTTCTTGCTTGGGTAGATGAAAAAGGAAAGGGCCCAGGGTAGAAGAAATATGTTGTCAAACGACTTTTGTTTGGGCTAGTTGGTTCTTACTAGACATGATTAAAATAGCGCAAAATTTGACAAGGACAAAATGAAGGCACACGTAGAACAGGACTGGCGCTTACTTCCAACTAAGTTTATTTGATCATCAACCAAGCAATATATACCATCGCCTGCGAGCATAAAAACCCAAAAACACACAAAAAAATATACTTTAAGATTATATGGGGGGATCGGTGGCCGATTGGTCTAGCGCACACCAGCTCGGAGCACGTGGAGCGAAAGCTCGCGCTGCAGAACCCAGGGATCCTGGGTTCGAGCCCCACCCCTGCCCGTTTCGATCTGGATGAGCATCGTACCGGCGTGCGGTCGTGTATTACTACTGCGTGATGCACGTTAAAGACCCCAGGCTAGCGGCTGTACCGCACTGGGAGACTCGTCGCCCCTGTGAGGCAGACCAAGTTCTAGGCTGTATAAACACACACACAACCCAATTATTAAGATTATATGCCTACAACGCGCCGTTCTTTAGATAAAACCATCAAGAAAAACTATTTCTTTGTCAATGAGACCTACCGAAGGCATGCTGACGCACTTGTCTCCCGCTTTTTTTGATAAAAAACGCCTCTACAATTTCCCTCTCTGTTTTGTCTCTTGCTTTCTTTAGGAACTTCGTCATATTCAATAGTGGTTGACACCCACATCGTTTTGCGTGCTCAGCAGGATGACCACCTGAATTGCTTCGTACAGACAGATTGTGTTCGCGCGCTCTCTCATTGAAACAACGACCCGTTTGTCCAATGTAAACGCGGCCACAGCTAAAGGGAATTTCATAAACAACCCCACTTGTGCAGTTAGTGTATATGACGGCATGTTTTTTTGCGCATTGATCACTTTTTTTCCTTGTAAGCATAGGACATATCTTGCCAAGCTTGCAGGGAGCCGAAAAAAGGAGATTAATACCATATCTACCAGCTATCTTTTTCAAATTATGCGATACCCTGTGCATATAAGGCACGACTTGCACTCTTTTTTTGTTGATCTGTTCCAAAGTACGTTTTTTATTCTCTGATCCTTTAAGTTTCATAATAGGCTCTCGCAAACGTTTGCCAGTAACATGTTAGGGTAGCCTGCAGATTTCAACTTCCTAAACTGCTGATCGAAGGGGGTTGACATTTTGTGTTCGCAACTTTTTGTGAGGGCAGCCAGTAAGCAATTAGTAGCGCTTCCTCTTCTTATAAGTTTGGAATGGGCACTTTCAAATGACAAAAGACTTTTTTTGGATCGCGGGTTTTCCAGCACAAGTGTTGCCTAGAGAAATCAAGCTGTAAATCTAAAAACTGAATGCAATTCTGGTTTGTGAATTCGCAAGTGAAATTTAAACCTCCCGAGTGACTATTAAAAATGTCGATAATTTTCGAAGCAACATCAACTTCATTTGTCCCAGTCAAATCACCTAAAACAATTAAGAAATCGTCAACCTATCGATAAACCTTAAGCACACGTACATCTTCAAGAGACCCAGATATACGTTTATCCATTTCGCCCAGATAAATATCGCACAACACTGGGGCGACAGAAGACAAAATACATATACCATTTTTTTTTTGTATAAAGAACTGGTCATTAAGGCTGACAGCTGTTGACTTAACATAGAATTCCAGGAGGGTTAAAACGTTCTCAAAGTTTGATGCCAGCCGAATTCTGGAACTTGGTCTGTCCGGATTCCTCGATCTTGTCTATCACAGCATTAAAGAGTCCGTCATGTGGCACTGAATAATACAAGTCTTCTACGTCCACTGAGAAGGCTGATCTGCTCAAGGAGAAGACGGATCCCACAATCAAGACCGTCGGTATGCCGAGTACGGGAAGCTGGCAAAACAGACTACAGAATTTCTGTGGCAGAGAGCGCGATTAAGCCTACCTTCATCAAGAAAAAACCACGAGGCAGCAACAAATAGCAACGTCACGATTCTGGGGAACGTCCAACTACCGGAAAGTGTACACAAGGTCCTGGAAAAAGGCCCAAAGTACAGCTACAAACCTTCCTCCAGTCGGCACCAGCTACTAGCCATGGTTCATCGTGTTGCAGGAAGCGCTGGAGAACAGGACAGGGAGAGAGTCGTCGGTGACGGTGTGGACAGCCTGAGTCGCACAGTAAGTCTGAAACCTAAAGGAAAACCTCCCTTCCAGAAGGTAGTCAATTGTTTGAAGCAGAGTGGTTTGACGATTGTACAGGCGGACAAGGAAGGCGGATTTGTGGTTATGTCTGAAGGCATGTTTCAAGACAAGGCGAAATCAGCAATAGAGAAGAATTTTAAAACAAGTGACTTTCGGCCTAAGCAACAGAAGACAGCAGCACTCAAAATGCTAACAGACTTGAACCTGAATAGCCTAGCAAAGGCTGTTAACAAAGCAGAATGTGGTGTTTTGGAAGTGTTTTTTTCCGGAAAGACTCACAAACCAGAGTGCCCTCTACGGGTAATAGTATCGGAGAAGAATACGTGGCAAGTCCAAGTGAGCCGTTATTTACAGCGTCAACTGAATACGTTGGCATGTGATGATCCTTTTTTTGTATAAAACTCAATCGAGATAGTACAGGATATCAAGGACGGACTTATGACGGCCACATCAGCCTTCTCAGTGGACGTAAAAGACTTGTATTATTCAGTGCCACATGACGGACTCTTTAATGGTGTGAGAGACAAGATCGAGGAATGCGGACGGACCAAGTTGCAGAATTCGGCTGGCATCAACTGTGAGAACGTTTTAACCCTCCTGGAATTCTATGTTAAGTCGACAGCTGTCAGCCTTAATGACCAGTTCTTTATACAAAAAAATGGTATATGTATTGGGTCTTCTGTCGCCCCAGTGTTGTGCGATATTTATCTGGGCGAAATGGATAAACGTATATCTGGGTCTCTTGAAGATGTACATGTGCTTAAGGTTTACCGATACGTTGACGATTTCTCAATTGTTTTAGGTGATTTAACTGGGACCAATGAAGTTGATGTTGCTTCGAAAATTATCGACATTTTTAATAGTCACTCGGGAGGTTTAAATTTCACTTGCGAATTTACAAACCAGAATTGCATTCAGTTTTTAGATTTACAGCTTGATTTCTCTAGGCAACACTTGTGCTGGAAAACCCGCGATCCAAAAAAAGTCTTTTGTCATTTGAAAGTGCCCATTCCAAACTTATAAGAAGAGGAAGCGCTACTAATTGCTTACTGGCTGCCCTCACAAAAAGTTGCGAACACAAAATGTCACCCCCTTCGATCAGCAGTTTAGGAAGTTAAAATCTGCAGGCTACCGTAACATGTTACTGTCAAACGTTTGCGAGAGCCTATTACAGAAACTTAAAGGATCAGAGAATAAAAAACGTACTTTGGAACAGATCAACAAAAAAAGAGTGCAAGTCGTGCCTTATATGCACAGGGTATCGCATAATTTGAAAAAGATAGCTGGTAGATATGGTATTAATCTCCTTTTTTCGGCTCCCTGCAAGCTTGGCAAGATGTGTCCTATGCTTACAAGGAAAAAAGTGATCAATGCGCAAAAAACCATGCCGTCATGTACACTAACTGCACAAGTGGGGTTGTTTATGAAATTCCCATTAGCTGCGGCCGCGTTTACTTTGGACAAACGGGTCGTTGTTTCAATGAGAGAGCGCGTGAACACAATCTGTCTGTACGAAGCAATTCAGGTGGTCATCTTGCTGAGCACGCAAAACGATGTGGGTGTCAACCACTATTGAATATGACGAAGTTCCAAAAGAAAGCAAGAGACAAAACAGAGAGGGAAATTCTAGAGGTGTTTTTTATCAAAAAAGCGGGAGACAAGCGCGTCAGCATGCCGTCGGTAGGTCTCATTGACAAATAAATAGTTTTTCTTGATGGTTTTATCTAAAGAACGGCGCGTTGTAGGCATATAATCTTAAAGTATATTTTTTGTGTGTTTTTATGCTCGCTGGCGATGGTATATATTGCTTGGTTGATGATCAAATAAACTTAGTTGGAAGTAAGCGCCAGTCCTGTTCTACGTGTGCCTTCATTTTGTCCTTGTCAAATTTTGCGCTATTTTAATCATTCTTTATTCTTGAGCCCTCTTTTTGCACGAATACCGTTTAAGGGGTTTCCAAATGTGGCTGAAAGGCTGGATCAGAGATCTTTTGCCATTAAATAAATAAATAAATATAATTGACAAACGAACCTAATAAATAATCCAAGATCGGCGTCTAAACACAAAAAAAAGAAACCTAGAGGGAAATAAAAAGAGACTCTAAAAGAATGAAAAGACATTTTATATTGAAAATCAATACTTATCTCATATACATCTAATAGATATATTAGATTCATCTAATAGATATATTGGATTCATCTAATAGATATATTAGATTCATCTACTAGATATATTAGATTCATCTAATAGTAAATATTGCTTTTAAAAAAAATATGCTTTTTCATCCTCCTTAGACTCCTTTTTTTTTACTCGTAACTTTCTCTTTTTGTTATTAGACGCTGCTCTAGGACAACTTATTTAGTTCGTTTATCAAATATATTTATATTTTCATTTCCAGGCAACATATCCCTTACACAGCAGCTCAGAACCAGAAAATTCACAAGGCACATCAAAGCGCATTTCAACTTTGTCATGTCCTCTTTGGGCAGAAGACCAGTGGTAATGACAGAACTGACGCTGACGATGTGCAAAGGATACGACACAAGACACTACGCGCAATATCCATGGAAGAGAGTAAAGACAATGTGACATGCCAGGTTACACAGATATGAAAGAGGGGAATAAGGATAGTCATGATGGTGATGGCAATCTGCAATAAATAATATGACGAGAGAACACGCCTCATTCATCGGCAGATTTCTCTCGATTCTTTCTGGTATAGTCGTTTCCCCGGTTAGTAACGTTTGCGACGCCGTCCCTTTACGCGCGCTTATTTTCGCCCTGGTAGCAGCAGGGCCGCTGAAAGCCAGCCGCGGGCTGAGCTTCATTGGAAGTACTGCGGCCACCCACGGGTCGGTTGGTAGACCTCCGCGGGCAGAATTTGGCCCGCTGGCCGGAGTTTAGAGACCGAGGGCGTTTAAGCTACAGTAAAGAGTTCATGCACGAAGTCGCTTTCCTAACGGCGGACTAATTCAAATTTATTTCGAAGTAAGACACTCCTTTTCCTTTTAAAAGTTTTTGAAAGAGGCCAGTGCCTACAGATAGATGGCGCAAGTCGACATTCGACGGGGAAGTTGGGATTGATAGCCCCTTGAAAAATCATCATTTATTTTCGAAACCCAAGCTGTCGTGGTAGTTGTATTTTTGAGCTACATAAAGGAATTGGAAACAATTATTTTGCTTGCATATGTTCAGCTGTCATAAATTGAAATGTTGTTTTGGTAACGGAATATTCCTCCGGCCACGACACCCTGGAATAGATCGCGAAGTCCACCTCCAGTGATTGTTTTTACACGAATGGTAAACACACCGTATTATTTTTTTGTCTCTGAAGTATGATGGTGAATATTATTTGCAGCTCTGTTCAATTTCACATTGTCCGACCACAGCCAACGCGACTATCCGACGGAGCAAAGCTTAAAGTAAATAGTCATGGCTTTTGTCGTCTTTGTGTCTAGAAGGAAGCTCAGTGTCACTATGGTGCCTGGAACCCGTCTTGTGCTATGAGTTTACCGCGTACAAAAGAGTGGTCTCTCGATTTCCGCCTGATGACGTCAAAGAAGTGTCATGTTGTCGCCAGTCGCGATCCTGGCGGTGTCCCAACAGCTGTGCAGTACGCAGCAGACGCCTGTTCTGCTGCAAGTCACTCTCCAGTTTGGCAGTCCTCAGAAGCTTCGGCAGCCAGAAGTTGGGACGCCGTGACGACAGCGACACTCGCGTTCGCTTGTGCTGCTCGCAGCTTCTCTTTAACATTTCTGTTATCAACCGCAAGGATCGCGACATGCAACAGCATGACGCTTCGGCTTCTGTGACGTCATTTGTTGCCCCTTGGGGGACCACTTCTGGTGTATGGGAAGCATAGGACGCTAAACACATCAGGCGGAGACGCGCTCTAGGCTGCATAGATTTATGGCGCATTCAATACGCAAGATTGCTTTAGCTGATAAACGCACATAGATGACCAGCGCCATCACGATACATTTCTGGAGCTACATAATCTAGGCTTCGGCGGATCGTAGCGTTGAGCGCGGTCTGACTTATTATAAAACTGAGAATGACTTAAATGACTATAGGCGCCCAGGTACGTATCATGCTTTTGCATACCAACTTATCATTAACTTCAAAAGCTCTTAATTAAATTGACCTTTATCAGTGTGCGATAGTAAATTTTGTGTACACAGTGTGATTTCTTCCTGTTCACTACCGCAGTGGTTACTTCACTCCTAATGTCAATCAGTGTTGGGTAAAGTACATCTAAAATATACTTTGAACAAAGTACAACGTAAAGTAGGCGCGATGTTCTTCAAGTAAAGTAGTAAGTGCACTGGGTGCAATATACTTGAAGTAGAGTACTATAAATACAATGTACTTTCAATGTAAAGTACAAGTATTTTAACACAATCGCTCATGATACACTTTAATTCCACTATACAGTGATCTTTTAACTGGTATGCATTGCCCAGGGGTAATCAGGGCTGCATGACCTATTTTCAAGAACCGCGGCGAATATTTAATAAATTGGCCACAGAGTAATTATTTTCGGGAATTGAACCAAATTCCTGAAAATCACTTTATAGTGATTTTCCTGCACTGGATCGTTGTACCCAATTGATCGAAATGTACTGGAAGAGAGCATGACGTCAGCCCTGTAGATTCCGCAAAGAAACCTCTCATAGAGAAGTGTCCTCTGTTTAATGAAACAAAGAACGAACAGTGAGTGTGGGAGCGAGCTGGTGATAATTATTCATAATAAGACACCTGAGATTGGGGTGCGAAAAAAATTAAGAAACTTCCATGTCGAAGGAAAAGACAAAAGAGAATGTCTCAAAACATTTTGACGTTTTCCTTTGTTGTCATTCTTTTTGACTCGAAAGTTAAATTTTTCCGAAACAGTCTCAGGTGCTACATTTTGATTAATTTCGCTCGCCAGTCTTTAAACCTCCTCCCTCGCACTGACCGACCGAGAAGTAGCGACAGTTCCAAAAGCTATACGAAAGCCGCCCCCAGAACTCACGGAGCGGTGGATTGTCTACTTACGTTTCCGGAAAAAGTAGAATATCCCTCCCAGTATTTCCTTCGAGTTCACAAAGCATCATTTCGTAATACTAATTTAACAAAATTAAATTTGGGGAATGTACTTTAAAGTTGGAAATTTTACTTTCCTCAGAAAGTAATATAAAACAATACTCGTGTAAAGTACAAGTACATACTCAGATAACGTACTTCAAGTAAGGTACAAGTTTCCTAAACCCACTTGAAGTAGTACTTCAAGTACAATGTACTTCAAGCAGTTCCCAAAACTGATATCAATCACTGATTGGCGACACTATCTTCCTACAATTTGTATTACAAATAGATATGAGCTTCACTGTAATATCTTAGTGCTGTCCACTCGTGTTTTAAGCGTAGAGACGTGGAAAAAGAGACGGTCGAAACAACATCTTACACACAGCCGGTTTTCTGCACAGCCGATCAACAAACAATGCACGCTCGCAAAATAACAAAAATAAGAAGAAAAAGACATCTCACATCCGTGGTTTTGTATCTTGCCTCACCGCTGCAAGGAAGTACCAAGTGTAATGGTAGGCAGAGTTTATTGAGATGTGGATTCCAAGAACAATGCATTCATACAAGAAGTCAATGTCCAATGCCTAAGGAGCTACGGAGCGCACCCTAAAACCTAACAAAAATTACATGCATTTCTTTTTTTAGCGAAGCTGTTCATGGTTTGTGCTTCGTAAACTTTGCACATGCGTCGACAAAACCTCTACGCTCGCACTGCCGAACGCGCCTCCCGCGCACGCCATTTCGGCATAAAAGATTCGAAGTAAATACCCAAAATAAAGCATTGACGAACGCTTTATTTTTAAGAAGCTATTTGTTTTAGACTTTTGCTTTAGAACAGTTACTGCTGCAGACACAGGCACGTGCGGCGCGTGGAACACCATTCCCGGCATTCTCCTTGGTGCTAGGGGTAATTTAGAGATAGGTCTGTTCAGTACATTAGTTATCAAGTATAGGCACCATTTCTAAGATCAGTAGACTCTCAGGTAGATAGTAAAGTTTCCTTAAAGATTTGCCGCTGTGCGACCCGCGTCGCTCACGTCTACGCTCGCACCGCCCTCACTTTTCGTGGTTCCAAGCCGCTTGCGTGCCTAGTTTCCTTTCCTTCCGCCCTCCTGGAGCGGCAGTCCCGTCGCGCATGTCTAGTTTCCTCCGTCTCTTTGGGGTGCTGTTAGACGTCCATGCGAAATAATGACCACCACTTAAGACATCAATAAATGTGTGTGCGTATCTTTAGTGGCACTGACCGCCGATAAAGATAATAAATCTGTTCGACTATTTGTTCAAAATTCTTTGTGGTAAACAGGTTCGCTGGTCATCCCCCTTCACAGAGTGGAATGGGTCAGGATTTTTTTTTTATTCCCACGTGTTCAGTGGTGCACATATCTTTTATAAATGTTTACTTTATACAGAATCACACGATTTCAAGAAATTGAACCTTACGAAAACCTATCTATAATTTTTTTATATTAAACAAAACTGTGAAATTTCCAAAAATCAATTGTTTTCGCACTTTTGCGTTTGAATACATCCTACGAAGTTAATTATAAGAAAACCATTTTCCGCCCCGTATCTTTAAATTTAACACGCAACACAATCATATCAAAACTATTGATATACGTTGATTCGTTCAGTAACTACAGCGAATTAGAAAAACAAAAAAATTGGTGCTTTTTTCTTTATTTTTATTTTTCTGCTTGCCCCGAGATGGCGCTCGCAGTTCATGAAGACGTAGTACTGTAGTTCGGCAGCTAGTTCGCCGCTGTTGTCCAGCCAGGACCTGTCACTGGGTTCTACGTGGCACCCCTCAATTTGCAAGGTCACCGTCTGAGTTGTAAACTTTACTCAAAAAGGGAATGAAGTTTCATTTTCGACTGAATTAATCTCAATTGAGTCAATAGGTTTAGAAGGCAGGACTACATTTTATATGAACTTAAGCATTATATGTAGATGTTACAAAGTTTCACGTGTCAATACGTCACACAGGTACATATTTCCGACCTCGTCCTTTGTATAATCATTTCTTTCAAAACAACGTGAAAGCATGTACATTATTCTTTCCTCATTCACGTTTATTTTGTTTTTTCTTCGCATTACAGTTGTTATTGCACCAAGTTCAACTGAACTCTTGATTTTGAGCGTAAGCTCAGAGCAACAGCACGGCACTCAAAATCAAGGAAATATCTATGAGATCTACTTTTCGAGCACTGTGCTCACGCATTCTCATCGAGTATACAAAACGTGCTGGTCTTTGTCTCAAAAATGCGGGAGTTGTATTGAATCGATGGACGCCATAACGTAAGAGTTGTCTCCACGAATGTTGAAGCGGAAGTCTGCAATGCAGTGAAATAGTCCGTCTTTTGAAACAACATAAAAAAGCTTTGGTAACTCGCTTCGCGTCTCAAATGAATAGCCATGATGAGAGGTGATCTTCAAATTTGTTACTAATAGTGACACCAACGCTAACCTAGCATTAAATTTGACCGCAGGGACCTTTGTAGACTACAAAGAGAGAGCAATCATCTTATTCCGACATTTGAAGAAAAGTTATTTAACCCGCAGTTTCAGTCCTCGTAAATGTGCCTACAGGAGCGACCGTGTAATGTGTTGAAACAGGCAAAGGAAAAATTGGTAAAAATTATAAGTCAACATAATTCTGTTAAACGGATATTTTAACAATCGCCGGTCGCGCGCTTTCAACAATTTTCAAATAAGTCGTTTCTGTGCCCATTCAACGCAATTCAAGGGTAGACATATCTGCGTGAGGAGCTACGTCTTCATTCAAACTGTAGTACTGAGCGAAAAACGCGAAACCAATTTGCAGTCAGTCGCGCAAAGTGCGATACTTGTAAGCCACGAGCGATACTTGTACGAGCGATACTTGTAAGCCACTGGAGATAAAAGGGAATCAAACTTTTAATCTTACTCTTTTGGAATATCATGCGGAAGTTATCCTGCAACTACAGACCTATGCTAAAACCAGCAATCCTTATAACCATGCATGCAGACGTCGCGTGCGAACAACCGGAAAACAGGAAAGCCTTCAAGTAGTGCCCTCTCACACACGTGAATCTTTGTTGAGTAATAACATCTTACAGCTCGCTAATTTTATGTTTCTGCTAACTGGCCCTTAATACCAAAAAGGATGCCTCCACACTGTCGCAGTCCAATTTCACGCACCCTACCTCCGAGCAGCTACAAGTGGAAACCGCACGACCGCACAGCGCAGAGGCTGATGCAATCTCGGCCCCCTCGGGAGGCGCGCGGTGGCCGAAGATGCCCGTCACGAAGTCCTCGCGCCTTCCCTGCGCGTTCGCTCATCTGCACGGTCCACGCCACGCTGTAATCCACATCAAACAGCATACGCGCGCAAGAGGGAGAAAGTTCCCCCGTAACACGTTTCAGGTGTGCATTTTTACAGCGCAGGTCTTAGGCGCCCGTGTCCGGCTTGAGCGGCGTTGCCGTTGGCGTCGGCGTCGGCGTCGAAGTAAGCGCGCGGTGCATTATAAGGCGCGTGACGTCACTGATGACGTCATCAGTGACGTCGCTGATGACGTCAACTGCATCCGCATCGTCATCGTCACCGAAGACGTCACCAGTGACGTCACTGATGACGTCATTGCCATACGCACCGTCATCGTCATCACCACTGATGATGTCACCGGCATTCGCATCGTCATCCTTATCACTGATGGCGTCACTAGTGATGATGACGCCACCGTTGTCACGTGACCTCTAGGGGTCACGTGACCCCGTGAGGTCCAGTGACCCTCGAGAGGCGACGGCGACGCCGCTCTGATGGAGGAGTAGCAGACAGCATGAGGAGGGATGAGAGGTATACCTTTTCCTCAGTACCCTTCCGTCCTCCTCCTCAAGAGCTGCGCTCTATTTTGGCGTTACAGGGAGTTGTAAACGGCTTTCATTTTTTATATAAAAAGCATCTCGGAATCCGCCAACCGGCTGCAGCCACTCGCACAATCCTGGTTGAGTCAGTTAGATACCTATATGGCGCGACTGAGCCCCCACACCTAATGTCCCTGAATAAGAAAGGTAGCCACATCTCCTCCCTCCTCCTCTGACGCGCACACCTTTTATCTTTGTTTTGCTCTTTTACACCAACGCGTCGATTGTAACGCCGCCTGGATCACTCCAAGATATGTGACAGCCTTCCTATACTTGAGTCAGAGCACAGTCAAAGGCTGAAAGACACGCAAAATACATATATACACAGGCTCAAAAACGCACTGTAACGGTCTACCAGCCTCGAAGAATGTGCTCAAAGAAACATGGTGAAAGCCGTGGCGTAGCATAGTAAGCGTTATTTGATTGGTAACATGAGCTCGTAGCTTGCACTGCACTCCGACAGCATAGACATTCCTTCTCCCTCTTTGTCCCTCATGCGTACAGTTATAGTTGTATTTCGCTCTTTCGCGCTCGCGCGTCGATGGTAGCGCCGCCTGGATCGCTCCAAGATAGCAGGCGGCATTCTTCAAAGGATGTCGTTACTTTTCTGTATCCAGGGGCTTTAGCCACACCTTGCGCGCTATTTGTGATCTTGAGAGGAAAAAAAAAGAAAGAAACAAAGACAGGTTCCAGGCGCTATAGTAAGATTCATTTCATGTAGAGTTTTATTTGACTGAAAGTTGACCTTTATTGGCCAGGGTTGGTTCTTATGCCGGATTTCTTCATTTTTCTTCGCTAATGGAGTGTGCACTAGGGCTGTGGGCTGGAGTCGTGTAAAGTTAATTTTTATGTATCTAATGTAAAACTCTGAAATGTATGCTTGGTCTGCCTGAAAAATATTTTATGACGAAGAGTGGCTGTCTCAGACTTCTCACACGCAGCCGTGTTAATGCATCAGGAAACGGCAAACAGTACAGTCTCACAGAACAGAAAAAAATAAAGAAAAATTGCCTTTCACGTTATCATTTAGGATACCTTCTAAGAAAGGTAATTCAGAATCGCTCCTAGGGCATCGCTTCTTACCTTACCTTCTAGAAATGTACTGTTATTGACACTCACATTTTAATGCATTCATCGCCGGGTTGTACTTAGTGCTTGGTCTCCTGTTATTTTCTCCGTCTCAGCCTATAAACAAGAAAGTTTACCAGTCAGCTGGAATGCATGCTTTTTCTCAGTACAGCAGAATTCGAAGCGCGGCTCAAATATCGAACATTGTGAAACTCTTTCAGGTTCACCGAAAGAGTGGAGAAGGCGAAACGAATATTTCTGACATGAACAGCTTCTCAAGCTTGTCCTGGTGGGAACAGCGCTAAAAGACGTTGGACCGGGACGAAGAAACACACAGACAGAGCGCTGTCTGTATGTTTCCTAAAATAGTTGTTGCTTGTGTGCTATTCATTTGCAAACAGTTCAACAGCAAAGTTTCCTCAAGGCTGGGATTGTTTGCACTCTTCATTGTTTTCCTTCGTTGGCAAAAAAAAGATAATTTGCAAACAGGCCCCAGCCCCCCCCCCCCCCCCCCCCCCCCCCCCCCAATATGCGGAACTAAACCTAAGGTCGGGCTTGGGGCGGCATCGCCTCACTGAGCCCCGCAGCGTCGGCGCGAACCCAGCCTGTACTCGTTCAACATTCCGAAGCCACCATGGCCGAGAAATCGTACACATCCTTCCCGAAGCTAACGAAGGCGCATCGGTGATTTCCGCCGCACACAGGAACTCAAAACCAGCATTGCAGAATCAGCCGTCGGTTAAGCACAACCGCCGACATGTCGCGGACACCACACCGGCAGCTGACGACCAAGAAGACACCGCCTCGAAGAGGTCGAGACGAAGGGTCCAAACCTTCCCCGGGCTCGACTCGACCAACAGGATCACCTTTTACTCGGACACGGGAAATGTACGCACAGATAGACGTGGGCGGGCGAAGCCGAATGGCTCAGGGTGCGTGGCGACCCCGCTCACCAATCCCCTTCTTTCGCAGGTGTCCCCTGCGGGGAATTCTACAAAGAGTCATGATCAAATGAAAATTACAGATAAAGATCCAGCATCCATACAAGGCCAGCACAGACAACTCCTAACGACAATAGAAAAAGCAGCCTAGAAAATGAGCGACTAGGCCGCTTTTACAGTTGCTTTGTCTTATTATATGAGACTCACCTAATTATTGGTTCATTGTTGTCTACCGGAATTATTATTGCATTTTTGCCCTTTCTGCTCTAAATAAACCACAGTCAATATAACTTTGAAATATTGCACACCATTTTTTTAATGTCGTACTTTTTGCCCACAAAGTGCAAAGAAACGAAAGCAATAGCTGTAGCACAGTCGAGCAATGCGGGTGGAATGCTGCCGTTACGCACCCGAGGACGGAGGTGCGACGTGGTTATATAACCACGTCGCACCTCCTATGAGAACTATATAGTTCTCGTAGTGATCTGTGAAGGACGTGATTAAGCGTAACATTCTCAAACCATCCAACATTACGCGTAGGAAATGACCACTGCCAAAATGGGATTGCGGATAACGAGACGAATGTTTGAAGGCAACTGTTTTGAGCACACGACTGGAAGATTCTCCCTTCGTCGCGCCATTCTTGGCGGAAAGCCAGGGCTCCATTCTTCACGCGGCAAGGCCCACGGGAAGTCCCGACTTCCCTGGCGACAAGAGAGGAGAGAAAAAAGGTTTTTTTGTGACGGCGACGACAGTCAAAGAGCCCGAAATCTCTGCAAAGTGTCGCCTTGGAAGCTATATTTTAGAAGAAAGAAAACAAATTGCCCTTACGAGCTTCGCACCCATGTCAGCAGGATGGTTAACCGACGCGCGAGCCGATCCGTTACTGGAAACACTTTAATCTTTTATATAGATATTACTACCTAGGGTTTCTCAGGATTGCTCTGTAAAACTGCAATGAACCTGTGTACACCTGCGCAAAACCGTTTGCGTTGGAGTGTTATGAAAAGTGTTCCCATGAAGGTTTCTACTGATGCGGTTCGCTTTACATACGAAAGAGCTCGTCTATTGCCCGGACATTTTTAATCAACACTTAGATTTCCCACGATTCAATTCCAAATGCTATAAAAATTGAGCGCAATTTCAATCGTATCTTAAAAGAAAACATTCTATATTATTTTGTTTTCTTTTTTCATGAATACAGAGTTCAAGGGGTCTCTGAACATTTTGCCTGAAAGCCTGGATCGGGGATCTGTTGCCAGGAGATAAATTAGTAAACATAAATGTGAAATGAATTTCATAAGTTGTTCCAGATAAGCGTCTAAATACAAAAATCAAAGTTAGAGTAAAAAAGAGCATATAAGGAGGATGAAAATATGTATTTATTTTGAAAAGCAATATTTATCTAAGTATAACCTTACACAGTTATTTGGAGTCTGAAAATTCACATGGCAGAAATCAAAGCGCATAGGAACTTTGGCATGTCAACTCAGGGCGGAAGACCAATGAGAATTATAGAACTCACGCTGACAAGGTGCAATGGAAATGACACCAGACAGAACGCGCAATTTGCATGGGAGTTCAAAAAAAGCTATCACATACATCGTTACACCGATATGAAACTGGGGACTAAGACTGGTGCTGCTGGCGATGACTATGCCCAATAAATAATATGACTAGCGGACACGCCTTACTGATAGGCAGATTTCTCTCGTTTCTTTCTCGTACCGTCGTTACCTCGGTTAGTCGGCTTTGCGACGACCTACACGAGCGCTTTTTTCTGAGCCGGTAGCCGCGGGCCTGCTGAAAGCGAGCCACGGGCTGGGCTTCATTGGAAGTACAGTGGCGAGTCACGGGACGACTGGAAGGCTCCGCGGGTCGGATTTGCGCCGCGGGCCGGAGTTGGGAGGCCCCTGGCGTTTAAGCTACAATAAAGAGTTTATGCTCAAAGTCGTTTTCTTAAGCTACTTCAAATTTATCTGAAAAAAAGACACTGGTTTTGCCCTTGAATATTTCTTAAAGAGACCACTGCCTACTGATAAATGGCGCAAGTGGACATTGGACGTGAAATTTCAGATTGATTGCCCCTTGAGAAGTTATTCTTTGTTTTCAAATCCCAAGCTGTTGGGGTAGTTATATTTTTGAGATAAATAGAGGAATTAGAAGCGACGCATGTGTTCTGCTGTAACAACTGGAAATGATTTTCGATAACGGGATATTCCTCCGGCCATGACACCCTAGAATAGATCGCCAAGTCCATCTCCAGTGATTCTTTTTATACAAAGGGGCAACACACAGAGTTGTTTTCTTCTCAGAACTACAATCCGAATAATATTTACAGCTGCATTTCATTTCTCATTGTCCGACCACAGCCTGCGTGACTATCCGACGGAGCGAATGCCTAAAGGAAATACTCATGGCTTTTGTAGTCTTTGTGCCTAGAAGAAAGCTCAGTGTCACTATGGTGCCTGGAACGCGTCTCAAACTGGTGTGTTTACAGCGTCCAAAAAAGTGGTCCCTCGATTTTCGACTAATGACGTCAGAACAGTGTCATGCTGCCAAGTCCCAATCCTGCTGTCTTTGAGACAGCTGTGGTGTGATTGTCAGACAACTGTTCTACTCCAGGTCGACCTACTGTGTGGCAGTCCTCGGAAGCTTCGGCAGCCAGAAGTTGGGATGCCATGACGACAGCGACACTCGCATTCGCTTGTGCTACTCGCAGGTTCTCGTTAGCATTTCTGTGACCAACCGCCAGGATCGCGACATGCAACAGCATGACACTTCGGCTTCTGTGACGTCATTGGTTGCCCATTCGTGACCACTTTTGATGTATGGGCAGCATAGGACGCTAAACACACCAGTGGAAGACGCGCTCCAGGCACCATAGTCTTACGGTGCATGCACTAGGCATGATTGTTTTAGCTGGAAAACGCACAAGAACGACCTGTGCCATGCCGATACACTTCTGGAGCTACATAATATAAGCTTCGGCGGATCGTAGCGTTGGGCGCGGTCTCACTTAGTATGAAACTGACCATAACTTAAAATACTAGGGACGCCCAGCTAGGTGCTTTTGCTTACCGACTTATTGTCAGCTTAAAAAAAACTTCTTAAATAAATAAACATCTTTATCAGTGTGCGATGGTATATTTTGTGTCTGCAGTGTCATTTCTCCCTGTCCACTACAGGCAATGGTTACTTCACGCCAAATGTCAATCACTGATTGGCGACAATATGCTCCTACAATTTATATTAAAAATAGATTTGACCCTTCATTGTACTATTTAAAGGCTGTCCACTCGAGTTATAAGTGTAGAGACATGGAAAAAGAGTCGGTCGATACATCTTCTCACACTGCCGGTTTCCTATACAACCAATCAACAAACAATGCACACTCGTAAAATAACGAAAATAAGAAGAAAAATGAAAGCCGTTTACAACTCCCTGTAATTCCCAATTAGAGCGCAGCTCTTGAGGAGGAGGAAAGGGTACTGAGGGTCACCTGTTCTCGGGGGGGTTACGTGACCCCACAGAAAAAATTTTCCCCTACATTTAGCAGGGAATTTTTTACGCTAAATTTTGCGGGGAAATGTTTTCCGCTAGATTTAGCGGGGAAATTTTTTTCGAGATTTAGATGGGACTTTTTCCGCTAGATTTAGCGGGGAAATTTTTCCGCTAAATTTAGCAGGGAATTTTTTTCGCTAGACTTAGCGGGGAAATTTTTCCGTTAGATTTAGCGGGAAATTTTTCAACTAAGTTGAGCGGGGAAAGTTTTTCCGCTAGATTTAGCGGGAAAATTTTTGCGCTAGATTTAGCGGGGAATTTTTCCGCTAGATTTAGCGGGGAAATATTTTTGCTAGAGTTAGCGGGGAAATGTTTCCCCTAGATTTAGCGGGGAAATTTTTTCCGCTAGATTTAGCGGGGACATTTTTCCGCTAGATTTAGCGGGGAAATTTTCCCGCTAGATTTAGCGTCGAATTTTTTCCGCTAGATTTAGCAGGGAATTTTTTCTGTTAGATTTAGCGGGGAAATTTTTTCGCTAGATTTAGCGGGGAAATTTTTTTCCGCTAGATTTAGCGGGGAAAATTTTCCGCTAGATTTAGCGGGGGAATTTACCCATAATGCATCGCACGGTTACGCCGAAGACGAAGGCGACGCCGACGCCGACGGCGACGCCGCTCAAGCCGGAAACGGGCGTCTAAGAACTGCGCTCTAAAATCATTGCACTGCCGTGTTTTTGTATCCTGCCTCATCGCTGCAAGAAAGTACCAAGTGTAATGGTAGGGAGAGTTTATTGAGGTGTGGATTCCAAGAACAATCCATTCCTACAGGAAGTAAATGTGGAATGGCGTAGGAGCGACTGAGCGCACCCTAAAACCTAACAAAAAATATATGTATTTTCTTTTAGCGAGCTGTTTATGGTTTGTGTTTTGTGGAGTTTCCATAGGCGTCAACAAAACCTCTACGCTCGCACACCTCCCCCGCATAAACGATTGGAAGTAAATAACCAAAATAAAGCGTTGACGAACGCGCGTGCAAGATGCTATTTGTTTTAGACTTTTGCTTTAGAAAAGCTACTGCTGCAGACACAGGCCCGTGCAGCGCATGGAACACCATTCCCGGCATTCTACTTGATGTTGGGGTAATTTAGAGATAGGTCTGTTCAGTGCATTACTTATCAAATATAGGCACCATTTTTCAGATCAGTAGACTCTCAGGTAGACAGTAAAGTTTTCTAAAAGATTTGTTTTTGTGCGACCCGCGTCGGGGGCCATGTCTACGCTCGCATCGCCCTCTCTTTGTCGCCGTTCCAAGCCACTTGCGTGCCTAGTTTCCTTTCCTTCCGCCATCCCGGGGTGGCGGTCCCCAAGCGCGTGTCTAGTTTCCTCCGGCTCCTCGGGGTAGTGTTAGACGTCCATCCGAAAGAATGACCACCACTTAAGACAGCAATAAATGTTTGTGCCTACCTTTAGTCACGCTGACCAGCGATCAAACAATAAATATATGTTCCAACCTTTGTTCAAAATACTGTGTCACGTCTGTGTCGTGTGGTAAACAGCTTCGCTGGTCATCCCTCTTCCCAGAGTCGAAAGGCTCCTCATTTTTTTTTTTTTTTTCTCACGCTATCAGTGGTGCACATACGTTTTTATGCATGTTTACTTTATACAGAAGAACACGTTTTTTTAAGAAACTGAACCTTACGTATACCTATCTATAATTTTTTTATATTAAACCAAAATGCGAAATTTCCAAAAATCGATTGTTTTCGCACTTTCGCGTTTGAAGACATCCTACGAAGTTAACAATAAGCAAATCGTTTTCCGCCCCGTGTCTTTAAATTTAACCCGCGAGAGAATCATATCAAAACTTTTGATATAAGTAGATTGTTCAGCAACTACAGCGAATTAGAAACAAAAAATTGGTGCTTCTTTCTTTATTTTTATGTTTCTCATTTCCCCGAGATGGCGCTCGCAGTTCATGAAGACGAGAGCCGTGTATTGGGAGAGTTTGGCCAACAGGCGGAGCAAAGGCCGCCGCCAGCGCCAAATATTCCCCCCGCGCTTAGAGCGTAAACTAAATTTGTGACACAGCGTGGACCAATCAGGAGACCGCGACGTCAGAATATTGCAAACGACATTCAAAGCGTGAAATAGAGGCGTTCAATCTCAGCCTCTCTGCTCTATCTCACAAATGTCGGCAGTGAAGACAAAGGTACAGGCGCGTGAACCTAGCTCAGCAAAACGCTTCTGTTTGTACGAGAACTCGTGCATAGAAGCCACTTTCCAAAGCCACGCGCTCGTGCCCATGCCTTTCTCTGCACTGCTGATGTTCGCTCTGGGCCGGCTTGCTAGAACAGCGTCCTGAGACTGGCTGAAAGAAAACAGTGCAAAGGGTGGGGCGCGCGAGCGTCTGGAGACGCGCAGTCCCGCTCGGCTCGTGCGCTGGCTTTGGCAGTGCTTTCTCTCACCGTCTCAGCTGAGACGCTGTTTCTAGCAAGTTGGCCCTGGTTTGGAGCGCACTTTCGTTTATTCTACACTTGAATATTGGCGTGACGAAAACCTCACACGCATAAAGTTTTCAGTCACTGAGAGTTACACCTTTTAACTCTAGTGACGCTAAAACGGCTTGAATTAGTCGTGTCACAAATTTAGAGCTCACGACCACCGCTAGGGGTTGTTTCGCGGCCTGTGGTTGGCCCCGAGATGCTTGCCTATTCAAACCAACGTATGGCCAAACTCTCTCGATACACGGCTCTGATGAAGACGTAGTACTGTAGTTCGGCAGCTAGTTCGCCGCTGTTGTCCAGCTAAGACCTGTCACTGGGTTCTACGTCGCACCCCTGAATTTGCAAGGTCACCGTCTGAGTTGTCAACGTTACTAAAAAAGGAATGAAGTTTCATTTTCGTCTGAAATAATCTCAATTGATTCAATAGGTTTAGAAGATTTTTCTACATGTTATACGATCCTAAGCATCATATGAAGATGTTACAAAGTGTTACGTGTCAATACGTCACACAAGTAACTATATCCGACCACATCTTTGTGTAATCATTTCTTTCAAAACAACGTGAAAGCTTGTATTTTATTCTTTCCTCATTCACGTTCGTTTCGTATTTTCTTCGCATTAGAGTTGTTATTGCGCCAAGTTCGACAGTACTCTGGAATTTGAGCGTAAGCTCAGAGCGACGACACGGTACTCAATATCAAGAAAATATCTATCAGATCTAGTTTTCGAGCACTGTCGTCGCGCATTCTCATCGAGTATACAAAACGTGCTGGCCTTTGTCGCAAAAACGCGGGAGTTGTATTGAATTCATGGACGCCATAACATAGGAGTTGTTTCGACAAACGTTGAGCGTAAGTCTGCAACGCAGGCAAATAGTCCGTCCTTTGAAACAACCTAAAACTTCTCTTGTAACTCACTTCGCGTTTCAAATTGGTACTCAATGAGCCGTGATCTTCAAATTTGTTTTCTATACAATATAAGTGCAAACAATTAAAAAATGTTTGGTTCAAAACGACTATATGTATATCCAGTAATTAAAGAACTGTGGAAATGAGGCTGCACTATATAAATCAGGAGCGCGATTTTAAAGGTTTCATCCGAAGATACGCACTAAGGTTGCAATCGCGAGTCGGCGTGCGAAACGTCCCTCACACAACGCTAACCTCACATCTAATTTTACCGCAGCGATTTTTGTAGTCTACAAAGAGAAAGCAATTTTCTCATTCCGACATTCAAACAAAAGTTATTTAACGCGTAGTTTCAGTCCACCTAATTTTGCCTACAGGAGCGACCGTGTCATGTTTTGAAACAGGCAAAGGAAAAATTGGTAAAAATTATTAGTAAACATATTTCCGTCAAACGGACATTTTAACAACCGACGGTGCGCGCCTTCAACATCTTCCAAATACGTCGTTTCTGTGCCCATTCAACGCACTTCAAGAAGAGACATATCTGCATGAAGAGCTACGTCTCCATTCAAAGTGTAGTACTAAGCGAAAAATGCAAAACTAATTTGCAGTCGCTCGCGCAAAGTACGAGCGATACTTGTAAGCCACTCAAGATAAAAGGGAATCAAACTTTTGATCTTATTCTTGTGGAATATCACGCGGAAGCTATCCTGCAACTCCAAAGCCTGTGCCAAAACCACCAATTGTTTTAACCGCGCATGCAGATTTTGCGTGCGATCAACAGGAAAACACGAAAGCCTTCAAGTAGTGTCCTACTAAACACGCGACTCTTTGTTGAATACTAACATTTTAGAGCTCGGTAGTTTTATTTTTCTGCGAACTGGCCCTTAATACAAAGAAGGATGCCTCCATATTGTCGCAGTCAAATTTCAGGCACCCTACCTTCGAGCAGCTACTAGTGCCACCTGCACGACCGCACAGCGCAGAGACCGTTGCAATCTCGGCCCCCTTGGAATATACTGTAAAAGGATACTACACTGGGCTGGTTGGTCGAACGACATAATGAGAAGCAGCGCAAAAGAGACAGGACACAAAGTAGAAGGACACAGGACATACGCTGATTAACAACCATAGGTTTACTATAACTTCCACGCGCGCAGTGGCCCGCACAAGCACAAGCTCTTCATGCTCTTTCGGTAGCGATGAGACCTGCGCAATGGCTGCACTGTACGCTTAGTGGGAGGGAAAATAAAAAAGAGCCCAATGAAGAAGAAATGTACTGTAACAGGATACCTTGCTGGGCTGGTTGGTTGAACGACATAATGAGAAAGAGGGCAAAAGGGGCAAGACACAAAGTAGAAGAAGGACACAGGACAGACTGAGAAACAGCGTATGTCCTGTGTCCTTATCCTACTTTGTGCCTTGTCCCTTTTGCGCTGTTTCTCAAGCCTGGTTCAGACAGTTGAGTTTGACTGCGTTTGACTGCTTTGCGGCAGCGAGAAACCAGGACATCCCTGCTGCTTATTAGCGGCGAGATGTTCCGGTGGCGCCCTCGTTTGGTTACCTTTCGTGACGTCACTATCTTGTGAACAACAAGTTCGATGGTGTTTGTAATGGGCATGGTGGAAGCCTGAAATCATAGCGCTTTCAAAGCAGCACTGCCCACACCGTCAAAATTGAAGTTCTTGCATTCCTCTTATTTCCGTCGATGAGACATCCCTTGTTGACGTCATAGTCAGCATTTGACCAATTGGGATGGGCCGACCACAGCGACGCTTTCGATCGCTCACGTCGCCAATATCGCGTGCCAAGAAGATTCCTCGAATTGGAGTCCACGCTTCGTATGAAGCACATATGTGCCGGTGACTCGCTTTCGGTCCTCGACGCAACGCAGTCAAACGCACTCAAACGCAAGTGTGTGAACCGGCCTTCAATATGCCCCTCGGGATGCACGCGGTGGCCGAAGATGCCCGTCATGAAGCGCGGCAACCTCGCGCCTTCTTTCCGCGCGCGCTCACCTGCACGGTTCACCCCGCACTGTAATCCACACCAAAGATCGTACGCGCGCCAGAGAGAGAAAGTTCCCCCGCGACACGTTTAAGGTGTGCATTTTTGTATATAAAAAGCATGTCCGAGTCCGCGGACCGGCTTGCACCCCTTGCTCAATCCTGGTTGTGTCAGTTAGATAATTAGATGGCGCGACAGAGCCGGAACACCCTGCGCGCAATTTGTAATCTCGAAAGGAAAACGAAAGAAAGGAAGACAGGTTCCACGCGCTATACTCAGATTCATTCCATGTAGAGTTTTATTTGACTGAAAGTTGACCTTTATTCGCCAGAGTTGGTTCTTATGCCGGAATTCTTCATTTTTCTTCGCTAATGGCGTGTGCACAAGGGCTGTGGGTTGGTGTGGTATAAAGTTAATTTTTATGTATCGAATGCAAAACTCTCAAATCGTATATTTGGTCTGCCTGCAAAATATTACATGACAAGGAGTGGCTTCCTCAGACTTCTCACACGCAGCCGTGTTAATGCATCAAAAAGCGGCAAACAGTACAGTCTCGCAGAACAGAAAATATAAAGAAAAAATTACCTTTGACGTTATCCTTCAGAATACCTTCTCAGAAAAGTAATTAAAAATTTCTCCTAGGGCATCGCACCTTACCTTACCTTCTAGATATATATTGTTCTTGACACTCACATTTAATGCATTTATCGCCGGGTTGTACTTAGTGCTTGGTTACCCGTTCTTTTCTCCGTCTCAGCGTATAAACTAGAAAGTTTTCCAGTCAGCTGGAATGCATGCTTTTTCTCAAAACAGCAGAATTCGAAGCGCGGCCCAAATATCAAATATTCGGAAACTCTTTCAGGTTCACCGAAGGAGTGAAGAAGGCGAAACGAATATTTCTCACGTGAACAGCTTCTCAAGCTTGTCTTGGTGGGAACGGCGCTAAAAGACGCCGGACCGGGACGAGGAAACATACAGACAGTGCATGTCTGTATGTTTCTTGAAATTGTTGTCACTTTTGTGCTATTTATTTGCGAACACTTGATCAGCAAAGTTTTTTCAAGACTTGGATAATTTGCACTCTTCACTGTTTTCCTCCGTTAGCGAAATGCAGAAAAGTTGCAAACAAACCACAGCCCCTACTCTCCCCCCCCCCCCTACCCTACGCCCCCCCCCCCCCCCTCCCCCAATAGACGGAGCCAAACCTGAGGTCGGGCTTGGGGCGGCATGGCCTCACCGAGCCCCGCGGCCTCGGCGCCAACCCAGCCTGTACTCGTTCAGTATTCCGAAGCCCACCATGGCCGAGGAATCGTACGCAACCTTTCTGAAACTAACGAAGGCGCTTCGGTGACTTTCGCCGAACACCGGTACACGAAACCAGCATTGCATTGTCAGCCGATGGTTAAGCACGACCGCCGACGTGCTGCGAACGCCTCCCGACAGCTGACGACCCAGAAGACACCGCCTAGAAGAGATCGAGACGAAAGGGCCAGGTCTATTCCAAGTTCGACTCAATCACCACAATGACCTTTTCCCCGGACACGGGAAAGGCACGCACAGTCAGACGGGGGGGGGGGGGGGGGGGGGGGCGGCGGAGGGAGGGAGGGAGGGGGGGGGGGGGCGAATCGGCATGGCGCCACTCAGCGTAGTGACGCCTTTCACCAAACCCCTGCTTTAACAGGTGCACCCTGCGGCGAATTCTACAAGGAATAATGCTCAAATGAAAATCAGAGATAAAGATCCACCACTCACACAAGGCTACCACAGACCACCCCTAGCAATAACAGCAAAAGCAGCCTAGAAAATGAGCAACTAGGCTGCCTTTGCAGTCGTTCTGTCTCGTAATATGGGACTCATTTAGATTATTGGTTTATTGTTGTGTACGAGTATTGTTATTGCATTTTTTCGCCCTCGGTGCTCTGAATATACCACAGTCAGTAATATTACAAAAAATTGCAAACTATTTTTTGAAAAGTCGTACCTTGTGCCTATAATGTGCAAAGAAACGAAAGCGATAGCTTTAGCACAGTCGCCCAATGCGGGGGGAATAATGCCGCCGCGAACCTGAGGACAAAGGTGCGACGTGGTTAGTTCTCATAGTGATCCGTGAAGTACGTGAGTAAGCGGAAGTTTTTAAAACCGCCCAATATTGCGCGTACCAAGTGGCCACTGCCAAAGGGGATTTCGCATAACGCGAGGAATGTTTGGAGACAACTGTTTCGAGCAACCGCCAGGAAGATTCTCCCTTCGTCGCGCCATTTTTGGCGGCACGTCAGGGCTGCCATCTTCGCACGGCTCGGCCTATGGGAAGTGCCGACTTCCCCTGCGGCAAGAGGGGAGAGAAAAAGGGTTTCTCCATGGCGGCGTCGGCAGCCAACGAGCTCCAAATCTCTACAAATTGTCGCCCGTCAAGAAATCGCTTTAGCAGAAAGAAAACAAATTGCTGTAACGAACTTGGCACCCAAGTCAGCAGTATGGGAAACCGACGCGCTAACCAGTTCGCTACTAGGGAATTTTTAATTTTGTTTTTATCTTTTACAGTTCGGGGGTGTTTCCGCACTGCTCGGCAAAAACTACACTGTGCTCCCATGAAGTTTTCTTTCTACGGATGACGTTTACTCTCCTGAATAAAGAGCTCGTCTATATCCCGGGCGTTCTTAGTCAACAATTACTTTTCCGACAACTCAATTCGGAATACAACTGAAATTAAACAAAATTATCAATCGCATTTGAAAAGAACAACAACAACAACAACAAAAACATCCCTTATTCTTCAGCCCTCTTTGTGCACGAATACCGCTTAAGGGGTCTCCAAATATGGCTGAAAGGCTCGATCAGGGATCTGTTGCCAAGAAATAAATGAATAAATGTAATTGACAATCGAACCTAATAAATAATCCTAGATGAGCGTCTAAATACAAAAAAAAGCTAGAGGGAAAAAAAGAGACTCTAAAAGGATGAAAATACATTTTATTTTAAAAATTAATGTTTAGCTGATAGACATCTAATAGTTAAATTGGATTTATCTAATAGTTAAATATTGCTTTAAAAAAATATGCCCTTTCATTCTCCTTAGAGCCCCCTTTTTTTTTTACTCGCGACTTTCTTTTTTTGTTATCAGACGCTGATCTAGGACTATTTATTTAGTTCGTTTGTCAATTATATTTACATATTCATTTCAGGCAACAGATTCTTTACACATCAATTCAGAACCAGAAATTTACAAGGCAGAAATCAAAGCGCATTTGAACTTTGTCATGTCCTCTCAGGGCAGGAGACCAATGGTAATGACAGAACTGACGCTGACAATGTGCAAAGGATACGACACAAGACACTACGCGCAATATCCATGGAAGAAAGTAAACAAATTGTAACATGCCAGGTTACACAGATATGAAAGAGGGGAATAAGAATAGTGATGATGGTGATGGCAATCTGCAATAACTAATATGACGAGAGAACACGCCTCATTCATCGGCAGATTTCTCTCGATTCTTTCTGGTATCGTCGTTTCCGCGGTTAGTAAGCTTTGCGACGCCGTCTCTTTACACGCGCTTATTTTTGCCCCGGTAGCAGCGGGGCCGCTGAAAGCCAGCCGCTGCTGAGCATCATTCCAAGTACTGTGGCCACCCACGGGCCGGTTCGAAGACCTCCGCGGGTCGCATTTTGCACGCTGGCCGGAGTTTAGAGACGCGGGCGTTTAAGCTACAGTAAAGAGTTCATGCACGAAGTCGCTTTCCTAAAGGCAAACTAATTTAATTTATTTCGAAGGAAGACACTCCTTTTCCTTTTAAAAGTTTTTGAAAGAGGCCAGTGCCTACAGATAGATGGCGCAAGTCGACATTGGACGGGGAAGTTGGGATTGATAGCCCCTTGAAGAATGATCATTTATTTTCGAAACACAAGCTGTTGTGGTAGTTGTATTTTTCAGCTACATACAGGAATGGACCTTTTCCAAATACCGACGGCACCAGGCGGTGGCTGCACGAACTAAAAATCAAGGAAGTGACCTACCTGCGCTACCAATCGATACTGGGAGCTACGCTACCAGTTGCTTCGCTCTCTGAGCTGCGTCGCCTGCCCAACGCGACTTTAAAGAGAAAAATCCGTAGCGTCCACCCAAACGTCGTGTTTTTCTTTCCGTCCACTTTCTTTTTTTGTGAAACACAATTATCTATATGCTGCAATTACGTGTTCTACTCGTCGATCAACAGCCTCATTCCGTATTTCCTCGATTTTTCGTGCCGACTTCCACCGCTTAGCATCGGGCGCTCGCGCGTGCGCAGAACGCTTCTCGGAAAAGGTCCATTGGAAACAATTATTTTGCGTCAATGTGTTCAGCTGTCATAACTTGAAATGTTGTTCTGGAAACAAGCTATTCCTCCGGCTATGACACCCTGGAATAGATTGCGAAGTCCACCTCTAGTGATTGTTTTTATACGAATGGTAAACACACCGTATTATTTTTTGTCTCTGAACTATAATGTGAATATTATTTGCAGCTCTGTTCAATTTCACATTGTCCGACCACAGCCAACGCGACTATCCGACGGAGCAAAGCTTAAAGTAAATAGTCATGGCTTTTGTCGTCTTTGTGCCTAGAAGGAAGCTCAGTGTCACTATGGTGCCTGGAACCCGTCTTGTGCTATGTGTTTACCGCGTACAAAAGAGTGGTCTTTCGATTTCAGCCTGATGACGTCAAAGAAGTGTCATGTTGTCGCCGGTCGCGATTCTGGCGGTGTCCCAACAGCTGTGCAGTACGCTGCAGACGCCTGTTCTGCTGCAAGTCGCTCTCTGGTTTGGCAGTCCTCAGAAGCTTCGGCAGCCAGAAGTTGGGACGCCGTGACGACAGCGACACTCGCGTTCGCTTGTGCTGCTCGCAGCTTCTCGTTAGCATTTCCGTGACCAACCGCCAGGATCGCGACATGCAACAGCATGACGCTTCGGCTTCTGTGACGTCATTTGTTGCCACTTGGGGGACCACTTCTGGTGTATGGGCAGCATAGGACGCTAAACACGTCAGTCGGAGACGAACTCTAGGCTCCATAGATTTACGGCGCATTCAATACGCAAGGTTGCTTTAGCTGATAATTACACATAGATGACCAGCGCCATCGCGATACACTTCTGGAGCTACATAATATATGCTTCGGGAGATCGTAGCGTTGAGCGCGGTCTGACTTATAAAACTGAGAATGACTTAAATGACTATAGACGCCCAGAATGACTATAGACTTAAATGACTATAGACTTAAATGACTATAGTCTTAAATGGCTATAGACGCTCATGCTTTTGCATACCAACTTATCATCAACTTCAAAAGCTCTTAATTAAATTAACCTTTATCAGTGTGCGATAGTATATTTTGTGTACGCAGTGTAATTTCTTCCTGTTCACTACCGCAGTGGTTACATCACGCCTAAAGTCAATAAGTGTTAGGTAAAGTACATCTAAAAGGTACTTTAAGCAAAGTAGAACGTAAAGTAGGCGTGATGTCCTTCAAGTAAAGTAGCAAGTGCACTGGGTGCAATATACGTGAAGTAGAGTACTATAAATACAATGTACTTTCAATGTAAAGTGCAAGTATTTTAACACAACCGTTCATGATACCCTTTAATTCCACTACACAGTGATCTTTTAACCGGTATGCATTGCCCAGGGGTAATCAGGGCTGCATGACCTGTTTTCAAGAACAGCGGCGAATATTTGATAAAGTGGCCATAGAGTAATTATTTTCGGGAATTGAGCCAAATTCCTGAAAATCACTTTATAGTGATTTTCCTGCACTGGATCGTTGTACCCAATTGATCTAAATTTACTGGAAGAGAGCATGACGTCAGCCCTGTAGATTCCGCGGGTATACCTCTTCCTCAGTACCCTTCCCTCCTCCTCCTCAAGAGCTGCGCTCTAGTTTGGCGTTACAGGGAGTTGTAAACGGCTTTCATTTTTTTATATAAAAAGAATCTCGGAATCCGCGGACCGGCTCGCACCACTTGCACAATCCTGGTTGAGTCAGTTAGATACCTATATGGCGCGACTGAGCCCCCACACCTAATGTCCCTGAATAAGAAAGGTAGCCACATCTCCTCCCTCCTCCTTTGACGCGCACACCTTTTATCTTTGTTTTGCTCTTTTACACCAACGCGTTGATTGTAACGCCGCCTGGATCACTCCAAGATATCATACGGCCTTCCTATACTTGAGTCAGAGCACAGTCAAAGGCTGAAAGACATGTAAAATACATACACACAGGCTCAAAAACGCACTGTAACGGTCTACCAGCCTCGAAGAATGTGCTCAAAGAAACACGGTGAAAGCCGTGATGTATCACGGTATACGTTATTTGATTGGCAACATGAGCTCGTAGCTTGCACTGCACTCCGACAGCATAGGCATTCGTTCTCCCTCCTTGTTCCTCATGCACACTCTTATTGTTATATTTTGCTCTTTCGCACTCGAGCATCGATGGTAGCGGCGCCTGGATCGCTCCAAGATAGCAGGCGGCATTCTTCAAAGGATGTCGCTACTTTTTCGTATCAAGGGGCTTTAGCCACACCCTGCGCGGTATTTGTAATTTTGAAAGGAAAAAAAAAGGAAGAAAGACAGGTTCCACGCGTTATAGTAAGATTCATCCCATGTAGAGTTTTATTTGACGGAAAGTTGACTTTTATTGGCCAAAGTTGGTTCTTATGCCGGAATCCTTTTTTTTTTTTTGCTAATGGCGTATGCACAAGGGCTGTGGGGGGGTGCGGTGTAACGTTAATTTTTATCTATCTAATGTAAAACTCTGAAATGGTATACTTGGTCTGCCTGAAAAATATTTTATGACGAAGAGTGACTCTCTCAGACATCTAACACGCAGCCGTGTTAATGCATCAGGAAACGGCAAACAGTACAGTCTCGCAGAACAGAAAAGACATGAACAAAATTGCCTTTGACGTTATCATTCAGTATACCTTCTCAGAAAGGGAATTCAGAATCGCTCCTAGGGCATCGCACCTTACCTTACATTCTAGAATTGTATTGTTATTGACACTTCCATTTTAATGCATTCATCGCAGGGTTTTACTTAGTGCTTGGTTGCCCGTTATTCTCTCCGTCTCAGCGTATACACTAGAAAGTTTTCCAGTCAGATGGAATGCATGCTTTTTCTCAATACAGCAGAATTCGAAGCGCGGTTCAAATATCAAACATTGTGAAACTCTTTCAGGCAAGAGTGGAGAAGGCAAAACGGAATATTTCTGACATGAACAGCTTCTCAAGCTTGTCCTGGTGGGAACAGCGGTAAAAGACGTTCGACCGGGACGAAGAAACAAACAGACAGAGCGCTGTGTGTATGTTTCTTAATATAGTTGTTGCTTGCGTGCAATTTATTTGCGAAGAGTTCAACAGCAAAGTTTCCTCAAGACTTGGATTGTTTGCACTCTTCACTGTTTTCCTTCGTTTCCAAAATAAAGATAATTTGCGCAAACCCCAGCACCTACGCCCCTCCCCCCCCCCCCCAATCCGCGGAACTAAATCTAAGGCCGGGCTTGGCACCGCATGGCCTCACTGAGCCCCGCAGCCTCGGCGCCAACCCAGCCTGTACTCGTCCAACATACCGAAGCCCACCATGGCCGAGGAATCGTACACATCCTTTCCGAAGCTAACGAAGGCGCATCTGTGATTTCCGCCGCAAACAGGAACTCAAAACCGGCATTGCAGAATCAGCCGTCGGTTAAGCACAACCGCCGACATGTCGCGGACACCACACCGGCAGCTGACGACCAAGAAGACACCGCCTCGAAGAGGTCGAGACGAAGGGTCCAAACCTTCCCCGGGCTCGACTCGACCACCAGGATCACCTTTTCCTCGGACACGGGAAAGGTACGCACAGCCAGACGTGGGCGGGCGAAGCCGCATGGCTCGGGGTCCGTGGTAAAACCACTCACCAATTCCCTTCTTTCACAGGTGTCCCCTGCGGGGAATTCTACAAGGAGTTATAATCAAATGAAAAGTAGAGATAAAGATCCATCATCGATACAAGGCCAGCAAAAACAACTCCTAGCGACAACAGAAAAAGCAGCCTAGAAAATGAGCTACCAGGCAGCTTTTACAGTCATTTTGGCTGATTATCTGGGACTCATTTAATTATTGGTTTATTGTTCTGTACGGGAATTGTTATTGTATTTTTTGTCCTCTCTGCCTTTAAAAAAACCAGAGTCACTATAATTTTAAAATATAGCAAACCGTTTTTTATGGTCGAGCGATAGCTGTAGCAAAGTCGAGCAATGCGGGTGGAATGCTGCCGTTACGCACCTGAGGACAAGGGTGCGACGTGGTTGGTTCTCGTAGTGATCCGTGAAGTACGTTGTTAAGCGGAAGTTTCTAAAACCATCCAACATTACGCGTAGCAAATGGCCACTGCCAAAGCGGGATTTCGCATAACGAGAGGAATGTATGGAGAGAACAGTTTTGAGCAGTCGACCGGGAGATTCTCCCTTCGTCGCGCCATTCTTGGCGGAAAGCCAAGGCTGCATTCCTCACGCGGCAGGGCCGAGGGGAATTTCCGACTTCCCTGGCGACAAGAGAGGAGAGAAAAAGGGTTTTTCTATGACGGCGACGACAGCCAAAGAGCCCGAAATCTCTGCAAAGTGTCGCCCGTAAAGCTATCGTTTAGAAGAAAGAAAACAAATTTCCCTCAAGAGCTTCGCCCCCCAGTCAGCAGGATGGTAAACCGACACGCTAACCGGTTCACTTCTGGAAACATTTTAATTTTTTTTTTTTTACATTACTACCTGGAGTTTTTCAGGATTGACCTGTAAAACTGCAGTGAACCAGTGTACAGTTGCTCAAAACCGTTTGCGTCGGAGTGTTCCAAAAAGTGTTCCCATGAAGGTTTCTACTGATACGGTTCGCTTTACTTACGAAAGAGCTCGTCTATTGCCCAGGCATTTTTAATCACCACTTACATTTCCCATGATTCAATTCCAAATGCAATTAAAATTCAGCGATATTTCAATCGCAATTTAAAAGAAAATATTATTTATTCTATAAAAATTATTTATTCTATAAAAATGAGAAATGAACTTTATAAACAGTTCCAGATAAGCTGCGTTATCTGGAAAATCAAAGTTAGAGTAAAACAAGAGGATATAAAAAGGATGAAAAGATGTATTTATTTTGAAAAGCAATATTTATCTAAGAATGACCTTACACAGTTATTGGAAATCTGAAAATTCACATGGGCAGAAATCAAAGCGCATAGAAACTTTGGCATGTCAACTCAGGGCAGAAGACCAATGAGAATTATACAATTGACGCTGACAATGTACAATGGATACGCCGCCAGACACTACGCGCAATTTGCATGGGAGAGCAAAAAAAGCTATCACATACATCGTTACACCGATATGAAACAGGGGACTAAGACTGGTGCTGCTGGCGATGACTATGCCCAATGAATAATATGACTAGCGGACAAGCCTTACTGATAGGCAGATTTCTCTCGTTTCTTTCTCGTACAGTCGTTACCTCGGTTAGTCGGCTTTGCGACGACCTACACGAGCGCTTTTTTCTGAGCCGGTAGCCGCGGGCCTGCTGAAAGCGAGCCACGGGCTGGGCTTCATTGGAAGTACAGTGGCCAGTCACGGGACGACTGGAAGGCTCCGCGGGTCGGCTTTGCGCCGCGGGCAGGAGGTTGGAGGCCCCTGGCGTTTAAGCTACAATAAAGAGTTTATGTTCAAAGTCGTTTTCTTAAGCTACTTTAAATTTCTATGAAAATAAGACACTGCTTTTCCTCTTGAAAATTTCTTAATTGGACAACTGCCTACTTATACATGGCGCAAGTGGACATTGGACGTGAAATTTCAGATTGATTGCCCCTTGAGAAGTTATTCTTTGTTTTCAAATCCCAAGCTGTTGGGGTAGTTGTATTTTTGAGATAAATAGAGGAATTAGAAGCGACGCATGTGTTCTGCTGTAATAACTGGAAATGATTTTTGATAACGGGATATTCCTCCGGCCATGACACCCTAGAATAGATCGACAAGTCCATCTCCAGTGATTCTTTTTGCACGAAGGGACAACACGCAGAGTTGTTTTCTTCTCAGAACTACAATGCGAATAATATTTACAGCTCTATTTCATTTCTCATTGTCCGACCACAGCCTGCGTGACTATCCAACGCAGCGAATGCCTAAAGTAAATAGTCATGGCTTTTGTAGTCTTTGTGCCTAGTAGAAAGCTCAGTGAAACTATGGTGCCTGGAACGCGTCTCAAACTGGTGTGTTTACAGCGTCCAAAAAAGTGGTCCCTCGATTTCCGCCTGATGACGTCTGAAAAGTGTAATGCTGCTGAGTCGCAATCCTGCTGTCTTCCCAACAGCCATGGTGTGATCTGCTCCAGGTCGACCTCCAGTGTGGCAGTTCACGGAAGCTTCGGCAGACAGAAGTTGGGACGCCTAGAGTTCCTTGATATGCTCCCCCGAAGGTGGAGCAGAGTTGCGCATTTGTTTTCCCCGCGCCGCCACGCCGCTATTCGCCGAGACCCATCACGTGAGAAGCAAATCATCCGGCGCCGTGCAAAAAAGCCACCTTTATGGTCGCTCCGCCGACGTTTCACACGCCCTGGCGCATGTTTCCCAGCTTTCCGCCTCCTTTTCCTCCTCTCCTGGTTTCCATGCGCGGCTGCGCGCGCAGCGCCGCTATTCGCCAAATTTAGTCACGTGGGGAGCAAAGCATCCAGGGCGTGCGGGAAAGCCGGCGCTACGGCCACCCGCCGAGGCTGAATGCGCAACTCTGCTACCGGAGGTAGCTATATACAGAAACTGTAGGGACGCCGTGACGACAGCGACACTCTCGTTCGCTTGTGCTACTCGAAGCTTCTCGTTAGCATTTCTGTGACCAACCGCCAGGATCGCGACATGCAACAGCATGACACTTCGGCGTCTGTGACGTCATTGGTTGCCAATTCGTGACCACTTTTGATGTATGGGCAGCATAGGACGCTAAACACACCAGTGGAAAAAGCGCTCTAGGCACCATAGTCTCACGGCGCATGCACTAGGCATGATTGCTTTAGCTGGAAAACACACAAAGACGACCAGCGCTGTGACGATATACTTCTGGTGCTACATAATAGGCTTCGGGGATCGTAGCGTTGAGCGCGGTCTCACCTTAATTTGAAACTGACCATAACTTAATATACTAGGGACGCTCAGCTAGGTGCTTTTGCTTACGAACTTATTGTCAACTTAAAAAAAAGCTCTTAAATAAATAAACATCTTTATCAGTGTGCGATAGTATATTTTGTGTACGCAGTGTCATTTCTCCCTCTCCCACTACAGGCAATTGTTACTTCACACCAAATGTCGATCACTGATTGGCGACAATTTATTCCCACAATTTAAATCAAAAATAGATTTGACCCTTCACTGTAATATTTTAAGGCTGTCCACTCGGGATTTAAGTATAGAGACGTGGAAAAAGAGACGGTCGAAACATCTTCTCACAAATCCGGTTTCCTGTACAACCAATCGACCAAAAATGGGCATTCGCAAAGTAACGAAAATAAGAAGAAGAAACATTGCACTGCCGTGTTTTTGTATCTTGCCTCACCGCTGCAAGAAAGTACCAAGTGTAATGGTAGGCAGAGTTTATTGAGATGTGAATTCCTATAACAATGCATTCATACAAGAAGTAAATGTCAAATGCCATAGGAGCGACAGAGCCCACCCTAAAACCTAATAAAAATACATGCATTTTTTTTAGCGAGCTGTTTATGGTTTCTGTTTCGTGGAGTTTTCATACACGTCAACAAAAACTCTACGGTCGCACAGCCGAACGCGCCTCGCGCACACACCTTCCCCGCATAAAATATTCGAAGTAAATAACCGAAATAAAGCGTTGACGAACGCGCGTGCAAGATGCTATTCGTTTTAGACTTCTGCTTTAGAAAAGTTACTGCTGCAGACACACGCACGTGCGGCGCGTGGGACACCCTTCCCGGCATTCTCATTGATGATGGGGTAATTTAGAGATAGCTCTGTTCAGTACATTAGTTATCAAATATAGGTACCATTTTTAAAGTCAGTAGACTCTCAGGTAGAGAGTAAAATGTTCTAAAAGATTTGTTTTTGTGCGACCCGCGTCGGCCTTGTCTACGCTTGAACCGACCCCTGTTGTCGCCGTTCCAAGCCGCTTGCGTGCTTAGTTTCCTTTCCTTCCGCCCCCCAGGATGGCGGTCCCCAAGCGCGTGTCTACTTCCCGCCGGGTGGCGGTCCCGTCGCGCGTGTCTACTTTCCTCCGTCTCTTCGGGGCGGTGTTAGACGTCCATCCGAAATAATGACCATTACTTAAGACATCAATAAAGGTTTTTGCGTACCTTCAGTCACGGTGAGCCCCGATCACGACAATAAATGTATGTTCGAACCTTTGTTCAAAATTCTGTGTCGCGTCTGTGTCGTGTGCTAAAGAGCTTCGCCGGTCATCCCTCTTCCCAGAGTGGAATGGGTCATGATTTTTTTTCTTCTCACGCCATCAGATGTGCACATATCCCATACAAAAATGTGTCATGATCGGCTATAGAAAATTCTTTAATGGTTGGCTTTGCCTATTTGGCCAAATTAGCTAAAGAGTTTTCTATGGCTTTCTTTAGCATTTTTATGGTCGTCTTTATCGGGTTCTTTAGCTTTGTTTATGGCCCTACCGCTGTCCAGCCATAGCGCTTTTTAGCTTTTCTAATGGCTGGCTCGCCATAGCCAGCATGCTATATCTGCCTATGGCAGCTATAGCATGCTGGTGTCTTTAGCAATTTATACGGTCAGCTAAAGAAGGCTGTATGAGTTTTCCTATGGCTATCTTTAGCCAACAAACTATAAAAAAAGAGAAAGCTAAATTCAAGTTTCCGCGACTTCTGAAAGCTATGGTAAATAGATGTACATCACTGAACACACAAAACACACAGAACACAAGCAGAACAACTCCCCACACAACATCAACAACGCAACCGACACCGGACCCCCACCCCTCTCTACGTACTTGAAGTTCGCACTACCTCTATATATGGTACTCTTATTTTTGAATCCGACTGAGCCGATGACTACCGTCATTTGTCGCATAAACGCGGAGAGGCGGAGCAAATATTACTCGTACTTAATACAATATTTGAATTGTCTCTTGGAATAGCCCCATCTCTTAAATGAACACAATGAAAAAAGCGAATAGATCATTAGGCTAATTAACTAAAATTTAATATTATATTTTAATAAGTTTCATGAATCATGTTGTCAATGCAGTGATGAAATGCAGCACACTCTTGCTGAATATTACAATCCAGCTATTGTTTGATTGGAGTTCTCGGTGCCAGTGTAATCTATTTTCACTTTTGTGGGGTAATAATTAATTTTATTTGTTGCACAAGTATTTCAATGGATTTTTCAAACAAACAATATTACTGTCTTCACAACTCGTTGCAACAGCAAAGAACCTCTCTTGTGTCATGCTTTGTCAGCGGTATTACAGAAACTTATTATTGCGTTAATTTTCTAACCTGGAGCGTTTTTCCTGAAGAAGCAAGTGCTGGTACTGATTTTCTATAGGCGGGTAAAGAAAATCTACTCGTTCACAGTCTTTAGAAACGGTGCTATAGATATTTCCTTAGCTGGCTGTAGCTGTATTTATAGATTTAGATAGCCCATTATAACAAGCAACAAGGGCTGATAGCCTGCCATATAATTTCCCATACACGACCATAAAGCATTTTTGTGTGGGATATCTTTTATAAATGTTTACTTCATTCAGAATGACACGTTTTTAAGAAACTGAAACTTACGAATACCTATCTATATACTTTATGTTAAACAAAATTGTGAAATTTCCAAAAATCGATTGTTCTGGCATTTTTGCGTTTGAAGACATCCTACGAAGTTAAATATAGGTAAACCGTTTTACGCCCCGTGTCTTTACATTTAACCCGCAACAGAATAATATCAAAATTATTTATATAAGTTGATTCATTCAGCCAGTGCAGCGAATTAGAAAAGCCAAAAATTGGTGCCTCTTTCTTTATTTTTATGTTTCTGCTTTCCCCGAGATGGCGCTCGCAGTTCTTGAAGACGTAGTACTGTAGTACAGCAGCTAGTTTGCCGCTGTTGTCCAGCCAGGACCTGTCACTGGGTTCTACGTCGCACCCCTCAATTTGCAAGGTCACCGTCTGAGTTGTAAACGTCACTAAAAAAGGAATGAAGCTTCATTTTCGTCAGAAATAGTCTCAATTGACCCAATAGGTTTAGAAGACTTGACCACATTTTATACGAGCTTAAGCATTATATGTAGATGTTACGAAGTTTTACGTGTCAATAGGCGCATAAAAAACTATATCCGACCACATCCTTTGTATAATCTCTTCTTTCACAACAACTTGAAAGCTTGTATTTCATTCTTTCCTCATGCGCGTTTGTTTTGTTTTTTCTTCGCATCACAGGTGTTATTGCGCCAAGTTCGACTGTACTCTGGAATTTGAGTGCAAGCTCAGTGCCACGGAGCGGCACTCGAAAGCAAAAAAATATCCATCAGATTTAGTTGTTGAGCACAGTGCTCACGCATTCTCACCGAGTATACAAAACGTACTGGCCTTTGTCACAAAAATGCGCGAGTTGTACAATTTATGGACGCCATAACGTAGGATTTTTCTCCACAAATGTTGAAGCGGAAGTCTGCAACGCAGTGAAATATTCTGTTATTTGAAACAACCTAAAACAGCTTCTGTAAGTCGCTTCGCGTTTCAAATGGGTAGCCATGATGAGTAGTGATCTTCAAATTTGTTGAAAGTATTGACAACAACGCTATCCTAACATCTAATTTGACCGCAGCGACTTTTGTAGACTACAAGGAAAACGCAATTATCTTATTCCAACATTTGAAAAAAAAATTATTTAACCCGCAGTTTCAGTCCACCTAAATGTGCCTACAGGAGCGACCGTGTCCTGTGTTCAAACAGGCAAAGGAAAAATTGGTAAAAATGAAAAGTCAACATACGTCCGTCAGACGGATATCTTAACAATCACCGGTCGCGCGCCTTCAACAATTTCCAAATAAGTCGTGTCTGTGCCGCTTAAACGCACTTCAAGGAGATCCATATCTGCATGAGGAGCTACGTCTTCATTGAAAGTGTAGTCAACCGCCGGTCACAGTCCGAATTTCGCGGCGCTGACATTAGCGTCGCCACCATCAGCGGCGCGGTGTATAGCGTCGCCACCGGCAGCAGCGCTTGGGTGGTGGGGGCTCTCATTAATATAAAAATACAAATATGGAACTTTGCTAACACTAATTCCGACAAAACGTCTTCACCGCACCACGAAAATAAAATGTAATATATTTGATATATTTCTTTCTGTTCCGTTTTCGGTCTCAAACCAAAACTCTAAACCGACCCGCTCTCCTCGCCGGCGTCTTGGGCCTTGGAGGGCGCGCTGCTACCCTCGCCCGAATTCGAAACTTCGTAACGGCGGACGGCGGTGTCTCGTGGTTTTGTTTACCCAAGGGTCGTGCGAGCGTAGTTCCGCTCCCCGGCGTTCCGCTCGCCTGTCGAACTCGAGTATGTGTCTCCTGTACTCAGTTTGATTTTCTCAGCGAACTTACCATTAGACTTTTGCGGGTTTTCTGTACTATAGGCAGGCTCGTTCTCGCAGTAAAAGCACATGCTTTCCTATAGTCTCCGCCCCGAACAACTGCGGTTTTAATGAAGTTAATAGTATACAGTTAGCCCCACTTCGATTTGTGCACAACTGCGTATTGAAAGTGTAACAATTGGGTTTAATCTTGAAAATGGTCTCTGGCGGTCCTCGAACAGACGGAGGATAATAAAAGGAAAGAATTAGGCTTCCTATACTTTAATTTGAAGATTCATTAATTTCTGCATGGTTCCGGGTGCGACAACGGCATTATGTGACTGGTTTGTTCTCTGTAGATAGAGATTTGTTTTTTTTCTAAAAAAGTTTAAAATTTTAAATATCATGGCCACATTGTCATTACAGATACTGGGACATGGGACGAGCATTTGAACGTTGTCTTAAGGAGGAAGAAAGCTTCGGACACTTCGTGGTTCCCAACCAGTTATACAGCCTGTTGAGTGCCAACATTTTTCGAAGCTTTATTTCACCACATTTTCGTCTTGCTTCCGTGACAAGCTTTGAATATGTAAAAATTAGGCAACTTTACTTTCAGTGAACCGCTGATCCAACTTGGCAAGTAGAATGCGTAATTATATGGATCAATGTGTGCACTTGCAAACATATATGTTAGTGATAATTCCCAAGAAGTGATGGTGAAAAAATTAGTGATAAAGCCCATTCCCAAAAAGGTTTGCGGCGCCGCATGTAATAATAAAGTGATGAGAACGTGCACAGATGACAGAGGGGTACTGGCGATCTGAAGCTGGAGCTTGTGGGCGAGGGTAATGAAGTGATTTTGTCACTGTTTTATTTTTGCGCATATGCAGGCGCAGTGCTGTACTTAATTTCGTTTACGGTGTGTGCAATAAATATGCCTCGAAATATTTCGGTCGGAGCTCTGGATTCCTGACTGGACGTCGAGACGCATCAAAACAGAAGCACAACGCGCACACACACGACTACGCACCTTATACAGTTGAAAGCGAAATCGCACACCGTATACTATACGTTAGGGACTTCTAGCAAGCTGTTACCGTGCTCCGCGTACTGCACCATCGGAGCCTTTGAAACGTGCTTTATAGGCGCGCACCCGGAGTGATACCGTGACCGCGGGACGCGCGCTTAAAAGCATGCTTCAAAGGCTCCGATAATGCGGTACGCGGAACATGGTTACGGTTTGTTAAAAGTCCCTATTATTACGCTACCGGGACCGGGCGTTATGCTTAGGAGCCTGGATCCAGGCTCTGGCACGATCCCGAAGCGATAATACGAGAACCACCCTACAAAAATAAAAGGCCGCCATGTTGGATTCTTTATGGCTTGGATTAGAAACGGCTTCAAGTAGGCTACTACGTTCCAAACGTGATATATAAAATCCGTTTTGAAAAGTGAGCTAGATATTTTATTGATAGCATGATTAGTTGATGATATGACTTTATAATTTACCGAATATGAAATGATATGTCGACTCGTTCAAGTAATGAGAGCCCCCCACCAACGGACGAGGAATTCGGCGCTACTGTACAAAAGTCGACTCCATTGGCCCTATAGGAAATGTCTCGGGGTTAGTGTAGTACTGAGCGAAAAATGCAAAAGTAATTCGCAATCGCTCGCGCAAAGTACGAGCGATACTTGTAAGCCACTCGAGATAAAAGGAAATCAAACTTTTTAAGCTTACTCTTTCGGAGCATTAAGCGGCAGCTATTCTGCAACTACAGAACTATGCCAAAACCACCAATTGTTATAACCATGCATGGAGAGGTCACGTGCGATCAACCGGAAAACAGGAAAGCCTTCGAGTAGTGTCCTCTCACACACGCGACGCTTTGTAGAGTAATAACATCTTTGAGCTCGGTAATTTTATTTTTCTGCTAAATGGTTGTTAATACAAAAAAGGGTGCCTCCACACTGTCGCAGTCGAATTTCAGGCACCCTAAAGCCTGGTTCAGACAGTTGCGTTTTACTGCGTTTGACTACGTTGCGGCAGCGAGAAACCAGGACATCGCTGCTGCTTATATCGCGTGCCAAGAAGATTCCTTGAATTGGATTCCACGCTTCATACGAAGCACAGATGTTCCGGTGACTCGCTTTCGGTTCTCGACGCAACGCAGTCAAACGCACTCAAACGCAAGTGTCGTAACCGGCCTTACCTCCGAGCAGCTACTAGTGCCACCCGCACGAGCGCACAGCGCAGAGGTTGATGCAATCTCGGGCCCCTCGGGATGCGCGCGGCGACCGAAGATGTGCGTCATGAAGCCCTCGCGCCTTCCCTGCGCACGCTCTCAGCTGCACGGTTCACGCCGCACTGTAATCCCCACTAAACAGCACACGTGCGCAAGAGAGAGAAAGTTCTCCCGCAACACGTTTCAGGTGTGCATTTTTTTATATAAAAAGCGTGTCGCAGTTTGCGGACAGGCCCGCAACACTCGCACACTCCTGGTTGAGTCAGTTAGCTACTTAAAGATTGCACAACTGAGCCGCCGCACCTTGCAAACAACTTGCAATCTTCAAAAAAGAAAAAAAGACAGGATCCACCCGCTATGTCCAAATCCATTCTATGTATGATTTTAGTTGGCTGAAAGTTGACCTTTGCTGGCGATAGTTGGTGCTTGTGCCCGGCATTCTTCACTTTTGTTTAATAATGGCGTGTGGACTGATGCCATTTTTTGGTGTGCTATGAAGTAAATTCTTACGTAGGTAATGTAAAAGTCTGATATAGTATACTTGGTCAGCCTGAAAAATATTATGTGACGAAGATTGACCGTGTCAGAATTCTCACACGCAGCCGGGTTAATGCATCGGGAAACGGCAAAGAATACAGTCTTTAAGAACGGAAAAGATAAGGAAAAACCTGCCCTTGCCGTGACCTTTCAGAATACCCTTCCAGAAAGGTGATTGAGAGATAGTTACTCCTAGAGCGTCGTACCTTACCTTCTTGTAGGGATGTATTGTTATTAACACTCACATTTTAATGCCTTCATTGCCGCGTTATACTTAGCGCTTGGTTACCCGTTCTTTTTTTCCATTTGAGCGTATAAACTAGGAAATTTTCCAGTCAGCTGGAATGCATGTTTTATTCTCATAACAGCAGAATTCAAGGCATGGCTCAAATATTTAACATTGTGAAACTCTTTCAGGTACACCGAAGGAATAAAAGAGGGAGAACGAATAATTCTCCCATGAACAGGGTCCCAAGCTTGTTTTGGTAGAAGGGTGATTTCAGATAAGATCGACCAAAGGGTGGCTGGTCGACATTTTTAAATCAACTGATGTTTTTATATGACATTGTCTAGTGTCTGGTATAAACAAATCCACACTTAGTTTTGACCAGAAAAAAAATTTGGAGACAAGAAAAATCGTAAGGCAGGGAGAGGTGGACAGATGCAATAACGCGCATCGATGGAGGGGGCAAGTTTGAAAGTGAATAATTAAAACAATAAAATTAGGAGAATTTTAAACCTTTTTACAAACAAACTATGGGTACAACGTGCTTGTAATATAAAGTAATAATATTTATTAAAAAATTATTTAGTTTTCTAAAAATTGCCAAACATGCCTGCTCGAACGACAAATGGCAAAATTTGGAAATCTGTATCTCATGAAATAATTTAATCATTATTACATAACTTGCAGACATTATTTTACTAATATATGGCTAATATTGAAAAAAAAAATAAGGTATCTGAGTGACACAATAGTCAGAATATATTTAGGCAAACATGGGAAAAAAATCAAACAAAGAAAAATTCCAATGCGAATAAAAAAAAAACGCCACCTTCGATATTTTAAAATTTGGGTACCCAGTTATACTCTATTTCGGCATTCATTTCTATTAAAAACACGTTGCATCATTGCACTGTGAAAGAAGAAACACCTCCCCAAAGTAGGGTCCTTTTTCAAAGCCTACACTTAGCAGTGTCCTATACAAGAAGTGACTCTGAGTTCCAGTTTCATGAAACTTGCACAAATCTTTTATATACATTTATTCAGATGAGGTCATTGATAAAAAGAGCGATCGGTCACATAGTGAAAGGGAGGAGAAACTATATACAGCATTTTACATAAGCGTACAAAGTGATATCATATTAGAGACTAATGATTTGAGAAAAGATGATGCAGTGTGAAGTTGTACCTTCCGGTATATTTTACATCTAGAGTAAAATAAATAACTTTACTTCCACACACAAAAACAAAGATATAATAGTAAGATATTTAGGTTGGCTGTGTATTTACGATTACAAACAATTTCAGGTGACGGATGCCATAGTGCCTAACTGGAGCAGCTTCGATGCTCTCGGTGTATGAATGAATCGTGGCAAGCCGATATATTTTATCCTGCCTGATTTTTTTATAGTGATCAGATAAAAATTATTAGTAACCACCAACAAAAACAGTAGGTTAAATACCCCGTGAAGAAAAATGTGACAAATAAGGTGTCCCTGCATTCAAAATGAGCAGTTAGTAAAACGCTAAGGGTTTCCTCGCTGTACCCATTTAATAAAGTTGTTTCCAAGCGGATCCGACTGTCCGTGCTACATATACGTCACAGGTCCCTTCTGTTGATGACTTGCTGAGCCGCCACGCGTGCCAAGACTGAATGCCAGGGAAGGCGCGTACCGTCAGCCACTCTTATTTTTTTTTGTTCACGATACCGAACAACCTCATTTTCGTCCAGATATACAAGATGCACGCCTTTCAGTTTCTTTGATAGAACGCTCACCATTGTCCTGGCCGTCTGAATTGCGCTTACTGAACGTTCTCTCAGGTTGTTCAGCGTGGCCTGGTGCTTCACGAGTCCGCCAACTCCGTCACATGCATTTTTCCCATGTCCAGATGCAGAAAATAACCACTGGGCTTGTGGGCAATTGTCCTTTGCAAATTGGTGAAGCTGGTAGCGATTCTTGAAATGACTGGCGGCGCCGTCACTTACGTACGTCACGTACGAGTATACCGCAACGTTGTCTTCAACCCACTCCTTCACTTTTTCTAGAGCCAAGCAAGCGTGAGCGGCGTCGTGACACAGGTCCTCACTGATGATGGCAAAGCTGTTTGTAGATTTTCTTGTCGTCACTACACATGTAAATATCGAAACTTGTTTTTTTTTTTTTTTCTAGTGATATGCTTGCACTTCGTCAGGAAGCACGATGGTCCAGTTTTAAGCAAAGTCAAAATGAAAGACAATGCTCCCGCGTTGCATGTACTGTTTTTCATCGTAGATCGCTTTACCTTGCGTTTGCCGGATATGGTTGTGAAGTACCCAACTTCCAACCGTCACTTGGTTGACTTTTAGGAAAGTCTCAGGTTCCAAAGTTTTTTTCACAAGGTCGCCGGACTCCCATGTTGCAAGCACAATCTCTTCATCCTCCGGGATATCAAGTTCCTGGAGTGTAAGAAACTGGCCTTTTGGGCAGTGATCACAGTCTCCTTGAAGGCACAGTTCTGTTGCTGGGTCGAACAGAAATGCCGAGTTCATTTCACCAGTGTTGAATGTTGAGCTTGTAACGTTCTCTAGAGCGGCAATACAACAATAATAATTGGCGCAGCGCACACAAACGCACACTTCCTGGTGTGGAATATATTGGACCCATCTAGGGCGCAACGAATAAAATTTCGTTAGCCCAACGCCGGAATCGGGATGCTTGTCTTTGTATATACGGAAGGCCCCTCGTAGTGAGCGTGTCATGAAGCGCTTTGGCACGAACGTTTTCTCTCCGTTGAGCATGACAGAGATGACGTCCTTCTGGTTGGGACTTTGGCGCGAACATTGTAGCTCGTCTTTCGTGAAGTACTCTAGGGCAGCAGACAGGTTCTCAGGGCTCACCTTGCACCTCGTGTAATGATCCGGCTCATACCACACGCCATGCTTTTCCTTGAGTTTTCGGGATTTACTGGTGAGGTACATTGAGGCCTGTGGAATCATCTTTTGAACCTAATTCTTCTTCAGTGTTGACGGCAGGAGTGTAAGCAGTTGACAACGTTCCCGGAGAGAGGTGGCGGTTTCAAAGGCCTGCCGAAAGTTGTCCACCCACTCAGTGCATGTGGAGCATGTTGGTTCGGACGACCCCGATGGTGAGTCCCTGTCGTACGCAATACGTAGCCTTGAGCGTATATTCTTGACAGCAACCTGCTCCAGTTCTGTCTGCTTTCTCTTGAAATAGGCAGGCCTGTCCCGACTTCTTACGACGCTTGGTTGTCTCAGCGGCGACACATCTGTAGGTAGTATGCTGCGATTTAGATCTTCAATTGCTTCTTCAGCTGGCGCAAATATATCGGGGCACTGCTCTGAGCTTCGCATCGAGATCTCCTTAGTGATGTGCATGAAGCAATGGTAGCACAGGCAGTCCGTCGCACTCACTTTGGTGGAACAGTCAGGCGAAAGAATTTGCTTCAGCGAGTTTAGGTCCAACTCGCCAACACTTCAAAAATTCCGCTGCTTTGGTATAGTCTTTTTGTGTTTGCAAAAGTAATCTGCACAAAACACTCGTTCGGAGCTCCAGGACGTCTTCATGATGTATACATAAATAATAGAAATTAAACCCCAACTGATGGCATATAATTGCCAAGTGAAAGAACTACTGGGTGCACAAGTGACAAGTCCGAGGCTGAGGAGCTCACTCACTGCAAACGTACATTTGAAAAGAGAGGTCACAACTGAGGCTGTCGGCAAAGCTTGATCCACGTCAAAGGAAGAAAGAGGGAAAGTCTCCAGACAAAAAATTGTGGTCAGCGGCCTTCGAAAAAGACTTTCCGGAATCGCACTGTCGTCCCTCCACGCGCTGATATGAAAGCACCCGAGCTTCTACCACGTGGTTCATGACACAGCCTGAGCCATGTCGGCGACCGGTTCGCGAGGGGTTGGCGGTGGGGTTACGTTGATGGTCACTCGGATTAGCCCTTGCTGTACTGAGCTACCGCCTGCAGTGCCTTATCGCCGGCTGGTGTCAACAACGAGAACACACACACCCTGTCTACACCAAAACTACACGCGTTCACCGCACACGCGTCGCCGCCGCTTTTAAGCTTTTGTGAAATTGCTTTCTTTTGCCGCGGAGAACCGCCTTATCTTAACTACGCGCCTGAAATCCTTCCAGGCGGGCGTACACAATATCAAGCGTTTCGAGAAATGCCCGTGGAGTAGAACTATGGGAAAATTCGGAGCCCGCGATGTCGATATCGTCGCCGTTGTGTTAGTACGCCGTCGCGTACTACAGTCCCCGTTGGGGGAGGGGGGGGGGGCGGTCTTACTACGATAACATGGCGACAGCGTTTACACTCTATGTATTTACGCGAGGCTCGAGTATTTGGGGATAATGCTGCCGGTTGGTGTGCCCCTTTGTGCCTGATATTATCGCCCGTGACGCCAGCGAGTGAGATGGCGACAGGCATGACTGCTCAGTAAACAGGCGTCGGCGGCCATGTTTTGCTGGTTGAGGCGAACTCCCTTGTCCTTGACAGCGAGCGGGGAAATGCGAAAAAGAGATTGTATCGGCCGTTTTGCCAGAACTAGCGACGAGTGTCGTCTGCGGTTTCCGGCAACTATTTTGCCATAATCGTGAGCTTAGCGAGAAAATGATTTTTGCTAGCCACAGAACACTACCACGCAGAAAGGGAATGCTTGAACATGTTTTTGTTCTCGATATATATCAGGGATATATATGAGAAAGAGAGGGCGAGAGAGATGAAGGTAGAGCGGAAGAGGGAATAGCATATAGTGTCGCAGGAGAATAAAGTAAACAAAGTTCCTAGTGACCGATGGCTGCATGATCTTTTCTCGGATCACTAGTCCGTAATATGATACCTCCTTGTACACAGTAGTTTCTCCTTAATTTAAGTGTGTGAACGATTTCTTTAGTTACCATTGGCCTCCTCCGAATAAAAATATATAAAAGATGTGTGTTGGTTTCATGAAACTGGAACTCAGAGTCAGTTCTTGTATAAAACACTGCTAAGTGTAGGCTTTGAAAAAGGAGCCTACTTTGGGGAGTCGTATCTTCTTTCTCAATAAAATGATGCAACATGTTTTTAATGGAAATGAATGCCGAAATAGAGTATAACAGGTTACCTAAATTTAAAAAAAAGCGAGGGTGGTGTTTTTTTTTATTCGCATTGGAATTTTCCTTTGTTTGATTTTTTTTCCAGGTTTGACTAAATATATCCTAACTATTGTATCACACAGATACCTTAGTTATTTTTAAATATTAGCTATATATTAGTAGAATAATATCTGCCAATTATATCATAATGATTAAATTATTTCATGAGATACAGACCTCCAAAGTTTGCCATTTGTTGTTCGAGCAGGCATGTTTGGCAATTTTTAGAAAACTAAATAAATTTTTAATAAATGTTATTACTTTATATTACAAGCAAGTTGTACCCATAGTTTGTTTTTAAAAAGGTTTAAAATTCTCCTAGTTTTATTGTTTTAATTATTCACTTTCAAAGCTTGCATCCTCCATCAGTGCGCGTTATTGCAACTGTCCACCTCTCCCTGCCTTACGATTTTTCTTGTCTCCAAATTTTTTTTCTGGTCAAAACTAAGTGTGGATTCGTTTATACCAGACACTAGACAATGTCATATAAAAACATCAGTTGATTTAAAAATGTCGACCAGCCACCCTTTGATCGATCTTATCTGAAATCACCCAGGAACAGCTCTAAATGACTTGGACCGTGACGAGGAAACACACAGAAAGAGCTCCGTCTGTACGCTTCTTAAGCGTATTGTTACTTTTGTGCTCTTAATTTGCGAACACTCCCCAGCCCATACGCCTTCCTCCCCCCTAATAGACGGAGCTAAACCTAAGGTCGGGCTTGGGGCGGCATGGCCCCACCGAGCCCTGCGGCCTCGGCGCCAACCCAGCCTGTAATCCTTCAACATTCCTAAGCCTACCATGGAAGAGGAATCGTACGCATCCTTCCCGAAGCTAACGAAGGCGCGACGGTGATTTCTGCCAAACACCGGTACGCGAAACCGGCACTGCAGAGTCAGCCAACGGTTAAACACAACCGCCGACGTGCTGCGGCCACCCTCCGGCAGCTGGCGACCAAGAAGACGCCGCCTCAAAGAGATCGAGAGGAAGGTTCCGAACCTACCTGGGGCTCGACTCAACAACAAGGATGACCTCTTCCCCGGACACGGAAAAAGCACGCGCAGCCAGACGTGGGAAGGCGAACCCGCATATTTCGGTGTCCGCGGTGACGCCACTCACCAAACACCTCACTTAACAGGCGCCCCTGCGGAGAATTTTACAAAAGAATTTTAATCAAAGGAGAATTTGAGATAAAGATCCACCTTCATACAAGGCCACCACAGACTACTCCGAGCAAGAGCAGCAAAGCAGCGTAAAAAATTAGCTACTAGGCTGCCTTTACAGTTGCTTTGTCTTGTTATCTGGGACTCCCTTAGGATTATTCATGTAGTGGCGCGTACGAGTATTGTTATTGTATTTTGCCCTCTCTGCTCTAAATAGACAATATGCCGTCGAAATAATTTTAATATATAGCAAACCATTATTTATGGTCGAACTTTTAGCCCATGATGTGCAAAGAAACAAAAGCCTTTAGCACAGTCGCGCAATGCGGGTGGAAAGGTGCCGTGACGTACATGAGGACAAATGTGCGACGTGGTAACTTCTCATAGTGATAGGTGAAGGACGTGGTTAAGCGGAAGTCTCTAAAAGCATCCAACATTACACGTTGCAAATGGCCACTGCCAAAGTGGTATTTCGCATAACTTGAGGACTGTATGGAGAAAACTGTTTCGAGCGGCCGACAGAAAGATTCTCCCTTCGTCGCGCCATTCTTGGCGGAAAGCCAGGGCTGCCATTTTCGCGCGGCACGGCCGACAGGATGTCTCGACTTCCCTGGCGACGAAAGGGGAGAGGAGGGTTTTTCTATGGAGGCGACGACCGCCAACGAGCTCAAAATCTCTGCAACGTGTCGCCCAAAGCTATCGCTTTAGAAGAAAGAAAACAAATTGCTTTAACAAGCTTCGCACCTAAGTCAGCAGTACGGGAACCCGACGTGCTAACCAATGCGCTACTGGGGACAAAATAAAATAGAAAAAAATTATGTTGTACTACCGAGGGTTTTTTAGCATCGCTCGGCAAAACTGCAATGAACCTGTGTACACCTTTTGAAAACAGTTTGTGCCGGACTGCAACACAAATTACTCCCATGAAGGTTTCTTTCTACTGATGCGGTTCACTCGCCTCAATAAAGAGCTTCCCTAACCCCGGGCATTCTTTTTCAACAATTACTTTTTCCACGACTTACTTCCAAACGCGATTGAAATTGAGCCCAATTTCAATTGCATTTCAAAGAACGATTCTCTATTCTTGGGCCCTCTTCTTGCACCAATATCGATTAAGGGGTCTCTAAAACGTTTTGTTGAAAGGCGGGATTGGGGATCTGTTGCCAGGAGATAAAAAAATAAATATAAATGACAGATGAACCTAATAAACAATTCTCGATCAGCGTCTAAATACAAAATTGAAAATTGCAGTAAAAAAAGAGACTCTATGAGGGATGAAAAGGCATACGTTCTTTTGAAAAGCAATATTTAATCTAATTTTGACGTTGCACAGTAATTGGGAACCAGAAAATTCACAAGAAATAAATCAAAGTGCATAGAAACTTCGGCACGTCGACTCAGGGCAGAAGACTAATGAGAATGATAGAGCTTCCGATGACGATATGCCATAGATACGACACAAGACGCTACGCGCAAATATCACCGGAAAACAAAGAAATTGTTACGTACATACACTGATATGAAACAGGGGCCTAACAATAGCGATGTTGGTGATGACAATGTCCTATAAATAACATGACAACAGGACCTGTCGTTTACGCTGTTAGCAAGCTTTGCGACGCCGTCTTTTTAACCGCGCTTATTTTTGCGACGGTAGCAGCTGGCCTGCTGAAAGCGAGCCGTGGGCTGGGCTTCATTGGAAGAACTGCGGCCAACCACGGGCGAGTTGGAAGGCCTCTGCGTGTTGGATTTGGCCCGCTGACCGGAGTTTCGTGGACCCTGGAGTTTTAGGTACAATAAATAATTTATGCTCGAAATCACTTTCCTAACGACAAGCTAATTTAAATGTGTATCAGAATAAGGAACTGGTTTTCCCCTTTAATATGTTTGAAAGGTACCACTGCCTACTGATGGATGGCGGACAATGGTCCCTCGATTTCTGCGTGATGACGTCTGATATGAGTAATGCTGCCGAGTCGCCATCCCGCTTTCTTCCCAAAAGCTGTGGTGCGATTGGCAGACGACTGTTCTGCTCCAGGTCGACCTCCAGTATGGCAGTTCACGGAAGCTTCGGCAGCCAGAAGTTCGGACGCCGTGGCGACAGCGACACTCGCTTTCGCTTGTGCTACTCGCAGCTTCTTTTAGTGTTTTTGTTACCAACCGGCAGTCTCGGGGCATGCAACGGCATGACGTTTCGGCTTGTGACGTCATTGTTTGCCACTTGGGGAGTACTTTTGAGGTATGGACAGCATAGGACGCTAAACATACCAGTCGGAGACGCGCTCCAGGCACCATAGTCTCACGGCGCATCCACTACGCATGATTGTTTTAGCTGGCAAACGCACAAAGACGACCAGCGCCATGACGATACACTCCTTGTGCCACATAATAGGCTTTGGTGGATCATACACACACAGCGAAAAAGTACACCCCTGGACGTGCAAACCGTTGTCCCAGGGCGGACTCCCCAAATGGTGTTCGTTTTACACGCGAGGCTCGGTGTATTTCGTTTGCACCCGAGGTCTCGTGTAAAATGAACATCTTTGAACGTGTACTTCGTTCTGCGATCACACGTCTAGGGGTGTTTTTTTTGGGTTCTACGAGCGAGGCCCAGCGCTTTACACGGCTTTTCGCCGCAGCGAAAGCGTAGTTTGCACGTGTTCGTTCGTAATCGTCCATACGTGCTGAACTACCGCAAGCATTCACCCCCAAGCGCCGACGCCGTATCCATTACGGCGATTACGCGACAGTGGGAGCGACCATCGACTGCATCCAGCAGCGTGCTTTCCCATCGAGCAGGTCTCGTTCGCGTGGCGGTTCAGCCGATCGCCGAGGCCTCAAGCCGGTTGCATTGTCACCGACGCCGGGTAATTTCCACAGCAGTTACCTTTCGCGACCACAGACATGAACTTTATTGAAAAAGCCCGTTTGCCGCGAGCGACGACGAATAGCTCCGACAACGACCCGACCCGACCCTACCCGACCGGCGTTACCGACGTCCCGCTCACCTCTTTACCGCGAGCAAAGTTGTACGCGACGTTTCGACGTATCCACTCATATCTCGTGTGTACGCAAATTTTGCGGCTTTCCGGGTACGACTCGGCTACCGAAACGGCCAGCGAACGAAGACGAACTGAACGCCGGCGCTATGCGCCATTTAAACACGCGGTTACTTTTCTACTAGACTGTAGCTATGTGGTGTGGTTCCTTACACATAAATGGACTATGTACAAACAAAGCTAAAATAAAATTGGGCGGCTGCTTGCGCCACCTAGTGAGTATGCGGAAAACTACAAAAATGAAGGACATATCGGTATTCGTGGAAGTGGCACGCTCGAACACGGACGGCAGCATACCAACACACACAGCAGAGCACAGCACATACCACAAGATCAACTTACAAGTATCTACATACACAAACAACGAACGGAGGCACTAACAACCCGACACTCCTACTCAATTGCAATAGAAACCCGCTCGGTATATATAGCAGACTTTTTGTTTCAGACGAAGGTCCGGTGACACCCCCCGTATTTTATATGAACGTAACGATATTACACAATTATTACTTATATAGTACGGCGACATAAATATAATTTGGGAAGGTACACATTTCTCTTAGTCTAGATTATAGCTAAAAGACACCCTATATTTAAAAAAAAATGTTTCGAGCTAGCCAAAATATAGCAAAATCTGGTTTCGTTTTCGGAAGTTCGAGCGCTCAAGGCTGGAATGCGCTAGCGAAGTGTGTGCTTGCTTCTGTCAAACTATAATCCATTGTATGACGCTCTCAAAGCTGCTGGCTGCAGCCCCCGTCTTGGTTTAGGGTTTGATTTACACGCGCACCCGTGGAAATGAAATTATGCGCGCTCGAGTCGATATTATTGACAGCGTGAAGTATAAACCGAATGTAAACGATTTTGCGAGCGACGAGAACAGCGACGGCGACCCGCTTCGTTGACGCTCGGTCACTCGCGCGACGACGCAAGCCGCATGAAAGCGGAACGATGTTTTCTAGAAATCCAAAAACCGAGTGACGCGACGAGCGATAGTAAGAAATCTTCGTAATACGTCGCTGACTCGTCGCTGTCGCCGTCGCTCGCTAAATCGCTTTATGCAGTTCAGCCTTTATACTCACGCTAGTGCCGACCTGCATTACCCGCTGAGCCCAAGCAAGCGATAAGGATATTCAAATATGTCACAACAGTGGCGTGCATGCATTCGCTAAGAAAACATATATCTCAAATTCCTGCAGTTTGACGTCGGGATCCGTTACTTGTTCTGCTGTCACCTTGGCGAAACGGTCACTAAAGAGGAACTAGTCAGTTTGTTTTATCAGAAATTATAAAAACCTTATCTAGCCACTGTTATGCACAAAAGCACTCTGGAATTTCATATAAATAGTTTAGAATAAACCGAACACAATCGGTAACTTAATTTTCCAAGCATAATAATAACAAAAAATCTTAGAATACAATGTATTTTTAAGGTGTTTCAAATAAAAAAAACTGAAAAAGGAGCCTTATTTCAGCTGCACTATCACGTAAATAGTAGGTTTTGCAATCTCTAATTTGCTTCTTTCAACCTTCCAGTTACTTTATGCGTACTTGCAGATTGTATCCTGACAAATCTAGACAAAATTGTATAAAAAGTAACAGTCTATATAAAATTTATAGCTTAATTAAATTCCCATTTGTTTGATAATGTTCAATCTTAAATATGAGTTTTAAATTTCACATCTATTATTACAAATGATTGAATTACATGCTGCTTGATGCATGCTGTGCCGCCCCCCCCCCCCCCTTTTAAATATATATATCCTGTATATTTTTGCTGGTTAGTTGTTGTAAACCTCTTAATGTCGTGTTATTTGTTTGTTGTTGTAGGTGTGTGAATGCATATGTTGTACCCCACTCCTACTTGGGCCTTCAATGGCCAGTAGTATCCTCTAAATAAAATTAAAAAAAACAAGTGAGCAGTAAAAATCTGGAAGACAAAAGTAAACACAGAGCCGTGCAAAAAGGCATTCAGTTTATGAAACAGATACAGATATGGGCCTCTGGCGGTCCATCGGTTCAGCCTCCACACCGCCTAAAGACGGCAGTGTTGCAATATTACGAACCAGCGCACAGGTAGACAGTTACCAAAAATCCAAACACAAAAAACTCACATCAGCGCTGTGCGAGTGTATATTTTTGTGTATTTGGATTTTGAGTAACTGGTCTACCTGTGCGCTGGTTCGTAATTATGCCGTACCAACTCGCCCAATCTGCCGTATTAATAGTGTTGCAAAATACTTAGATCAACTATAATGCAGTATAATGCAACTGCAGTGTATAAAAGCAAGCTACTCGTCGGAACGAGCTTGACGGTACGAGAATAAAGAGAATGTTTTCACAGTTAAACTCAGAGTCTGTTGCACCGTCTCTTCCGTCCTCAAGATCGAAAGTGATACAGATTGGTGACCTGGACATGATGATTGACTCCGAGCACCTGCTATCCAGGGGAATGTTCTTCGTGGCCAAGGGCACGGCAAGGGCTCTGCCTTTTCGGACGAAAATGCAGTAGGCACATATTCAACTTTCTCAGCCTCCACATCTGCAGCGCCTCCGCAACCACCTCTGCTCTGTCGCATCTAGCACCGGCATCTCCCAGCAATGGGCTGCGACCACCTTGCTTGCCCCACCGGCTTGGCAAGTGAATATTCATCGACATCTTCACACTGTTCACAAGGCATGTTGCTAGCCGACCAGGGTCTCCTCATCGTTGCCATGTCAGGCATTCGCTCTCAGTTCGGTTCCTCATCTTAGGGGATGTTGCATCGGCCCCGCAGTCGGCCGGCATCCCCCTTTCAGTCCGAGGCTGTACACTCCAAACTGATCGAGCCGGACTGAAAGCACGACAGGGTCGATTTCCCCCGTCTGCTGCCTCATTTCCTGACCTCGGCGTCAACTACCATGCACGGCTTCCAGACGCTCTCTTTCCTCTTCTTTAGTATGTCATCCTGCTTGCGGTACATGTCAACAGCAACGACACCTCTCTGGAGCCGCAATCACTTCAACAAAATCGTGCCATTCCTCACAGTGCAGAGCTGAGGGCGATAGCTCTGTGGCAGTCTATCGGTTCAGCCTTGGCATCGCCAAAGATGACAGTGCTACTCATACTCGTCACCACGAGCTCAACGACATGAGAATAAACAGAATGTTTTTATTGCTCGGAGTCGGTCGCAGCATCTTTTCCGTCCACAACATACTCTATAGGTAGTAAGCAAGAGACACACTTCAGATGAAAAGAACAAATGCTGAGATCACACATGCCGCGGGTGTCCAAAATTATCCATCATGTTGAATATTGTTTTGGTTTTTTTAATTCTAACAGAAGACAAACATGATTATCGCGCAATCAAAATGAATACTTACAAAACACCTAAGTCGCAGTGTAAGTGCTCATCGCTGAGCTGCGGCTGTGGCATATATGTATTTATTTAAAAGTGCACCGATGATAAAACCTTCAGGTTTGGCAACAATACCGAGATTACAACGGTTGTTGTCCATTATAAAATACAAAAGAAATAAAAAATACCGGAAACAATGCAAGGTACAAATCTGCACAACAGGCTTCCGAATTCAACTACTTCGTCGTACTGGAGTTTGTTACAGTAATAACAGCTTTGGATGGGCTGTGAGGACAGCATTCACACTGAACTGGGTGCCTTGGTGACTATCACCAGTGTTGAGGAGTTGCCACTCCAGAGTTGGAACGATTCCGCACTTCCACAACCCTGGAATCGAATGCAAATAAAATGGTGGCAGCACTGGAATGGAATGGGAATGAAATTAGTAGTTACATTTTGCCCAGAATAGAGTAGGAATGGAATAGGCTTTGTTCTAATGCGAGCTGCTTAGATGCCGTCAAAGGGGCTTTCGAAACGGCATTATTGCACTTAGGTAACTGACGGTTTGGTTATCTGACTGCTTATGTTCCTTCGAGGATGAAAGTGGCAACCCCAGTGAAGCAACCCAAACTGTAGAGTTGTAGGCTGACAAGGGCAATTTACTCGATCTTAATCCAGGGTAAGGGTTTTGTACCTCAGCGTTCCAAAAACTACCCGTGCCCAGCACTTTTCAATCTGTGTTGTCACGTGACACGACCCACCGGAGTAACTCGGATCTATTTGGGTAAGATTTGGAACACAGCCAAAGTGTCGTTCCTGGTGCTGCGAGATGCAACCATAAGGCTGTTGGGACCATGTGTGATTACAGCACCAGTTGCAGGCCACCAGGCAGGGACAATGTCACACCGCCCGCACTTCGTTAATACACGTGACTCCTCACTTATTATGTATCTCGTAAAAGTGGAGGACATATACGGTTCTTTTGTGGAAAAGATGGGCGACTTAGTTTTCCTCTCTGTTACGAGGCTTTTACACCTGGTGGTGCGATCAATATCTGCAGTGCCCCCATACCAATTGCCACTAGTGCTATGTGCGACCAAAGCTCAACTAAGTAAAATCAATGACACAGTTATCCAAGGACAATCCGGACGATGACTTTAAAGGGCAACTCCGGCCAAAACTCGAAATTAAAGAAATTACTGGTATCGCTGTAGTGACACAAAATACGACCCCAGCCAAAATATTACGTCCCTGGGATGCCGCATTCTCAACTAATGCCGATAATAAAAATGTGACCCGCCGCAAGCCGCTGCACCTTAGCGGTCGGCTAGCGGGTTGCCGATCACTAAAGCAACATTGGGCCGTGACGTCAGTATCATTCTTTTTTTCCTCCAAGCGTTACGCGGAGTGCGCTTCTTTGAGCCGCTACCACCGCTACTTGGACTTGTGATTGTCATGTTTAGCCATTGCTATTATCTGTAGTCCGTGTAGCTTCGGTATAGCCTTTTGTTTATTTGCTTGTGAGGACTCAAAGATTGGTTTTAGCGAGCAACTCGTAGCGCCCAAGACTGCCCAGCTGTTCCTCGAAGGATGCCGAGTAGAACTTGTAGTGCTGTGTGCTGCTCAAACAACCCGCTGCACAACCCGGAGGTGCTTTTTCACAAGTTTCCAACGTACCAGAAATTGAAGAAGGTGTGGGTAAACGCTGTTCGACGAGTGGACTTTGGCTTTTGCGCGCCCAAGGAAAAAAGAATGCAAAAACAGACATGTACAGCCCTAACGCAGCAGCCCGTGCCGGAAAGCCCCAAAGCTTTGTGTCTGTTACTGACCCGCAGCGCGAAAGCGAGAGGGCCCCCAGTACTGTACTTTACTGGCAGCGCGTCGTAGAGCAACGCCGCTCCATCCACGGAGCCCCGATGACAATTTAGGCCTAGCGACAGAGTACGGAAGACCGCACACACGGCGACAGCCGCTGAGTACGGTACTGAACGAGTTCACTCGTTTTCCAGTCGCTACCTTTTGGGTATACTAGCGACAAGTACAGCATGGCACACGCACGGCGGCAGCGGCCGCCGAGTACGGCACTGTACGAGTTTTCCAGTCACTAGCTTTTGGGTATACGCACTAACTCTTCCTACATGTGCTGGATATCTACCACATATACAGAATTAAAATAAAATCAGCTTACCTCCTACCTTTAGACGGCTAGCGCAACAGAAGTAGCTGCTGATCAACCTGCGTACTCGTTGAACGAGAACGATCCTGACGTCACGTTCACATAGCGGCTGATTTCTAGTGCTGCCAGGGCCTCGAGCGGCTAGTTTCGGTTTTGTTGGCCGTGCCCCAAACAAAACTTTGAGGCGTCCACATCTTTAAAACTACGCACAATAACGAGGAAAAAATTACACCTTGCAATTCAGGGACGCTTACTGCACTAAAAACAGTCATAATCCCAAAATTGAAAGTATGGTCCGGAGTTGCCCTTTAACGACAACCACGACTACAAACTTGACGGCGACCTTGATGATGAACCCGATGACAATACCTACGGCAAGTGTGGTATCTGTCACGAAGACGAACAGGACGACGACGCCTGGTATGTCACTCAACGAACGGAGGAAGTTTGCCAGCTTGGTCGCATTTTGATGCAAGCCACAATTTCCTGACGATGACTGCTACAATCTTTGTCACCACGACGCCCAGTTTCAGCCTGGCTATCCACTGTGAATCTAAACACCAATTCATCGTCGCAGCAAGGAACTGTTAAAGTGGTGCTTCGACCTCGAGGTTATTCGCTACATGAGACCCAAGTTGTAAGTCGTTGGCCAATGGCACATCAACATTGTCACGCTGCCCTCTGCGACCCGTAGGCGATTCACGTCTTCCGACTCAACTGAACTAGGTATGCTCGGTAGGACTGTGAAAATCTGCTATTTACGAGACTCTGTATTTTGACCTAGTCTTGTTTAAGCTGTTAATTTAATTTTGTGTTGCATAAAGACGATGAGTCTTTCACAAGAGGGGAGTAATGCCACGTGCAAATAGCCGAGTCAGCAGCGTGATCGACTCACATGCCGCTGACCCCGCCAGCGCACGTCCTTCTTTCTTTTGTTTGCGTGACTGGAATGATGAGACGACTCTCAATTTTTTTTGTTCGAGCTCAGAAACTTCTAGATACCCACGCGCTTACAAAAGTACCTTCGCTTGGCTGCTTGAGGCAGTTGTCCTTTCGACACCATCAAAAGTCTTTGTTAATTTATGTTTCTTAGCACAAGTTCGGCGCATTACACACTGATTTTAAGTTTAATAAAGAAGTATGTTTTTATTCGTGACAATATTTAGATGAATTTTGATAATTCAATCTTCTGATATTTCAAACTAAAGTGTGTGGCTTCCAGCTCCCGTTTGCTCAAGCGCTAACCGCGGCTAAAGTTGACCGCAGTACCTAGGAGAGGGATTTTGAAATCACGTGACTGGCTCGGCAGGAATGCAGGGAAACATGGCGGTGCCCCGGTGAGTGAGCGCCGCTCGCTTTGAAACTAATATGTCGTTGTAGCTGCAATATTGGGCGCGTTAGTCAGCAATGAATGGTGCCAGAGGCTTTCGCTTTGCCTTACCTCATTTAAATCGCAAAGCATGAGCATATGACCTCGCCGCATTTTTTAGATAGTCTTTCGATTCTGGCCACTCCTAAGCCTAAACGAACGCGATAAATGTTAGCATGGCAATGTCTTTGGAAAGTGGATTGCCTTGACTCAATCGGCCGGGTATTAATAGCACACAAAAGCAGACAGCGTCCCAATAGACCATATTAGACCTTTCTCTAAATTTCCCAAGCACCGAGGTGCATGCTACAAGTGTAGTTACACGCGTTGCACGTGCTGGCATCTGAAGTAGTAACTGTTCTAAAGCAAAAAGTCTAAAACAAATTTTGTCTTGCACATGCGTTGGTCAAATATTTATTATGATTATTTACTTCGAATCTTTTATAAGAGGAAGGCCAGTGCGCGCGGACCGCAGAATTATACTTCCAGCGTTCTTCTCGATGCTTGGGTAATTTAGAAAAAGGTCTATAGGAATGCTGTTTGCTTTTGTGTGCAATCAATACCCAACCGATAGAGTCAAGACAATCCGCTTTCCAAAGATGTTGCTAAGCCGACAATTACCACATTCATTTAGGCTTAGGAATGGCCAGAGTCGAAAGACTATCTAAAAAATGCGGCAAGAGCCTTGCTCATGCTTTGTGATGAAGTGAGGTAAGGCAAAGCGAAAGCTTCCTGCACCATTCGTTGCTGACTAACGCGCCCGGTATTGCAGCTACAACGACATATTAGTTCCAAAGCGTGCGGCGCTCACTCACCGGGGTACCGCCACGCTTCCCCGCATCCCTACCGAGCCAGTCACGTGATTTGAAAATCCCTCTCCTAGGTACTGCGGCTAACTTCAGCCGCGGTTAGCACTTCGAGCAAACGGGCCCTGGAGTTTGAAATAATGAGAGTCGACTGTAAAACACCATTTTTGCTACCCCAAGTAGCAATTTATTTTAGTGTAATTTTTGGAATCTTTTATTCAGACCGAACACTTCTTTTTCAATAAGCTTGTCGGCATAAAATTTAGACTATTTTTTATAGCCTAAACGTAGCAAGCGTTCAAAACAAATACAACCTAGTGCATCAGATACACAGAAAACACAATATTAGCAAATGCTACTTTTATTGAACACATCTGGAGTTTCTGTTGGATACATACAGTGCTGTGAAGAAGTACACCACTCTTATATGAAAATAAGCTTCCCACCAGTGAAATTTCTCAAGTTGGACAGCCTTGTTGTAAGTCAGGCACGTTAAAGAGAACCCTGCCCAAGTTTTTATAGACACTCTTACAAAGTTGTTTCATCCGTACAATAGCGACTTAAAGGTATATGTGTAGAAACTTCCCAAAGTGCAAACATTATGTGAAGAAACTGCATTTCAAAGTTGACGTCCTCGCAACCCCCCCTATCGGTAGCTGCTCTACCGGCAACAATGAAAAGAACTATAGAAAGACCGCTGAGGCCACATAACGTAAGACATGGTGTCCAAGATTCGCCATGGACAGCATTGTTGGTAGTTGGACTTGTTTGTGCTCACTCTTTTACCCAGTCTGTCGATTGACAGCTATTTAGAGTGCATGATAGGAACTATTTGTGCTGTAGACATAAAAACATGTACATGTTGCCCCCCCCCCCCCCCCCCCCCCCTTTGAATCTGGCAGGCGAGACCACTCGAAAATGTTTGAGAGTAGCTGTGTAGAACTGACATGTTCTAACATTCTGATGACACAATTATTCATATTAAAAGGTATGCTTAACCGAAATTCGAAGCTTGCAAAACAACACTGGGGCGGTAGGCGGGACGCTGCAAAACCCCCAAAACATCACACATAGAGCATTATTTCTAACGGATGGCCGTATTTTCGGAAACATGTGGGATTCAACAAGGCCGACGAGACATGTGATGTCGCGATCCTCATTCCCTCTCCTCTAGGCTTCATCCCCTTAAGCAGGTGAACCGAAGCGGGAAGGAGAGAAGCGAGGCCGCTTCCCCTCATTCTAAAGTGTACCAGGAGAAGTATGATGTCACATTTCTTGTTTGATTGTGCCCTTTCCTTTCCAAGAATACGGCCATCCGTTTGAGATATTAATGTATGAGTGATGTTTCGGAGTTTGTAGAGCTCCCATTCAAAGCTTCCGCGGCCTTATTTTATGAAATCCAAATTTTGGTCCAGCATCCTTTTAAACAAGCTTTTTCAAATATTAGCATAATGAACATACAATTGGACAACTTGCTAACTCACAACAGCATCCTCCCGATGATGCCGTACAAAGGTTCTGTCACACGCACCAACCGAGGGGATTGCTGCAAGTCCATCCACCCTCAACTTTTAGTCACCTTTGAGACTGAAGAGCTGCTGTATGAGGCCCGTCCAGCCACTGCGCACACAAAGAGAAACACGGGAAATAACACTCAGTGACGAGCAAAGTCTCTGGGCGGAAAGCCCTCCATGACAAATGAGCACTGTTGGGTTACGGCAACGGCGTAATACACAGGTTCTGCTTCTTGGATGCCTTCACCGCTGCGGTGGGTGGTTGTAGCTAGTCGTAGCAGATAGTGTCACGTTTGTTGCTCATACCAAAACACCAAAGCCGTGTAGTATTCTTGTTGCCGAAGTTCATAAGCCTACGTTCCCGGTCTACACACAATACACAAAGCCAGCCACGAGCAAAGCTAGCTAACCCCGTTTCTGCTTCGGCGACAAGCCGCCAGGGCGGTGACACCGCCGCTGAAACTTCTGCCTCGGCTCTTCAAACCAGGGCCCCTCAGTGCACAAGCATGACACTTGCTAGGCTGCTCTGCCTGTACCAAGTGACACGCGCCCGCATGTTCCCTCTCATAATTCTTCTGACTGTACGTGCCCCGTATTGTACACGGCCATACTGTGCACATGGCGAAAGTTCCCTTTTGAAAGTGCTCCACGGTCGGCTTACAATGCTGCGAACACATAGCACATGACCACTATAGGTGACGACACTTGGGACACTTGCCATCCGTCGTTGTGGCGCAAAGTCGCTTTCTCAGTCGTCCTCACAAGGGGCAAGGAAAGGCAGGCACTGCATAAAAAATCAATACATATTATAACACTGGCTGTGGCAAACTAGTTTCAAAGATGATACAGTCATGTCTTCTTAATATGGACACCTCCGTACTATAAAAAGATTTTTTTTCTATAATGTAAGGTGTTTATATGAGAAAATTAAATTTAAAACAAAAATTGGATAACAAGCATAACCAAACAAACAGTTTATTCAGCTAAAAGATAATGAGATGTGAGTTTGCTCTATCGCTTTAGAGCTGTTTAACATGTAGCACTACTGTCGTTTACAAGAACAGATACCCAGGCTGTAAAGTGATGATCGGCTGAATAGCAAAAGATGTTGCACTGTATGCACAAGCCGGATGTAATTGACACTTAGCTGCCGGCAGTTAGGATCCTATAATCTTATGATCGCAGACGGGAATCACATCTGGTGCCTATGGCTGGAATAATGTCTCGCTTCGTAATAGAAAAAGCACAAAAAAAACACAGGATGGAGAAACCGGGTGTCACAAATTCAGGCTTCTCTTCATTTTTTTAAATACTTTTATGATCTTTTTTTTTGGACCACTTTAAGTGTTGGTACGGTTAAAAAGGAGGAGTGTGGTGCCACTTTTAATCTCAGTTCGTCCCGTCGTAGTTCCTTTCTAAGTCCCCAACGAATTTGCTCGTTTGCGGAATGGGTTTTTGTTAACGGGCGACGTAGATCATCCCAGGTCACAGTTTGTGGCTTTGACCTCGCGGACGGAGGGGTGCGTATGCTGGCTCGCGTATGGTGCCGATTTGACATGCAGGGGCGCCGCCGGGATACAAAGATGTTTACGCTGGCTAGCGCGCTTTTTGAAGGTGGCGGCTTTGCTCAGTCTGCCGCCTGTCGTGTTCTATGTATCGGCGATAATTTATGTTTTTGGACTCGTACGGGGGAATGGATGGGCACATATGTTTGGTTGTCTGAAAAATGTAATAGGTTTTGCCATTTGGGTCGTTGCTGTGTAGCTTTGTTTTTCTTGAAAGTTGACTGACCCGAAAGGCGGGGAAACGGGAGGTTGGTCGGTAGACGAGCCTATAAAAGGGGGTTCGGGAACAAAGAAGGTAGTCCAACCCCAGAGCTGGCCGGGTCGCTACTCAACGCGGTTACTCCCTGCAGATGAGTCTTGGAACGTGTAATTTTTGGCTTCTGCCCTGCCTGTCGGACAAGTGTTTGAGTTTGTTGTGCTGAAGCGTGTGTGGCTGTGTGGTGCGCGGTGTCGACCTCATCAAGCCTCTAATTGGACCGCTGGACTTCGAGACGCCGTTCTTTGGCCGACAACTCCAGACTACGGACTGCTCTGGACTCGGCACCTACCGGAAAGCTAAGCCTGGTTTTCTAGGACTTGTCTACTGCATTCTCTGGCTCTGAAGTACGAATTGTTGAATGTTGGGAAGATTTTTACACAGTGCTACTTTCTGTCGCGACTGTTTTGGGGGATTATCCCATGTGTGTAGCGGTAACGTTTGAGCTCCATCTCGGTTTGCTCTCGTTGTTAGTGTCGAGTTTTCGTCACTGTTTTGTTGGCTTATTCCGGTTTTATGAGCGTCGAGTCTTTTTAGTATTAGTTTCTGGCTCGCAGGGCTCCATAGCTTTGAGCTGGAGTGTGGTTTGTGTTGAGTACTCTATTGCCGTGTACAGCTTAGTTTTTCACTTTATTAAATCCAATCTTTTGTTTGCTTATCCTCCCTGTGTCATCATCTTTCTCTACTGATTATACACCAGGCGTGGATCTAGCGCTAGTCAATGGTCGAACTTAGCTCTCTTGTTCTTTTCCCGTAATTTCTCGTTTATTCTCAGAGTGGATCATTTAATTATTTTTATTAATTTGAACCCCACTCCGTGACACCGAAACAGATGGGAAAGCACCACAACGTATTAAACTCGTCGAACATTAAATGTTCTTGAATTATACCTCACCCATGCTTGCTACGTGATGAAGCCCGAAGGTTAGTTCAATGCCAATCAATATTAAATGTCTTTAGATGGGCACCTGCTGCCCGATCATGGCCTTTATTGCAAAGCACTGTTCACACATTTGCGAGTCCTGCAGTGCCTTGTGGAATGGTGGGCGATACTTGCTGTTCCGCAAGGCACTGCAAGACAGATCAGGCTCAACTTCTGAATGCCGACGTGCTTACGGAATGCTGCAGCAAACCAATCATTCGCCGAGGGAAAAAGAAAGGAAGCTGCATGCCTCCGTGTGCTCATTGCCAGTGTTTTCTGCTCTGCTACGTACCCTGCTTGTGTGCTGTGATTTGCAAGCCAGCGCGGGATATATTTCCTTGATTTGTTTGTCTGTTCAGCTGTGCGAGGTTGTGATTGAAACAACCAAGAAGTATAGACCGCCATTCTTTTCATCAAGCTAAGGCTTCGCTCTTCCGAACCGGGGACGATGACTGCTGTTGTTTACACGATTTTCGACAGCTATGTGGAGTGGCTTTGTGTTTAAAATTGCAATCCTAAGTGCAAAAAGAAGTTACCGCAGACTATCTTGTTAAAGGTTGATTTCAACTGGCAGGCTCTGGCTACAACCACCTTAATATTCATTCAACATTGTTTGCATTCCTACTTACCCGTGATCGCTTCATTTGCCAAACACGTTAGTGGCCGGTCACCTTACCAATGAAACTAATGTGCTGGTGTCTCCGGCGAAGAATTCCCTCAGGGCTACATGCAATGCACAACCCAGTTTGTAGCCCGTTGTGACTGAAAGCTTTCACACTGGGGAAACGTTGTTGTCACAAACGCAGTCAAAGAATGCGATAGGATTGAGGGAACAGGGGGATTGTCCAAGTTGACTGACTGCATGAGCATATGTTTCTATCGCCACCGTGTTTCCTCCACGCAGGCGACGGAGAAAACCATATAGAGACTCCTCGCGCTTGCCAATGCCAAGTTTCTCTAAAACGTCGAAATACGAGACACCCTGCAGCGAAGTGTCGATATTGCCGGAGAGAGCGGCGGGACAACGATCAGCGCAGGATCGCGGCTTCGCCACTCTTATGCGACGGTGTCTTCGGTTTCCGCTCTCTGCAGCTTCCACCGGGACGCTAGCCGTGCCTAATTGTGCTAGCTTTGAGCACCACAGTTCATAGGGTTCACAGCGCCCGAGCGAAAGCTCGCGCAAAAGAACCGGCGAGCAGTCGAGTCGTTTCCAATCGACGGGGTGGCTAAACGCCGGTTGTGTGAATCGGACTTAACGCCTGAGCCGGCTTGCTCAAAGCAAATCTAACGTTCTTGAATGTCATGTAATAAAAATCTGAGACGTGCTACATTCTATACAAACTTGATAAAAAAAATCAAACACTCACCTTCGGCTGCTACGTCCGCCGTACCGCTTCAAGGCAGAAGCAACATGGCGCTCGACGTTTTGGGGTGTTGGGCTGGGGTGTTTTCAGTGTTGCTTACACGCCTAGTCGTGTAAACCGAAACCGAAACACCAATTTTTACTACCCCAAGTAATTTTTTGACGATTTATCACTAGCAGAGCGTGTAAAAATATGCTAACGAGTGAAAATGGGGTGTAAACAGGCGAAATATTACATTTTCGCTAACAGTGTAGCTTTGAGCGCGGTCTGACCTAATATAAAACTGAGAATGCCTTAAAGGACTATGGACGCCCAGCTAGGTGTCATGCGTATGGAGATTGTTGAGTGACCCAGGTTCGACGTGGCTGGCACGAGACACGTGCGGACGGCTCAAAAGGAGCGCACGAGATAAAGATGTTTTTTCTGCCTGGGAGCCTGGACTGGATGGCCGCTCATTTCACAGCTGTTGTGAGCACTCCAACCTAGGAGGTTCGACATGGTGTCAGAAGTGGCCACGTCACGCCAAAACTGAGGACCGATGGCAGAAGCCGCCAGACAGAATCCGTCAGGATTCTTCGCCTCCCCCCAGCAGCAGCCGCCACTGGATTTCAATAATTCGTCGGTTTGTCTCGTGCTCCACTCAAAGACAAACGGGTAGTTCCGGACGAACTAGCAGTTGGAGAGGTAAACGCCTACTCGCAGGTTTGCCTGATGGGGCTAGAAACCGGACAGGACTGTGTCTGCAAAGTAAAAGAGTATCTATCAAGCCTCTGATCCTTTCTGTAAGTCGCTACAGCGTTTATGTGAGAAGGGCTGGCCAGTGAAACCATCAGTTCCTGATTAGCTACGCCCATACTGGCAGTTGAAGGCTTTGATAACCCAAGGTGATGAATTTTTGTTAAAGGGCACGCCGCTAATTGTTCCTGAGGAACTAAGGAACGAGGGTTTGCTCCGTTTGCATGACGGTCACCAGGGCATAGCCAGGTGTCGAGCTCGGGCTAGAGATTGCGTGTGGTAGCCAGGCCTAATTAAGGAACTTCTTGCGTTGGTACAGAACTGCCGAGTTTGTGCACAGTATGGCAACCAAAGTGCAGAACCAATGAACCCAACGGTCACCCCCGCCTACCCCTGGCAAAAACTGGGCGTGGATCTGTGTAAGATAAACGACTAGGATTACTTAGTAGTTGTTGATTACTTGTCACGGTTTCTGGAAGTAGACCTGCTCCCTTCCACTCGTGCCGACGTTGTCATCGAACGACTAAAGTGTATCTTCGCTCGGCATGGTGTGCTCGAACTTGTCATTTCAGACAACGGACCCCAACTTGCAAGCTCGGAATTTGAAACATTTGCGTCGCAGTACGGGTTTCGTCACGTTACGACTAGTCCAAGGTACCCGCAAGCAAATGGCGAGGTAGAGAGAATGGTGCAAACTGTTAAACATCTCGTTCAAGAATCAGCAGATCCCTACCTAGCTCTTGGCTTACAGAGCCACCCCAGGGTTGACGGGAAGAAGTCCTCCTGAAATCTTGATGAGACGAAGTCTTCGGACGAGGGTGGCAATGCTCCCAAAGTTACAAGATAAGGTGCGCCCCCATCTGAAAACAGTAATACAAACGGACCGCCGAAAACGCGAGAAGCAACGCAGAGGCTTCAACAAACGACACCGAGCGACAGAGCTACGTGCGTTGAAAGTGGGAGATAAAGTGTGGGGTAAACGACAGGAAGCCGGAAGCCACAGTGATAGCGCGAGCTGCAAAACCTCGGTCTTACATGTTGGTAACAGATTCTGGAAGACAGCTAAGACGAAACAGAAGAGCTTCACACTTTCTTCCCTCTGGTTCCTCCCACCAGAACGGCGGTTCGTACGACTTTCCCGTAGATAAGGAAGACACCGACAGTTCGGACAAAAGTCTAGACGGCCGTACGCGAAGTAACATTGTTGCAGGACCTGCTTCAGGCGTTGCAAGGGTATTTCAGGCTCATGTGACCAGGTCAGGACGAATTGTGCGCAAGCCTCTCAGGCTCGGTTTTGAACACTGATGTGGGATTTAAATTTTAAAAGAGGTTTTGTCAAATACTTTGCACTATATACGTTTGTTGTCCGAGTTGTTGTTCGACAGCTAATGTGCTATTTAAACTTCACCAGGTTCTCTGTACATATTGTAAGTTACTCTGTGATGTGTTTAAACTTGGCCAGATGTTTTGTATAAATTTTAAATTACTTTGTGATGTGTTTAAACTTGGCTAGTAGTTTTGTATAGGGTGTAAATTACCCTACTTTGAAAAAAAAGGGAGATGTGATTGTTGAGTGACCAACGTGCGACGTGGCTGGCACGAGACACGTGCGGTCTGCTCAAAAGGAACGCACGAGATACAGACCTTTTTTCTGCCTGGGAGCCTGGACTGGATGGTCGCTCATTTCACAGCTGTTGTGGGTACTCCAACCTAGGAAACTCGACAATGCTTTTGCATACCAACTTATCGTCAACTTCGAAAACTCTTAATTAAATAAACATCTTTGTGAGTGTACGATAGTATATTTTGTGTATGCAGTGTCATTTCTCCCTTTCCGTTACAGGCCATGGCAACTTCACGCCGAATGTCAATCACTCATTGGCGACACTATGTTCCTACAATTTATATCAAAAATAGATTTGACCCTTCACTGTAATATGTTAAGGCTGTCCATTCGGGTTTTGAGTGTAGAGACGTGGAAAAAGAGACGGTCAAAACATCTTCTCGTACACAGCCAGTTTCCTGCACCACCGATCGACAAACAATGCACACCCGCAAAATAATTAAAATAAAAAGAAAAACATGGCACTGCCTTGTTCTTGTAACTTGCCTCACCGCTGCAAGAAAGTACGAACTGTAATGGTACGCAGAGTTTACTGAGATTTGAATTCCAATAACAATGCATTCATACAAGAAGTAAAGGACGACGAAGATGAAGGTCATGGATTTGAAACGGGAGCTTAAAGCCATGGGTTTATCTACCGTCGGATCAAAAAGTGAACTTGTCGATCGCTTTCAAACCGCTACGGCAACCCCTGACGGCTTCCTGACTGGCACAGAGTTGAGCGAATCATCGCTGGGGAGCACCGGGAAGGTGAGCGCAGACACCTTGCTCGCCCCACCGGTGGGAGAGGCTGGCAACGGATCGCTCAGTGATTGCGATGAGGACTTCCTGCCAAGCAGGGCGCCTAGTTCTGCGGGGAGCCAAGGCAGACCTCTCCAGGAGCCGCCGGAAGATACAACCACCGAACACGCTTCGCAGCATTTCATCGAGCCGGTCACCGATGAACACGCATAGGTGGTTTTGCCGAACGACTGCAGCAGGCGGCGACGGAGGGAAACATAATACGTGGAATGCAACGGACGTTCACGTTGATGGAGCAACAGCTTAAAGAGCTGTTGGAATGGAGGGAGTTCCTGCAGGGTAGGGAGGCTAGGTCACTGAAATCAATGCCGTCAACTACTCTGCCAGCTCCACTGTCGATGTCCGAGGAGCAGTCCAACGACGCGATCGTGAGTTTCGACATAAGCAACCTGAGCGACCGACGAAACAGCGCCGGTAGAACACAGTGCGAAGATCTGACGCAATACGTGGCAGATTTCATGCAACACGGAGAGGAGTTTGAAACCGACCCGAATAAAATACCTAGTGTCACAGGACCGGAGTCTGAAGGGCTGACTGGCATAGATGAGCCGAAGGATGATTCACCTGAAGATCTAAACCTCCTGCACATTTCAAACAACCCGGATGATTCGAAGAGACCTGGGATCCCCGACGGGGCGACCACGGGTTTGCGCCACACCAGTTTCATTAAACAACAGGAAGTCAGTAAGGGCCTCACAAGACTGGACAGACCTCCTCCTGGGGTCACACGAGAGGTCTTGATTGTTGGGGACAGCAACGTGGAGCGCATTGCCCAACCTTTCGTATCTGCAGTGAATAACCCACAAAGTGTTGAGGTGATGTTCAACAGAAAAGCGACAGCAGACGAGGTCCATACAATGGTTGATGAGTACGAGGAAGGGGCCCGGAAAATTCCTCGTATGTACATCATACATGTGGGGATTAATGACCTGCTGAAGGGACACAAGCCAGATGATGTTGTAGAAGTTTTCCGTAAAAGATGGAGCTCACGTAAAGCATCGCTGACTATCTGCTCGGTGCCAGAGATCGTGAGCAAAGGCAAGGCTGTACAGGCTGCGACGATGATGCTGAACGCTAAGATCAAGAAATTGTGCAGGAAGATACGTGCACAGTACGTTGACCTCAGTGCGGAGCTGGGTGGCCACAACACTATGGACAAAGATGGCGTGCACTACGGAGAAATGGGTGCTTATGTGGTGTCCCAACAACTGGCACAAGTGGCAAGGCGTTTTTTAGAAGGCAATGTACAGAGAGGCGTTGGAGGAACAGCAAGCCAATCGTGGAAAGCGCCAGAAAACCTGGAGCGGCGCTACCAATGGAACCGCGAAGAACAGAGGACAAAACCTCCTTTCGGCCTCAACAATGCTCTCCGAAAGAGCCACCGGACGACTGCATTTCGCCTGCTCCAGCCATCAAGACATTCCTGTCGGCCAGATTCCAGGGCTCATCCATACACAAAGAGGCCCCAACAAAGTTTCCCGCAAGTGCGGCCCTACGGGAACACTGTAACAGACAATCCCTTTCCACACCCCAGAGACGCGGAGGTGAGACAACAGCTGCCTTATCCTGCTGTGGTAAACTGCACTCCGACACCCGGGCTCGAGCAGCAAGTTCGTTACGTAGACTCGAACATACACCTGCCACCGGCGACTGGAGTTCCAGGGTTATCACCACTGAGGTCCACACAGGCCGCACACAACAATCTTGCAGCATTCGGATGGCCTCCCGAGATGCCCCCACTCCACCCTCAGCGCCAGACAGATTCAAGCGGGGGACTCCCGGTGCCTTCCTCGGGACCTTGGACCTCCCCAAAGACAGGACATGTTGCCCAGTTGTATACACATGTGGTGCCTCCCCTCCCCCTCCACGATCTGCGTGCAATCGTGACCGAGATGGTGAACCAGCAGCTGGGTTACCACTGTCAACGGCAAGGGGTTTAAAAGCGCTTTCAGTGAGGGGGGTCAGGGGTAAGCGGGCAAATGTCAGAATCAGTAGTATAAAAAAAAGACGAAGGCGACGTAGATGCAGCAGACGACCGACAGAGGTGGTAGGATTTCTCAATCTCCAAGGAGCCCGACGGCAGCAAAAATGGGAAGAGTTGTTCAGCCAGCTGGAGGACGAAAAAATGATACTTTTTGGAGTAGCCGAGACGAACCTACGTGATCTGGAAGAAGCTCCAACCAACGAAAATTGGTGTTGGGCTGGACGCAATCGTCTGGAAGGCCAGCGCAGAGGTGGAGGAGTGGGCGTAGTGTGGTGCAATACATCAGCATGGCAGAAGGAGCCGCGAGAGTGCTGGGACCATATTTGGGTGACAGGGGAGATAATATGCATCCCTGTAGCCGTTTGCATAGTGTACCTTTCGGTAGGAACTGCGCGCAGAGAAGAGAACCAGCGTTTAATGGCTTGTGTGACAACCGATGCCAAGGCCCTTGCTGCTACAAGAGAGATTCTTATTATGGGTGACTTCAACGGACACCTGCATGCACTGGATGGACTGGAGGACGAAAATGGACGAATGATGATGCAGATGGCCGAAGATAACGCTCTGGAGATTGTCAACCTTAGAGCCTCATGTGAAGGACAATATACGTGGAGTGCCCGTGGAAGCAAAACTTGCATTGACTATGCCTTGGTTTCACAGAAGCTGGCCCGCTACCTTGTCCACGCAGACATCGATGAAGCTGGTGACCATAGTGTTGGGAGTGATCACAACCGAATAAGGTTACAGTTCTCAAAGGCAACACAACTAAGAAAACAAAAGCCCTCTCGAACAGGCGGTTTCCGGTTATCCCCAACGGCAGCTGAGAAAGTTGTGGAGGAGTTCGAGAACAGCAGCGAGAGGGTGAGTGCGTCTGGATACGCAGAATATATGGACGAATTAAAGCGCCTCATCAAGCAGCATTCTACAAAAGATCGAGGTGGACGACGACAAAGAAAGCGATGGTGGGACGCGGAAGTACAAGCCGCTATCAGATTGCGACAAGAGCTGAACAGGGAGCACCGCACGGTCCTTCTTGGCGGCCACAGTGACCAAGTTGCTTTAAAGTGGCATGCGTACCAACTCCAGAAGCAAGCCGCAAAGCAACTTGTCCAAGAGAAAATGGCTCAGGCTGACATGGTCACAATGAGAGAAATCAGTGCAAGCGGAAGAAATGCACCTAGGAGGTTCTGGAGGTACCTAGGAACTCTCAACGGAAGAGAACAATGCCTCACTATCCTGGACGAAGACACAGGGCAGCCAACAGAGCGACTGGGTCAATGTCTAACGAATCATTTGGTAGAGGTGTTCTCACCTCCGGAAGCGGCACCGCTACAGGATTTAAGCCCGACGGAAGGCACGGCCTTGACGCCGGATGACGCTACCTGTGTAACAATCGGCAGGGTGTCCCTTATACGCGCACTGGCCCATATTAAGAACAACACCGCCCAAGGATTAGACAAGATTCCGGCAAGTGTGCTTAAGGCGTTGGGGAGAGAGTCCAGGGATCAGCTGGCGGATATCTTCGAGAACATTCTGTCTGGGAAAGAAGGAATTCCTCGAGACTGGAGGGGTGGTCGGGTCGTACTGATTCCTAAAAAAGGATGTGATCGTCATTATCTTCGACACTACCGACCCCTGACCGTAACAAGTACGGTGTATAGGACTTTCACTTACATCATGAAAGAGCACATGACCGCATGGGCGGAGGAAGAGGGTTTACTGACGGAACTCCAAGGAGGTTTCCGACGGGGGCGCCGCTTGGAAGATCACCTGTATACCCTTACACAATGTATTGAGGTGGCCCGAAGAGAGAAAAGGAATCTTATCTGTTGCTTTCTAGACATCGCGAAGGCCTACTATAGCGTCCCACATGCCCGGCTCGTTCGTCAACTCCAGGATCTTAACATGCGACCGGAGTGGACAGCGCTCATCTACCGTCTTTACGATGGTAAGACGGTTAGAACCCAACTCGGTGAGGGTACGTCTGAAGAGGTGCTGGTGACGAGGGGCTTGCGGCAAGGATGCCCACTATCTCCACTCTTATATATGCTCTACGTGACCACTCTAGAGAGGCAGCTCATCCGATCAGGGCTGGGCTTTTCTCTAACTCACTTGGAGCATGGTGAGACCGTCAACTGGGTTCTGCCGGGACTAACTTATGCAGACGATGTGGTACTGACTGCGGCATCAGTGTCTGAAATGCAACAACTTCTGGACATATGCACTCATGAGGCTATGGAGCTTGGCTTGAGATTCAACGCGGGCAAGTCAGCGGTGGTTGTGTTTTCAGGCTCCCTCGAGCCAACACTCGGCAGCCTTCGCCTCGGCGGATGCGATGTGCCAATACTCGACTCATATAAGTACTTGGGCATCACACTGTCAAATGCGGCAGACTACCTACAAGACCACCACACTTATCTTCGCCACGCAGCCACACGAGGAGCCAACATTCTCCGCAAGCGAAGCCTTTGGAGTCGCGATCGGTTCATTGTGTCCCGGGAGCTCTGGAAAGCGGTAGTAGTACCTGGACTGACATTTGCAAATGCCGTAGTATGCGTTCCCGGTGATGTCCGAGCCCATATGGAACGCCGACAGAGAGAGATTGGACGCCAGGCATTGGGCTGCCACGGGAGGGTCGCCAACGAGGCAGTTCAGGGAGAGCTGGGCTGGTCCTCCTTTGAGGCTCGGGAGGCAACCAGCAAAATTACCTACTACGGGCGTCTTCGCCATATGGACAGCTGCAGGTGGGCCAGGAGGTTGTTTATGTACACTCACCTGACGGGGCTGCGGACACGCTGGCAAAAGCGCCTTCATCAACTTGAGCACAAGTATGGCTTTTTTTCTGACCCCGTTGAAGCGTCATCAGAAAGGGAATGGGCGTCAGAGGTTAAGAAGAAAGTCCGTGACAACGAGGCCCAACAATGGCTCCGAGACGCAAAAACAAAATCGACGCTCCAAGTGTACCTGAACCACAAAACAACCATCGCATCGGAAGCACTGCTGTACGACAACAGCCTGGGCAGCCGCTTGTTGTCTGAGGCGCGCGCCGGGGCCCTCCGGACACTAGTTTACAGACGCCGGTTTGATGCTACGGTGACCTCGAGCGCATGTCGGGTCTGCGGAGGCTACGATGAAACGGTGGAGCACGTTGTGCTAGATTGTGCGGGACTTCAGCCGTCCCGGTGCCCACGCCTGCAGAGCCCCTTAGTGCTCGCTGAGGCGTTGGGCTTCACAATTACTGAAATCGGGCGCAACCAAGCAGACTACTCTGATGCACAAAACTCTGCAGCTGCGCAGATAAAGGGGCCTTCTAGCGGCCGGCACAAGCTTGTAGTGGCCACCAAACGAAGACTTGAAGATTGGTGGAACAAGATCCACCTCAGGGGGCATTAAGACCTCCTCGCTCCCAGGCTTGGGCACGAACTTAGTTCGCGCTCGCCCGTTTCAAAGGGAACAAGCCGCATCCTCATCATCATCATCATCCATAGGAGCGACGGAGCGCACCCTAAAACCTAACAAAAATTACATGCATTCCTTTTTTTTTAGCGAAGCTGGTTATGGTGTGTGTTTTGTAGAGTTTGCTAATGCGTCAACAAAACCCCTACGCTCGCCCAGCCGGATACGCGTCGCCCGCGAACAATCCCCGCATAAAAGATGCGAAGGAAATAACCGAAATAAAGCGTTGACGAACGGGCGTACACGATGTCATTTGGTTTAGGCTTTTGCGTTTGAACCGTTACTGCTAAAGACAAAGGTACGTGAGGCGCGTGGAACACCATTCCCGGCATTCTCCTTGATGCTTGGATAATTCAGAGACAGGTCTGTTCAGTACATTAGTGATCAAATATAGGCACCATTTTTAACATCAGTAGACTCTCAGGTAGGTAGTAAAGGTTTTCCAAAGATTTGCCGCAGTGCGACCCGCGTCGGCCATGTCTACGCTCGTACCGACCCTTCTTTGTCGTCGTTCCAAGCCGTTTGCGTGTCTAGTTTCCTTTCCTTCCGCCCTCCCGGGGTGGCGGTCCCAAAGCGCGTGTCTACTCTCCGCCGGGTGGTGGTCCCGTCGCGCGTGTCTAGTTTCCTCCAGCTCCTCGTAGTGGTGTTAGACGTCCATGAGAAATAATGACCACCACTTAAGACAGCAATAACTGGGTGTGCGTACCTATAGTTGCGTTACCAACGATAAAGACAATAAATATATGTTCGAACCTTTGTTCAAAATTCTTTGTCGTATGTGCGTCGTGTGCTAAACAGGTTCGCTGGTCGTCCCCCTTCACAGAGTGAAATGGTTCAGGATTTTTTTTATTCTCACGTGATCAGTGGTGCACATATCTTTTATAAATGTTTACTTTATACTGAATCACACGTTTTTAAGAAACTGAACCTTACTAATCCCTATCTATAATTGTTTTTTCATATTAAACAAAATTTTGAAATTTCCGAATATCGATAGTTTTGGCGATTTTGCGTGTGAAGACATCCTACGAAGTTAAATATAAGTAAACCGTTTTACGCCCCGTGTCTTTAAATTTAACCCGCAGCAGAATCATATCAAAACTATTCATGTAAGTTGATTCGTTCATTAACTACAGCCAATTAGACAAACAAAAAAAAAGTGCATGTTTCTTTATTTTTATCTTTCTGCTTTCCCCGAGATGGCGCTCACAGCTCATGAAGACGCAGTACTGTAGTTCGGCAGCTAGTTTGCCGCTGTTGTCCAGCCAGGACCTGTCACTGGGTTCTACTTCGCACCCCTCAAAGTGCAAGGTCACCGTCTGAGTTGTAAACGTTAGTAAAAAAGGAATGAAGTTTCATTTTCGTCTAAAATAATCTCAATTGATTCAATAGTTTTAGAAAACTTCAACACATTTAAACAAGCTTAATCATTATATTTAGAAGTTACAAAGTAACAACATTACAAGTTACAAGATTACAAGAACACAGTTAGATGTTACAAGTAAAAATATCAGACCACATCCTTTGTATAATCATTTCTCTCAAAACAACGTGAAATCTTTTATTTTATTCTTTCCTCATTCATGTTTTTTTTTTTTTTCGCATTACAGCTGTTATTGCTTCAAGTTCGATGTACTCTGGAATTCGAGCATAAGCTCAGGGCAAAAAAACGGCACTCGAAAGCAAGAAAATATCCATCAGATCTAGTTGTTGAGCACTGCCCTCACGCATTCTCAACGAGTGTACAAAACGTGCTGGCATTTGTCGCAAAAATGCGGGAGTTATATTAAATTGACGGACGCCATAACATGGGAGTTGTCTCCACAAATGTTGACGTGGAAGTCTGCAACGCTGTGAAATAGTCCGTCCTTTGAAACAACATAAAACAGCTGTGGTAACTCTCTTCGCGTTCAAAATGGGTACTCATGATGAGAGGTGATCTTCAAATTTGTTAAGAATATTGATTATAAGCGTAAACAATGAAGAAAATTGTGGTTCAAAACGACTATATGTATGTCCAGTAATTAAAGAACAGTGGAAAAGTGGGCGTACAATATAAATCAGGAGCGCGATTTTAAATGTTTCATCCGAACACACACGCAAAGGTTGCAATCGCAAGTCGGCGTGCGAAGCGCCCCTCATACAACGCTAACCTAACATCTAATTTGACCGCTGTGATTTATGTCGACTACAAACAGACGGCAATTTTCTTATTGCGACATTCGAACAAAAAGTATTTAACCCGTAGTTTCAGTCCACCTCAATTTACCTACAGAACCGACCGTGTCCTGCGTTCAAACAGGCAAAGGAAAAATTGGTAAAAATTATTATTCAACATAATTCCGTCCAACGGACATTTTAACAACCGACGGTCGCGTTCTTTCAAAAATTTTGAAATAAGTCGTTGCTGTGCCCCTTTAACACACCTCAAGGAGAGACATATCTGCGTGAGCAGCAACGTCTGCATTCAAAGTGTAGTACTGAGCGAAAAATGCAAAAACTAATTTGCAGTCGCTCGTGCAAAGTACGGGCCATACCTGTAAGCCACTGGAGATAAAAGGGATTCCAACTTTTGATCTCATTCTTTCGGAATATTATGCGGAAGCTATTCTGCAATTACAGACCTATGCCAAAACCAGGAATCGTTATAACAGCGCATGCAAAGGTCGCGTGCGATCAACCGGAAAGCTGGAAAGTCTTCGAGTAGTGTCCTCTTAAACCCGCGACACTTTGTTGAGTAATAACATCTTACAGCTGGGTAATTCCATTTCCTACTAACTGGCCCGTAATACAAAACGGATGCCTCCACACTGTCACAGTCAAATTTCAGGCACCCTACCTCCGAGCTGCTACTAGTGCCACCCGCACGACCGCACAGCGCAGAGGTCGTCGCAATCTCGGCTCCCTCGGAATGCCCGTGGCGGCCGAAGATGCCCGTTATCAAGCCCTCGCGCCTTCCCTGCGGGCGCGCTCAGCTGCACGGCTCACGCCGCACTGTAATCCACACCAAACAGCATACGCGCCGGAGACAGAAAGCTCTCCCGCAACACGTTTCAGGTTTGTATTTTTTTATATAAAAATCGTGTCGGAGTCCGCGGACCGGCTCGCACCACTCGCACAATCCTGGTTGAGTCAGTTAGCTACTTAAAGATTGCGCAGCTGAGCCGCCGCATCTTGCAAACAATTTGTAATCCTCAAAAAAAAAAAAGGAAAAAAAGACAGGATCCACCCGTTATGTCCAAATCCATTCTATGTATGATTTTAGTTGACTGAAAGCTGACCTTTGCTGGCGATAGTTGGTGCTTATGGCCGGCATTCTAAACCTTTGTTTAATAATGGCGTGTGGACTGATGCCATTTTTTGGTGTGCTGTGAAGTAAATTCTTACGTAGGTAATGTAAAAGTCTGATATAGTATACTTGGTCAGCCTGACAAATATTATGTGACGAAGATTGACCGTGTCAGAATTCTCACACGCAGCCGGGTTAATGCATCGGGAAACGGCAAAGAATACAGTCTTTAAGAACGGAAAAGATAAGGAAAAACCTGCCCTTGCCGTGACCTTTCAGAATACCCTTCCAGAAAGGTGATTGAGAGATAGTTGCTCCTAGAGCGTCGTGCCTTACCTTCTTGTAGGGATGTAATGTTATTAACACTCACATTTTAATGCCTTCATTGCCGCGTTATACTTAGCGCTTGGTTACCCGTTCTTTTTTTCCATTTGAGCGTATAAACTAGGAAATTTTCCAGTCAGCTGGAATGCATGTTTTATTCTCATAACAGCAGAATTCGAGGGGCGGCTCAAATATCTAACATTATGAAACTCTGTCAGGTACACCGAAGGAATAAAAGAGGAAGAACGAATGATTCTCCCATAACAGGGTCCCAAGCTTGTTTTGATGGGAACAGCTCTAAACGGCGTTGGCCTGGGTCAAGGAAACACACAGACAGAGTTCTGTGTGTATGCTTCTTAAACGTATTGTTACTTTACTGCTATTCATTTACGAACTCTTTAACAGAAAAGTTTCCTCAATATTTAATTATTTGCACTCATATTTTTTTCCTTCGTTAGCAAAATAAAGATACTTTGCGGACACTCCCCAGCCCATAATGACAGAAAAGTCTTTATGTATGATAAAGGTAATTTTGAAGCTATAGAGAGGGGCTGACTAAATCGTTCGAAGATTTCGAGCTTTTCGCTCTAGAAAACAGTGTAGACGCTGCATGGGAATTTTTCAAAAATCTTTTGTTGGAATTATTAGGAAAATACGTTCCCGTTAAAATATTACGAGCCAAAGCAACGAACGATAAGCCCTGGATGACAGCTGCCGTGAAAGAGGAGATAAAAAAACGCAGACGTGGGTATAAAAATTATAACTTACATCCATGCATATCGGCAGCCGCAGAGCTAGAGAAACTGAATGTAACCTATAAGGAAGCTATTACCACTTCAAAACGCGAGTATTTTGATAAACTTTCTGATGGCATGCGACTTAGTAGCGAGGAATTTTGGAAATACCTCAGAAAGACGCGTAAGGAGAACATGGGAATTCCAAATATATTATACCTTGGGGAAGTAATTGAAGAAAGTTACAAAAAATCAAGCTGTTTTAATACATACTTCCACTCTATTTTTGCCTCCAGCGTCAGAACTCATTCTTACCCCCCTCTCAATGAACAAATTGTGAATCAAATGCCTCCTGTCGTCAGCAGTGTAGAAGGGATAAAAAAGTGCTTAGATGAGCTCGATATTAAAAAAGCTGTAGGTCCTGATGGTTTGTCATTGAGAGGGTTAAAATTATGCTCATTTGTTGTGTCTCGCTACTTAGAGATTATTTTTTGTAAATTGCTAGAACAAAGTGTACTCCCAGGTCATTGGAAGATGGCGTGTGTTACGCCAATCCATAAGCACGGATCAAAACACAATGTAGAGAATTATCGCCCCATTTCACTGAGCTGCGTATGGTGCAAGATTTTAGAGCATATTGTATATAGTAATGTTGTGAGGCATTTCAATACAAATAGATATTTATCTTCTATTCAACATGGCTTTAGAAAGGGCATCTCATGCGCCACACACCTCGTAGAACTTTATCATGACTTGGTTTCAACTGCTCAGGAGGGAGGAGAAACGCACGCCATCTTTCTTGATTTACGCGGGGCTTTCGATAAAGTGTCTCACCCTTTGCTGCTGCACAAAATGAGCTCCCTTAGCCTTGATGAGAACATGGTCCGTTGGATTGAACATTACCTTTCTGGGAGAAAGCAGTGTGTCGTCATAAATGGTGCCAGCTCAGATTTTGTTGATGTGACTTCTGGCGTGCCGCAGGGTTCAGTGCTGGGACCCCTTTTATTTCTTGTATTCATTATTGATATATCATCGCCCTATTGGAAAAACGTACAAGAAACAATCCTGCTGCTTGTACAGTTCTCGTATGACACAACCATAATTTCTTTGTGTTATGAATGCAGCTAGTTTGGTTTGGCGTTCTGCATAACTGGAGATACCGGCACCGCTATGGCTCCGGGTCTGTCTATACTGGCAGCCACTTTGCTTGCCAATGTGATTCGGTGTGGCTGGTATGATTTTGCGTCCGATGACGTAGGCGACTGCCGTCTTTCCAAAAAACGCTTATACCACAGGACCACCGGTATAACCAAATCATACATGCAGAAAGACGACCGCCATCTTCCAACTAAAACGTCCATCGTTTACCACCGCTATCGTTACATACACCATACATGTCAAAAAATAACATAAGCCACGTTTACACGAATGCGACTTCGTCGCATTGAATCCAGTTGCCGCATTCAATATGCGGTCATGTAAACGGCATAATGCGCAAAGCGCATCGCATTTTGGAACGGGGAGGATTATCGGAAGGCGCTCGCTGCGGGGGCGAGTGAACAGCTGAGAACATGGCGGCGGCCAGCCTCGTCGGCGGCGCGGAGAGCGGTCCCGCAATTTTTTTCCCGAGAACGCAAGCTTTTATTGCGATCATAAGTAAGCGGAATATAGCGGAGCTGCTCGGTGAGGGCGGCCCCGTCCAAACCTTAGCGAAGTACGACTTGCGCGTCCGAAGGGGTCACGAATAGGGATGCCGCGAACTTTTTTCGAATCAAAGTTTCGATGATCGAATCAAGCGGTTCGAAAGGTTCAAAAGATTTCGAATTTTCGAATTGTCTATATCGTAAAATTCGTCAGAAGTCGAATTTTCGAACTTGCTAAGCTAAGAAGTTCGACCCTTTTCGAACCGTCGAACTTATTACGCTAAAAAATTCGATATTTTTCGAACTTTCGAACTTATTGCGCTGCGAAGTTCGATGCTTGTCGAACTTCCGAACTTGACTGACCAAAAAATTCGCTGAATTTCGAACTTTCGAACTTATTTATGAAGAGAATTCGAAAAGTTTCGAACTTTCGAATCCTGAAAAGTCAGAAGGTCGACGAACTTCGAACCTTTAGGGTAAAAGTTCGACGTACGTCGAACCTCGAAAGGCCGGCGGACGGCTTCATTTGAATTCAAGTAGTGAGGTACATTCATAATTTTTTTTTCGAACTTTTACACGCGGTGCTGTGTTCCTTACGAAAGACAATGCCGTTTGTTTCAATGTTCTGGCATGCTTAGTTTTAAATAAATAAATTCCCGAAGGGGCGAGGAAGGACGACGGGTTTTTGACGATTATCGTTTGTGCCAGATTTGAAGCGCGCTGTAGCCGAAGCTATTTATGGTAGAGATATTATACTTTTTAAGAATGATCTATGTATAGCCTAGGTAAGTGCTGTCTTAAGATGTGATTATTGTTATTCAACGTGAGTTTCAAACATGTATCTACATGCAATTATGCCCTAAACTTGATATTTATTTTCGTCTAAGTTGTTTGAGGTATCGCATATAAATTAACACCACAGACAGTACATATCATTGCCATCTGCAGAATACAAAATAATGTGTTTATTGTTTTTTTCATGTTAAGGAATAAATTAACTCATGGGAGAAGATTTCTGATAGTGTTCAAGTTCAGCACGTCATTAAAAGAAAACATTTGTTTTTCGCTTCACGTTCCTGGGACGTGTTTCTTTTTGCCTGTACACATTTTGGTAAAAAAAAAAAAAAAAAAAAAAACTTGTTTCGAAGTTCTGAACCTCTGAATATGCAAGAATACTACACTTCCGGCGAATTCTTGATAGTTTTTTTTTCTCCAGCTTTTTATCCCCGCATTTTTTTTTTTTTTTTGTTATTGGCACAGGTATTTAGGTCGAAAAGACATAGCTTTGAACTTCCGAACCACTAAGCATGTGACGAGTAGTGGCTTCTGACAGCGAGTTTCTAACAATGACCATCTACGCAATCTTTTATGCAGTGAAGAGCGACAGTAGCTATATATATGCATAAATAATTTCAGATTAAAATAAGCTCCACCACGCCCTCTTTCCCCTATTGTTTTCTTTAACAGTCCGAAATATCTGGAAGCGGGAGAAGGAAGCTGAAGCCCCGCCTTCCCCCTTCTTCCTCCCACTACCCTCTTTGCCCCCCGTTTTCCCACTTCCGACGCCACTGGTATGGTAGAACGCTCCTCGACCTCGAGTTGTGTCGGCTTTTTGCGAGGCGATTCCTCCGTCCCAGAAAATAAACCTGCAGGACAATTACAAACTTAACTTACTATATGCCAGCGCCACTCGGGCGGCGTTCGATCGGATTACTACCAGCGTGCAAGGGGTGGCGAGGTAGTTTGCCAGGTCGCTTCAAGGTTTTTCTGAGCCTCAACCTTATGCCCGCCCCTGGCCATTTTGAACTGGATGAGTCTCGTAAAACAGTGTGTTCGTGTGATCACTACTGCGTGATGCAGGTTAAAGACCCCCCCCCCCCCCCCGGGCTGGCGGTCACAATTACTGATCTATGGTCACACGTCACTCTGCACTGGCAAATATTCCAGCACATCCGGGACACTCGTCGTCTCATTTAATTGCCTGACCAACTTCGCAGAATCTAGATATCACACCTTAACTTTTCTAAACTTGATTTTGTGAAAACCAGTGAGTCGTGAAAACGTTATTTGAAACTGAAACTGTGGAGGAATTTGAAAACCGGACTTCGAACTTTGAAAACTTGGACTAGAAAGGAATTCAAAATCCGTTTTTTTTTTTTTTTTTGAATTTAGCTTTAAAAGAGAATCGAAACATTCGAACTTTTCGAACTTTATACAGAAAGAAATTCGAAATCTTCGATATCTTTGAACTTCATGTCTATAAAAATTCGAAGCGTTCGAAGTTTTCGAATTTTATTTCCAAAGAATTTCGAAATCTTCGAATTTATCGAACCTGAAGTAAAAAAATATTCGAAATATTCGAATCCGAATTTTTAGAGACCGTGAAAGCTTCGAACTTTTCGAATTCGAAACTCCACTGTGATCGAAAGTTTCGAAATTTTCGAATTCGAACCTCGGTTGGTACGAAAATATCGAAATTTTTCGAAATCGAACCTTAGCTCGCTTCGCAAATATCGAAACCTTTCGAAATCGAACTTGGGGTGGTTCGCGACATCCCTAGTCACGAAGGCTTCGGTGCAAGCACAAATGACACCGAGAGCTCCGACCACTGTAGAGCACTGCATGGTAGCGCAGAACGAGCAGCTCCTACCTCGGTGCAGTTCCTGGCTCCGCAAAAGCCTCTCGGACTCGGGGTCCGGTTGGTCCGGTCGCGATCGGCGAGGTCTGGCGCGGCGAAACGCGGAGGCTTCCTCAAAGCGTGCACACATACGTCGCCTCTCGTTCAGGGTGAACCGGGGGCCCGGCCTGGAGTCCTAAACGCCTTCCGTCTCCCAACTTCTTCCACAGCACCGAAGACAGCGGGCACGATCTTTACGTTCACTGAATGCGTCGAAAGACCTCCACGTGCGATGCACCGGAAAACGTGGTGCGGCTGGTGCCGGAACGGAACTGCATAACTTCGAGCCTTGAGTCAACATGTATGGCAACAAACCGATCGTGACACCAAGCCGCGGATACCGCATCGCCGGTAGACAGCGGCAAACGGCCCGTTGCTCGTATCGTGGGCCGTGACTCGTACTCGGCCAACTTGGCGTCTTTTCGTGGCCCCTCGCGTCGTCCCAACCAGCCACAAACCCGACAAACCCACCAGCCCGAAACCGTAGCGACCGTAGCCTGCGTTGGAGAAAAGCGAAACCGAAACTTAAAGCTTCCGCCCAGTGGCTTCCGCTGCCGCAGCTTTTCTAACTTCGCGGCTTCCACTTCCGGTCGTCGCGGAGATGGCGAAGATAGAGCGGTGTGGGGGGTCGTTGGCTCGTTTACCGCAGAGCCGTATATTGGGAGAGTTTGGCCATTCATTGGTATCAATGGGGCGAAAATCTATTGGTCGAATAGTTGATTGACAGGCCGCTCGTGGCCAATCACAAGCCGCAAAACCTTCCCTAGCGGTGGTCGTGAGCCTCAAAAGTAAAGCAGGGTTCGGTAATTTCATTTTAGCGTCGCTAGAGTTAAAAAAGTTAACGCTCGGTGACTGAAAACTTGGTGCATGTGAGCTTTTCGTCATAGCCTTCTTTAATGGTAGAATAAACGAATGCGCACGCGGACACGTGCGTTGAAATAACGTAAACAAAAGTTTTTGTAGCCGCGGGAGTTCCGCCGTTCCGGTCTTGTTTGAAAAATGGGTCGTTGTTGTGCTCTGAAGTGCCGGAACAGAGCATCCAGGGGAATTCGCTTGTTCAAGCTGCCGAAATCCCCGAGGAGACGGAAACTGTGGCTTTCAGGAATCAAGCGTGGCGCGGGGTGGAAACCTCCCGACAGAACGTACCTTTGCGAGGTGAGGTATTGTTCATTGTTAATATTGTGACGCGAGCACGGTGGACGCGAGTGCACTGTGACAAACAAAACCGTGTATTTTGTGATCTATTCTCTACTGCCGTGGAAGCGTCCTGTGCGCTTTCGCTTCAGCGCAGAAAGACGAGTGGTTCAGGCCAATGGCGTCGTGCGATGATGGATTTGTAAGATCGCGTATTTTGAAAGCGTGAGCCTCTCGTCAGCGGAATAACTGTACTGTGACGCGAGCGGCTGAATACACAGTTTTGACGTCTACCAAAACGTTATTCGCTGCAGGACCACTTCGAGCCCTCCCAGTTCCAGACGAGGTGCCCTGACGGCTGGAGGAGGCTAAAAGCCACAGCTGTTCCGAGCTTGTTTCTGCATTCTGAAAGTCAAGTGAGTGTGTGTAACGAGGATAAGTGAGATTTTTGTTCTTTTGGTATTTACCTAGATTATGAGAGTGAATTAAAAGCAATAATTTATCTTGTGTTAAGATGTTTTTACTGATATGATTTGAAAGAGGCACAGGTGACCTATAATAATGTGGACTTGGTAGGCTGTTGACATCTCCGTTCCATGTCAGAGACCTTTTTTTTAAATCGGAGTGGTCCTTGTGCAAGAGTGCATGAGACACCATCATTCAGTGTTGCAGCCTGACACAGCACAAAACCCCGCCTCATGGAATGTAAGTCAAAACCCAATAACTCATATTCTGTTGCTTCTATTAAGTTAATGCATGAGGCATTATCATATTTATTTATTTATTTGTTTCTTTTTTCACAATATGTAGTAGCGCGGCACCACAGGCCTCAGGTATGGGCCAATGGCCTTTCTGTGGTGCCGCAACCCTCCAGGGTTGAATAAAGATATTATTATTATTATTATTATTATTATTCATCACTCTCAGCTGCCTTGTAATGTTATGACAGCCTCACCAGCCAAGTATCTGTCATGGTTCTTACATGGCTTGGAGTGATCTCGTGAGGTGGGCAACACCCAGTGGACCATTTGCAAAATTAGTGGTTCGAGAGTGCACGGCTAAAAGACGAGAGTTCCCTGGCCGCAGGCACGTCCGCTGCGTCCCGTTGGCTTATTGTGTCGCAGTGACTTAGATAGAGCTCCCCCAAAACCACTTTTGTCCCCCTTGAGGATTATCTTTCACCCCGAGGTAAATACAAAGAAGCCTTCGTCCCTCTCCGCTCGACCAGCATGAAGAGAGAAAGGGCGACAAATCCATTTATTCTCGAACCCATATTTCTGCAAAACGAGGATTCTCGTACCGCGTTTGCAGCAACCAGCGGCCAGGACCTCCGGAGCGACCCTGCAGGTCGGCCTGCTGACGCAGCCGCTCCCGACCACCGGCGGGGCGTGCTTCGTAAGCATCTTCCAGGGTCCTGCGTACCCCCGTGTAGCAATACCACCATGCTCTTCGCCGCAGGTGACCAGTGACAACCAGCGCGGCCAGGCCAGCTCAGCTGCCCGCGGCACCTTGGTGTCGGCAGACTCCACCAGCTGGGTATGTGGTTCTTACACGACTTGGAGTGATCTTGTGAGGTGGGAATCACCCGATTCTCGTACCGTGTTTGCAGCAACCAGCAGCCAGGACCTCTGGAGCGGCCCTGCAGGGCGGCCTGCTGACGCAGCCGCTCCCCACCACCAGCGGGGCGTGCTTCGTAAGCATCTTCCAGGGTCCTGCGTACCCCCGTGTAGCAATACCACCACGCTCTTCGCCGCAGGTGACCAGTGACAACCAGCGCGGCCAGGCCAGCTCAGCTGCCCGCGGCACCTTGGTGTCGGCAGACTCCACCAGCTGGGTATGGGGTTCTTGCACGGCTTGGAGTGATCTTGTGAGGTGGGAATCACCCAATTCTCATACCGTGTTTGCAGCAACCAGCAGCCAGGACCTCCGCAGCGGCCCTGCAGGGCGGCCTGCTGACGCAGCCGCTCCCCACCACCAGCGGGGCGTGCTTCGTAAGCATCTTCCAGGGTCCTGCATACCCCCGTGTAGCAATACCACCGCACTTTTCGCCGCAGGTGACCAGTGACAACCAGCGCGGCCAAGCCAGCGCAGCTGCCCTCGGCACCTTGGTGTCGGCGGCCTCCACCAACTGGGTATGTGTCATGGTTCTTGCACTGCTTGGAATGATCTCATGAGGTGGGCAACACCCAATTCTTGTACCGTGTTTGTGGCAACCAGCGGCCAAGACCTCTGAGCGAACCCTACAGCCTCTTTCTCCATCACCCGTTTCACCTAGGCTCACTGAAGATGTCTTTCTTCAGATGAGCCGGAAGATCAAGCAACTGGAGAACGAGAATCATCGCTTGGTGAGGCAGGCTGCCTTACAAAAGACAAGGGAAGCGACATTCCGGTCTCACTTGCACAAGTTCTTCACTGCGGACCAACTGGCAGCTCTATCGAGATCCAGCAACAGGGGGTCCAAGTGGTCTAATGAGACGGTGAAGAAGTCGCTGCAGATGCGATCTGCATGTGGCAGCTTGGGCTACGACTTGCTACTGGAGGGGAGCTTCCCATTGCCGTCGTCTAGAACTCTGGGGCGGCGGCTTGAAGGCAAGTTTGTTGTCAGGCTACTCAAATGCTTCAAAGCTCCCTGTTGATTATTTGCAGATATAATATCCTTGTTAGTAACTGTAGTGTTTTTGTATTTTACACAATTTATTTTTAAATGATAAGTTGGTGTCATGGTTCCTTTTTCACTTAGTTGCAGTGTGGTATGAAGGGGTAGATTATTGATACTGTGTTGGAATGATTCTCTCATCGCAGGCATACAGCACTAGTTTGACCTCAGTATCTTGCACGCGTCGAGATGTGAATTCAAGTTTAGAGGGGGAGTGTTTCCTTCACTCCCAATTTTTGTAACCTTGCTGATGCGACCATGGAGGTAATTATGCTGACGGTGTCTAGGAGAGCACCCTGTGGTGATGATGGTCGAATGAGGCTTATGGATTCCATGCGAGCACTGCATGAACACTTGACTTGGGTTCGTGACAATAAGTGCCTCGGCAAACATTTGGGCAGCTCATGACTAATCTCTGCACACGAATGGCCAAAATTAAACATTGTTTACAGCTCAGCACATGCTGCACATGTTGCCATCCCCAGCTTATGGCTATACACAGTTCTCACGTGACGTCATTCTAGTCACCATTCCCAGGTACTAAGCGTCCCATTAATGTAGTGGAAGGTAGGTCTAATCTGCACCCCGTGATTGGCGCGGCCCTACTAGAATAAAACGTCATCATCTCACCTACCAATCGTGTGTGTCCTGTGTCCTGTGATGTCGAGATCGCTCTAGCGCTCTTATCAGTTGCCCTTGGGACTCGCGATGAGTTGGCCGCGTGCCGTTCGTTGGGTGATGTGCACAGGTTCTAAGTGCTGGCAAAGTTGCGATTGCAGCGAGTTAGCGCAGTTGAGTGCGCTTCTTAACGAGCACCGGTGTGCTGTGCGGAAGCGACACTTACAGAGAAAACACCGTGATCGTGCGTATTTCGCAGGCACTGCGATTGTGCATTGAGTGGAAGGCACACCTCCAGAGAAGAAGAGGTCACGCGCGTGTGCGACGAATTCAGGAAAACATTGTAATGTAGCGTAATGATTGTTCATGTTCCTGGTCAATATGAGTGCTTACCTCAAGGCCAAAAAAAACAAAAAAAAACTGGCTTTTACCATGAATATGTGTTACTCTACAATTGAGGTCCCTTCAAGCAGTGTGCATCATTGCTCATCATTTCTTTAGTCTAAGATTTAAAACGAATATTTGGGTATAGCAAGAGGACTGACAAATCTCTCATCTACTTACCATCTCCATGTAGGCCTTGATTTATTTGAAACGAGAGTCATTCAGTAATTTAGATCAGAATTAACTGAGCCTTGGCAGCGGGTAGGCAGATACTTGAGAATAACCTAAATGAAACTAGCTAAATTTTCCTTTACAAAGTATAATCATTGCTCACATGCTGAGTTTGTGCACTAGAAAGCTATCTCTACAGGAAAAATGCTGTTGACAAGGAGAACTAAATGACAAGCTTCATTTGTTGCTTCGATTAACAACTGCAGAATTTACGCACATCCTTGAGAACGTGAACAAAACATACTCAAAATTACTCTTGTCTAACCTCATTTCAGCGGATTACTGTGTGCCCCTTGATATTAGGTGTTTTAGGTATGATAGTCTTTATATCATATCTAAAATGACTTTTTATTCATACTCGTTCACACTCATCCATCACTCAAATACTATAATGTTTTGAAAAATGTGTACTAAGGTAACAGTGCTAAGCTAAGTTAGCATGTAGCTTAGCTTGTTTGTAGCTAGCTAAGCTAGTTACACACGACTGGAAGCTAACTTAGGTTAGCTTCCATTAAGCTAAGCTACCTTCCGCCATCTTGACATCAACACTGTCAAGATGGCGGAAGCTGAGCGCAATGGCAGTATCAGAAAGGCACAGCAAGTATTCAATGTGCGATTCGAAATTATTCGACCCAAGTCACTATTAGCTTCTTATTCGCTTGAAACATAAAATTCGTTATTCGCACGTGCCTGCTTAAGGGGAAACTAAAGCGGTTTTGTACCTTTAAAAAACACTTGCATCATCTTCATATGGCCTCCAGTATCACGAATATTAAAATTATTTGTCAATTTGAGGCCCGGAGTAGCCATCAAAGCATTTTGACCATAGCGCTGAAGCCCCGCCCTCCCGAGGTGTAAGAAGCTAGGAGGAAATTTCTGAGAGACAGCAGCGTCGCAACAAGGATCCTCGGAATCTCTGCAGCTATTGCAAGCTTATTTCAGTGGTCGACAAATTGTGTGCGATTCACCTCATGCTCACGATTTTCACTCGCCTGTTTGTTTTGACGCAAGTTTAGTACACCTATAAACTTTCATAAAAGATTTAGCGGATGTTGGTCAGGCGTGAAAGATTGTAGCGGGAACTAGGCGTCTGTAGCAGATGACGCACCATTTCACAAGAATAAAAAAGCGCTGCATTGGGCAAGGCTGGTCACATGTGCCGGAACACTGCACGAGAGATGGTGCTTGAGCTTCGGTGGCCAGGTGAAAGTTCTTGACGTGACATCATGCCGAGTGAATTTTTTAAATATTTCTTTGCGTTGGGTGATACTTCTTGAGCAAATAGTGCATATTCAAATTTGCAGGATACAAATACGGAAGAATTTACCTCTAACTCCTTTTGTTTTTGAGAACCTCTTTAGCTTCCCTTAAAGTGTTTTCAACAAAATCAGTCAGTGGTTCACAAATCGGAGTCGGTGACACTTTTAGCAACGCACAGCTACCAAAGTAACCATGGAGTGTACTTTACTTCAGTGCTGGCATTCATCACCTTTGCTCATGAAGTGGAACTGCCAACTTTAAGAGAGTGGCAAAAACTCGTAAAAAACCAGCAAAAACCATTCGTATGGACAACAATAATGGAAGTTAGCAGCCTTTTCTTCGTTTAGTGCCCATGCTGTTCTTTTCTTGACTGAGGGGGAAGTTTCAAATCATTGATTCCTTCAGTCGAGTTTATAATCTTGATAATCTAAAGCAGTTCTGTGTTTGTAGGTGAGCACTGCCCTACGGGTCCTCAGTCACTCCACAGCCACTGCCCTGCACTTCCTGGTGGAGAATCATGGCTGGAGCACCAATTTCCTCACCACGGCTTGGTTCTTGGAACAGGTCAACAAATGGTTTGATCTTATGAGCAGCAGGCACCCAGTCCTTGCGATCAGCAGGCAAAATGAGGCCTGCTACAAGAACACCCTTGACTTTCTGGTCAAATTTAAGGATCTTTTACTCCGCCTCACTATTGGCAAGGGGGCGTTCAAGCCAGTGCAGGCGGGGGTAATCCTCTCTACCAAGTCCATTCTGGACCTGCAGCAAAGTCTCATTGAGAGACATTCTTTTTCATTTGTGCTCACATCCAGATTCACGCAGGACTGCCATGAAAACTTGTTTTCGGTAGTGCGACAGGGCAACCCTATCCCAACTTCTTGGAGTTTAAGATGACCTTGAAAATCATCACGCTCTCACAGTACCTCAAGGGCGTCCAAGGCAGGGTCCTACGAACTGGACGATGCCTCCTTTTACCTGGCTGACCTCGCAGACTTGGATGTACAACCTGCTGTGCCCACCGACATTTTTCTTGAGGAGGTAGAACTCACCACGTCACAACCTGAGGAGGATAGCTTTGACTATTACGCGGGTATGTGGTACAAAAAGTTGTAAAAAATAATGCTGCATGTGACACGTGTGCTGCAGCTGTTCAAGTCCCCATTGCACCTGCAAATAGCCTCCTCAGGCTAAAGAGTTATGTCCCTGACGCTCTGACCTGCCCCTCTGAAGCTGCCGTCTTCACAATTTGTGAAAGTGTCTTTCGCAGCCTCATTCCGGATTTGATGCATGCACGGGGCATCCTGGACGGCCTATCGGCGAGGATGGCTGCAGAGAGCCAATGTGTTCAGCTGCCCGACTGCCATGAAATCAAAATGAAGCTCATCAGGCGATTCTGCCATGCACGGCTGCAACTGTTCCTGCGGGAAAAAAGTCGCGAGTTGGCGGCTGGGGCAGCTGAACGCAGGGACTTCGGCAGTCGATGGCAGGACCTCGGAGAACTAATTAGTGTTTTAGATTGCCTTAGTTGATGAAACTGTTGTCCCGTTCTCATTTTTTTTTACTTTGCTTTCTTCTTTGTGTTAAGGGCAGCTTTCATTTTTTGCGTTCCTTGTTTACCGAGGCACTTCTGATTTTTTTTTACTCTTGTAACGGTTGTTTGTGCGAGGCCCTTTTTCTTGTAATCTCCATGTAAGCCTACGTGAAGCCTCTGCATTTTTTTTTTATGCTTGCTACACGTTTGTGGGAAGATTCTTGTGCTGTGCTTGTAAGCATCTGTAATTTTTTTATGCTTGCTACGGGTCTGTGAGAAGCCCATTTTCTTGTTCTCTGCCTGAGGCCTCTGAATTTTTTTTTACGCTTGCTATGGGTCTTTGTGGAACGCTTTTTTTCTTAGGCTTTGCCTGGAAACCTGTGTGAGGCCTCTGAATTTGTTTTACGCTTACTAGAGATGTTTATGGGAAGCTCTTTTTCTTATGCTCTACGTGCAAGCCTACATGAAGCCTCTGGATTTTTTTCATGCTTGCTTCAGATGTTTGTGGGAATCCTTTCTTTTTCTTGTGCTCTGCGTGTAAGTTTGCGTGAAGCATCTAAATTTTTTTCACACTTTCTTCAGCTCTTTGTGGGAAGCTTGCTTTTTCTTATGCTCTGCATGTAAGCCTGAGTGAAGTCCCAGAATATTCTTTTACTTTTACGCTTGCTTCAGATGTTTGTGGGAAGCTTTTTTTTTTATTGTGCTCTGTGCGTATGGCTGCATGAAGCCCCTGAATTTTTTTACGCTTGCTACGGTTCTTTGTGGGGAGCAATATTTCTTCTGCTCTGCGTGTAGGCCTATGTGAAGCTTTTGCTGTCATGCAAACTTGCTCTTCTGTATCATGTTTTTTTTTCTTGTCCTCCTTCTTGTGCTGTGCACTGCTTATGTTTCACTCATCCCTTTTTGCTTCATTTGGATGTTTGTAGCCTACACTTTCCTTCCTGGTGTCTTGCATGAAAGATATGCAGAGACTTCCTGCCCATGTTAGCTTGTCTTTTCCCCTGTCATTCTTCTGTTCACTTTCCTCGTGTCATTCGCACACCTCGAAATATGCACTCCCTCTGTATCCTCAAGTTTTTCACTTCTCCACTTGCTTAAGACATTTGCAAGCCATCCCTTTACTTCATGAGCTTTCTATGTGAGCCTTCACCGTGCAGCACCTTTACGCTTCTGGGAGCCTATGCTTTGCCTCCGACCCTTTTGGTTTATCCACTTGCCTATTTTAATTTTGCAGTTTCTGTGTTTTTTCTTGCAGAGGCACGAGACCCATGTCCCCTCCATGGTCATCGGTTGCAGCTTTTGGGTCTGTCTCATTTTATTTCATTGTAGTTGCAGACTTAATTATTGTCAGGTATCTGTGTGTTAGTTCGTTTGCAGTAGACCTAACTGCCGCCATTTCCTTTCCGTGAGTTAGTCTTTGTCGGACGCTCGTACTCAGTGTAACAGGTGCAAGGGCTGGGTTTTGTTGCTGTGTCCAGGATGTTGCAAGGAGACTGCTGGCCAATGGACTTCTTGCAAAACCGACGCGCCCCATTGCGGCGAAATACCATGCAGTGCATTCTGGGAACTAGTTGGCCACTCAGTTTCGGTTTTGACTGAGCAGATTCATCTCATGCTATCACGCCGCGACCGAACGCACTGCTTGCGTTTTCGATTATCTGACTTTTTTATGAATGTACAATATACTCCTTCTCGAGCGATACAAAACGAAGGCCGGGGCACTTTTTTTGGTTCCCGAAACACCGGATATTTGAGTGCGTATGCAAACGTAGTGAGACGTGGCTTAGTCACCTTAACGAGTGCATCTTTGAGTTCAATTTCAATAATCCCGTCTAGTACCAGTGAAGTAGAACTGAAATTTGTTCACCTGGAGCCTTTCACCTATTTTGTTTGCGAAACGTCCGCTTCTTGTTGCTTCATTGGGCAAAAAGCAAGCCGCATTCTCACAGGAGTATCAAAGTTGAGCCCAGCGTTGACGCGTAAACTTTTAAGGAAACACAATAAATTTGACATCACTACTGCACCAAAGTTACTATGATGTCTTCCTCGTGTCATCATATATCCCACTCAAATTTTATGCTGATAGAAGATTAAATTTTCGCAAACGCAGAGATGGGCTAGCTATGACGGAGGCCCTAACAAGCGTCCCCTACTCCTCGCTAAGCCTTTTTGGACGAGCTTTTACTGACGCCCAAGATCTGTGCCTGAACGGTGTGTCCGAAATTATCGCGGCATACTCAGGCAGGAAGAAAGCTAACACATGACAAATATTATGGCCATTGGCAACCGTCAAATGCACTTTGCATAATTTCGTACGTTTGACGCACCGCATAGGGGTTCATACCCGTCCGGCGTACTTCTGGCGAATGGTGCAACATTTTTCACACAAGTGTTCGACTTTGGCTTTCTTAAAACGGTTTGTATGCGCGAATGTGCCTATACGATTGCAGGATAACTTTACGTGCATACGCAATGTTGAATATTAGTAAAATGCAAGTGGGTGGGGACTTCGCTTCGTGCAGCGCTGCGGGTCAGTACAGATAAGAGATAAGAAGTGTGTTATAATTGAGCTTTTCAATGGCACCTCCGAGTTTTACTTCGCGTACACAGGCGTATTAAGAAAACAGTAATTGCAAAAAGTAATATTTCTTCTATGGACGCACGAAACGAACAAACTTCCTGATCAACAACATATAATGTAAAGGCGCGAGCTCAATGTATGCATACTTATTGGTTGCTACAGCCTGTTGACTCGTACATAAGCAAGATCCCCGAGCTTCGCAGCGTCGAGATTCCCAGCACTGGCTCGTCCAGATACCTCGAAACGCTAACAAAAAGGCTCAAGTACAAAAATAGAACAAGCATGTGTTAAGAGAAGCTATATACGTCTCGGGCTTGTGCTAAAGCTTCGAGGTCTGGCCATTTAGGTTAGTTTATAGACAACAAATGACGCTCTCGGGACCAGAAAACATGAGATAATGGCCGTTTATAGTCCACGCTCTGTGTGTAATCTCTGGTCGACGTGTCGATCGAAACCAAAACCATGCCACTCTCCTCCCTGGCCAACTAGTTCCCAGAGTGCAACGCGCGCCGTGTTGCATGCAGGGCTTTATGGAAGTAGTCTATTGTGTGCATACATCAAGAATAGTTGTGTGTCAGAAGTTCCTTTATTTCTTTGTTTTTTGACTCCATACAGACCAATGTTGAAATTGTTGGTGGCTGCTTCATCCATGGAGTGCAAGGATCATACCTATTTGTTTATTAGGGAATAATTGACATGGCCGTGTCATACATGTTTGTTACATGGTCACTGGAAAGTGTGGGAAAAGAGAGAAAGCCCATGGCCGTTGCACAGGGAAGCCCCCAGAAACACTGACCCCCGGTGGTGGCGGCCTGATCCAACACTTTGCCGCACAAGCTAAAGGTTCATCTTGGTTGGTGTCCCCCGTGCCTGAGTGGGGCATCCTTGCACTGCTTAAAATGCCTGCTCAGTTCCTGGTCCATAGCCTGGTTTTTTCACTTGTTAACTGCCAATCAAGTTAGTGCCCAGTGGTAATTTCATCATCTGACTAAAAATGAGTTAAAGCGTCTGGGGCAAAACTGGCCCAGGTGGTGCTTCATTGTGCCATGGTGGATTTTACCAAAGTCATGCAGTTTTTGACAACCTGGAAGATGATCTTGGTCCCCATTGTTCTACAGCTCCCATGTTTCTTTCAAAAACAGGGCTGCTTTCTTTGAGGTTGCTAGGTCTTTCCAGGTCTACCTTTGGCTCCTGGGTCTCAGTGATGAGGTCCATGCAGCAAACTCTGGGACAAAAGTTGAACACGAGCTCTGTTAGAGATTGTCCTCCTGTGGTAGGCGGTGTGCGACGGTACACAAGGAGCCATCTTGGCAAGTATGCGGCCAAAGAACCACCCAAGAGTTTCTTTAGACTGTCCTTGATCGTTCTGACAGCTCTCTCGGGAAGTCTGTTTGACTGTGGATAGTTAGGTGCAGTCCTTAGGTGGCCAATTCCATTCTGAGTAATGAAGTCGGTAAACAGCGTGCCGGGGAATGGTGTTCCATTATTGGACACCAAGCAAACAGGAAGTCCTAACCAGGCGACCGTGTTCCTCAGATATTCGACTGTTGCAGTGGAGTTGGCTGGCTGCTGATGCCAGTGGTTTCTTTCAATCTTGGTAACTGTTTACCACAATTAGCACCGTTTTACCTTCGATAGGTGCAGTGCAGTCCATGTAAATTCTTGTCCATGGAGCCGTGGGTTCTGGCCAAGCTTGTGGCTCTGCTTCTGGTGGCATTAATGCAGCCTGTTGGCATATTGTTCAAGGTTGTACGGCATCAACCATTGCCTTACTTCATTGCGTTGATACCCATGCGTGTGTCATGGAATTCTTGGAAGAAGGTTAACCTCCTATGGGCCTTTTGACTCCGTGGATGTTGTGTGACGACACTGGTCCAACTGCCTCTGGAGGTGGCACATTCAGGATCAGTTCCTCAGTGTGGTTGCGATACACCAGGAGCCTGACGCAGCAGTGTCTGCTTTGCCTTGTTAAAGCCGTCGTCTTCCTCTAATACACACCTCTATTTCACATTTTTCCGGAACAGGTGGTTGAATGGAGCCAATAGCTGAAACATTTGAGGCAGGCAGCTTGCATGCTATAGATGATCAATTCTGAGAAATAACAAAGTGCATGGCAATGCCATGAAGCAGGAACCTTCAGGTTGGCTTTCAGCTTGTTGAGATAGGTATGTAAGTCTATCTACCTAGTGATCGAGCTGAACGACTGACTTGCTTGCATCCAAGCTTGCAGGAAAGTCCTCAGAAGTATTGGCCCTCTGGTAGCCGGACCCATCAGTGACATTGCCTTTATTTTTCGTAATTAGGTGAAAGCTTGGTAACTTACTCGGGTGGACGAATATCAGATTTCTGTCATTTCACATCATTCATGCTATCTGATTAATTAATTTGAAGTTTTTTTGAGTGTCCAAATTGTGAAAATATTTTGAACTTTTCCATGGTATATACTGGTAGTTTAGTGGCTGGATATTAAAACTGAATGTGTGACAAATGTTAGAAAGAAGGTCCTGTCGGTGCCCATGCAAACGACCAGGGGCGGATCCAGACCTCCATTTTAGGGGGGGCGGTTCCTCGATGTAAAACGGCGGGGAGGGAGTGTTTATATTTTTTGTAGAGATCGTTTTTACTAAACTCTGTTAACATAATATAGATCTTGAGAGCTTTTGTATCGGTTTACCTGTCGGGGATGAACTCTTTGAATTAAAACTTTTCGGGTGACCACGCTAGAGGCAAGTATCTCGAAAATTGTGGTGGCACTATCCTTTCTGGAACTTGGGTTTCAGACCGACACTACGTGAGCAGTCGATTTAGGGAAGCTTAAAGACATTGCCTTGGCAGACATTCTGGTTGGAGCTAGTGCTTAACTGCTGCGGCAACGGGAAGAACGGCTTAAATCAATGGAGCGAGTACGTTGCAAACAAGCGACAAAAATGGCCCGGCGGCTTCGACGTTGCTCGCGGCGTCAAAACACTGTTGACGCAGCGAGCGAAACAAAAGCTGTCAGGCAAGTTCGTCGGTTGTTCGCCGTATATTTGGAATGTCTAGAGCGCAGCACATGCGGCATTGCCAACCCAAACTCGTGTTTTCACGTGTTCTGGATGCAACTCGAGAGAACGAAAGAGAATAATTGTTGAATATTTATGAAAGCATGTTGCAGTTCTGCAACTATAACTTTTAAACTTTGATAATACCTTAAACCAGCAATGGATCCTTCCAAATTATATTCAATTGCAATTCGTCTGGATATTTTCTGTGTGAAAAGAACACTTGTTTCTGGTTAGTTAGCTCATTCGTCAGGGTCGAGAGGACAGGTGCAGAGATATGATGGGGCAGAGCGGTTGTCCGGTCGGCGAATCTCAACTGGGCTAAAGGCCGATCACGACTGCAGCATGGATGTTTGGGAGTCGGTGTTCACTCGAAGGGGCACAGGCACTCTCTATTTAATTTATGTATAGTCGGATCTTTGAAAGGCTCGTTTTTCCCAAGTCCCTTAGGTAGGGAATTCGAAGCCGCAGTCGGAAACCAGCAAGCCCCGCCTCTGTTCCATTAGACACACACATATTCGCTCCTGCAAAGCCGGGCGAAAGCTCTGCCGTCAATCCACAGGAGCCGCGTTTAACTCGAAAAGTAAAGACGGCGCCAAGGGGAGACAAGGGGTAGCGGGCGCCTTTCCTAAAATATGTCCCGCCACTCTAAGTTGAAACGGCATTGTATACAAATAAATGCCTACGGCGTCGGCTTGAGGACCTCGTGTAAGCTAGGTTGCCTTCATGAGCGCACATGAAGGCTCCCTAGCGTAAGCAGCCTCCAGCCTTTAGAGTGCTCGTACCGTTTATCTTTCTTTTATTAGCTTCCCGCCATGAGAAGTCGTACCGCAGGCAGTATGAAGCCCATTAGAGAAAACATCTCCCCCTTCTGGCACTCGTTGGCTTCTTTCTGTATTCCGCGCTGCGGCGCTGATCCTCAGTGAGGGATGGAGGCGAGGATGAAAGCGGGCTTATGTTTAAGCCAAGGTCGTGGGGAAGTCCGGAGCGTCTTCAGGAGAAGCTCAGACCCAGACTACACTGTACCCAGAGCATATGCTTCCTCTCTCAGTTGAGAAGAAAAGCAATTGGTCACCTGGTTGTACAAGCTGTATCCTGCGTCGATTGCTTACGTTTTTTCTTCGAGCTGACGAAGAACCCCGAGGAGAGGGGGGGGGGGGGTGCCTGGCGAGGCGTTTGGGGGGGCGATCACCCCCACCGCGCCCCCTTGGATCCGCCACTGCAAACGACACCGCTATTTTAGAGCCCCATAAATTGCCGGAGCAGTATAGAAAGAGAGAACAGTGCAATTTATTAGAAACGAAAGAAGGGGTCCACCGTGCACATAGGTGCTGGTTTGGTGATTGGATGAGTCAATTCAGGGACGTTCAGTGCTTGTATGAAGGCTTCCTAGAGGCTGTTTCATTCACATAATGTGATCCTTCCAAGAAAAAAACGAGTAAACTGACCTTGTAGTACTTTTCTTCGTTCTTGAATTCATTCATTCCAGATCTCAGTTTAGTTGGTTAAATTATTCATATCCTTTTCATTAAAAGTCTCTATATAGCAGCACGTGTCGGTATCATTCTATGAAGTCTGTTCGTAGACGATAGCGTGGCACCTCAACAGGACCCCGTTGAGCAAAATGACTGATCTTGTTGAGGCGAATGAAGTGCCTCATGAACGAAGGCAACAGTGAGAGTGAGAGACGCACCCACTCACGAATGTTTATGTCCTCACAAAGGAAACTGTGTCTAACGAACTTAGCAACGTTTCTATTAGAGCCCCGTCTGTCTTCACTGACGTACTCAGCAACTCTGGGCATTTCCATGCCCAGCGCCAGTGCTCACCATTAATAAAACGCAGTCTTAAAATTTTTGAGTCGTGTATACGCTCCGTGCAGGATTATCTCTCTAGAAATTATTAACTATACGAGAAGGGCGCGAACTTCTATCGCGATGAACAAAGAAGGTAGTGCTCCTCGGCCAGACTAGTAACTCTAGCGCGACTAACGTCACCGACATAAAACAAAAACTAGCTTTTTAGCAACCTAGGTTTTTAAAAAGGTTGTTTACGTTAAAACGTAGAAAACACAATCAGCAGGCCGTGTTTGGCTCGCCTCCGAGCAGCGGTTGCTGATGTTAGCTTGGAGAGACTATGCTGAGCTGTCGATGAGAAAGCTGTCGTAAAATTTCCAAAAATATATATTTATTATTGGCGCAGTTGGTTCTGTAATTGTTTACTCAGACTTCTTTTCGAGCGTGTTCTAAGAGCCATGTTAACAGGTAAAAAGAAAACTAAAAAGTTATACTTCTTTTATTTGTTTGCAGCACAGTCAACAAGCTGCAAAGAGCAGCATGAACAAAATGAACCGGAAAAAATGTCCAGCCACCAGCAAGCTGACGACTGCACCACTTCACCATGCTGTGCCACGACGCCAAGCTGTGCCACGACGCCAAGCCACATCGCTGATGCACCAGATGAGCCTCCGAGATTTTGCTCAACGCTTTCCACCAACCAGAACCAAATGTCTGACGACGACCCGTCGCTGCCAATGCCGACTAACGACCTGGACAAGCAAGCCAGGCAAGCACGGGGTCCTTTTCAGCCTCATCTGGGCAGCTATGCCCAAACAGAAACGAATAATCGAAAGCGCAGCTTTTGTGAACACTGGTTTGCAAAGTTCAGCTGGCTTGAATACAGTCCAGCAAAAGATGCAGCCTTTCGCTTTTGTTGTCGGGCGTTTCCGCCGGGCAGTGGTATATCCAAAGCACATTTAGACCCATCCTTTGTTTCAACTGGGTTTCGAACTTGGAAGAAAGCGATAGAAAGGTTTAATCAGCATGAAAGGTCTGAGGGCCATCTTAACAGTGTTGTGTCATGGAATTGCTCCAAAGCAAACAGATCGATTGCTTCAATGCTGGATGAAAGCTTTGAACGACGAGCGTCTCAAGTTGAAGAAAACGAAAACAAAATCGTGAGGTGCTAAAGCGCCTTACTGACATCGTTGTTCTTCTCTCAAAGGGAGGAAGGCCATTCAGAGGGCACAGTGAAAATAAGGAAAGCGCAGAGCAAGGTCTATATTTAGAGATAGTGAATATCTTAAAGAAGTACGACCCCGTTTTGCGGGGCCACTTAGAGTCAGGCCCAAAGAACGCCTCCTACATCAGCAACAGAATACAAAATGACATCCTAGAGTCACTGCATGCAGCCATTTTTTGTTCGATTATCCACCGCATAGAAGGTAAAACAGTCTCGCCCATGTGCGACGAAACAAGTGACTGCAGTCATCATGAACAACTCTCTGTTGTTATTAGGTACTTCTGCGAAATTAAGAACAGGCCTGTGGAGGTCTTTCTTACTCTCGACAGGCTTAAAAATTTAGACAGCGACTCTGTGTTTTCCACATTGCAAGCAGTTCTGAACACCATCAATGTTTCCTGGAATTCTGTGAGTTCCGTCTGCTTTGACGGGGCTTCTACTATGTCAGGGCACGTTGCTGGCGTTCAAGCAAAGTGCAAAGAGCAGAACAACAAGCTCGTCTACGTTCACTGCTATGCCCACAGCTTAAACCTGGTGCTTGTCGATGGATGCTTGTCTTGAGCAGAAAACAGAATGATGTTTGATTTCTTTGGCGTTGTGCAACTTGCGTACAACTTTATTGAAAACAGTGTTGTGCGCCATGCTGTTTTTGAGCGAATTTTCCAAACTGTCGGCACACAGCTGAAAACTTTAAAGTCTTTGTCTACAACCAGATGGGCATGTCGTGCTGAAGCAGTAAAGGCCAGTTCGCTGTGAGAGCTACAGCGAACTGTCGAGTGCAGTAAGAACGATTGTGGACTCTACAAAGCACCCGGAGACGAAAGCAAAAGGCAAGGGACTCCTTTCCCAGGTGATGAGCTTTGACTTTGTCTGCAGCATGGAAATAGCTCACCCTATTCTACAGCTTATTTTGAAGGTTAGCCGAGCTCTTCAGGACCATAAAATTAACCTTACCACTGCACTCAATGAAGTCAGGCATCTGCAAAAAGCGCTGCGAGAGATGAGGCAAGATGGGACAGTCTTTAAAAAGATGTTTGCGGAAGCTTCTTCGATCTGCGAGATGAATGAAATCGAGATTCCCGAAGTTCGAAGAAGAAAGGTATTGAAGCGATTGGACCAAAACTGGGCGAATGAATGTTTCTATGCGACAAAAGAGGAGGAATTTCGTGTCGGTGTTTTCTTTCCGATGCTTGACTCCTGTGTTCGAGGGATCGAGGAAAGGTTCACACAAGAAACTTTTGAGCTTGTGTGTGCTCTCCAGAACCTTTTGGGCCTCTCTGTGAGCGAACGAACAAATATCTCTTATTTGTAGCTTTTTGAGGTAGATCCCGACAGCTTGGGTGCTGAAATGCAACTCCTGAAGTCCCGAACCAGCGACGAAAAAACAAACAGCATGACCGCCTATGACTGGCTGGATTCACTCAAAGAAAATGGGTTGGACAAGTCAGTATTCAAGTACTTTTCTCGCGCTCTTCAACTTTTTTCCACGATTCCTGTAACCAGTTGCTCGTGCGAAAGGACATTTTCGAAGCTCGCACATGTAAAGACCAAGTTAAGATCCATGATGTCGCAGGAACGGCTTCGTTGGCTGATGCTGCCCTTTGTGGAGCAGAACCTAGCAACATCCATCAGTTTTGATAATATCTTAAAGCATTTTACGACTAAAACGCGCAAACTTTTGTTATGAATGTGTTTTAATTTCGCAGGATATGCTCTCGCATTAACCTACAATGTCACATAATTCTACTTTATCCTTAATTGGTTGACAGCCGGCGGAAGAGGGTGCTTTACAGCCGATTCCGTCCGAACTAAGGTTCGCCTCTCGCACACATAGTATTTTTGCACAGCTCAGCTTGAATAGTACTTTTGTATAGTGTAGTTAATTTTAGTGTGTGTTACTGTTTTCATTTGCACCAGCCCTGTTGTTGTGTTGTGTTAAATTTTTTTTTAGAGTACCGTTTGTGAACTGAAATTGTGTATCGTCTGAGCCCTCGTGCGATTCATTTTCTTTCTGTGTTTTGTGATGGCGCTTGTGCCCTACGAGTGCAAGCTGTGGTTTCTTTATCGTGGGGGTCTCCACTTTTGTTTGGCAATAAATTGTTTTTGTTGTTAGAAAAGTTATCTCATCTTCTTATTTCTCTCACACTTCAAAGCGCATGTAAGTCCACTTTCACGCAGAGCACTCGCAAATCCAATTACTGCGGTCTACGAGGATATGGATACAATGACACGTAACAATGGCAAGTATGACGTTTTGTGGCATTACGTCATGTTCGGTGTCACAGCTCAGATTTAATTTTTAGGTTCAAACATATTTCAAGCCTTATCATTCTCCGGGCCCCATTCGTAAACTGCAATAATAAGACTTCCAAGTAATCTGCGGGAAAATAAACTGAAAGGTAGTTTTATAGTGACACTGAAGTAAACTTGGAAGTCATATTTCGCGGTTAAAATATGGTGTTCTAGTGCACTCCTACTAGGGTACACTAGAACACCTTACCCCCAGAGCCTTACCCCTACGGCGTAAAGGCCCGTTCACACTCTTGCGACCGAGTACGACTGAGAGAGACGAGATCTCTTACAACTTCTTAAATGTTTCTAGAATGAGGGAACACACTGACCTTGTGGCGCCATCTATGCGGTGACCCTAGAACTGCATTTCACAAGAGCGAAGGTTTTGCGGGATTTCCGAGGTCAAATGTGCGTAATACCCATAGAAAGGCTCGTTTATAACATTGACAAAAGTTTTTCGGGCCAAAAAAGAAAGGATATTGCGCGAGAAATAAAAACAAATATGCCGGACCGCCGAGTTTACACTGCTTCCCAATAGATGGCGCCAGTGTGTTCTCTGGTTTAAGAAGTTTTAAGGAACCCAGGTTTAAGAGGTCGCAAGCAGTCGCAAGAGTGTGAACGGGCCTTAAGGGTCTCGGTGAGACGGGGGTGAGGGGGGAGGGGGGGGGGGCGCTGCAGTGAATTTGGCCCCCCCTATAGGAGGACCCTGTGCACGCCTATGATCTTGCAGTATGCTTTGCATGTTATATTTCTCAATTTAGAAACGATTAAGTCTTGATATATTGATTGGAACATGCCATAGCATCAGTAAACCTAAGATGCAAGGGGACAGAGAGGAGATAAAAAAAAAGAGAAAACAACACACACACCATCCCGTTCAGTGTTGTCAGTCTTTTTTTTGTGTCTTCTCCTTTCGGTCTTCCTGCGCCTAAGATTTAGTAATGTTTGAAATTCACGGTCTTGCCTGTGCCGCGATATGTTACAATGTCTGCTATGTTACAAGTCAAGAGAGATGCCTAAATAGTTGCCATAGCACCCTATTTATAATGGCATGCAATAGTGTTTTAAATGTGTGGGATGTGTATGGGGGGGGTATGTTGCCATGACGAAAATTGTATAAATTATAGGAGGCATGTTGTCTCTAAAATGTTGTGTTTTATAAACTTTACTATAACTTACCTGATGCAGCATAAAATGCCCCAAGTTAACTTCTTTGCCTTCCTTTCTGCACTTCCTTCTTCCTTCTAATGCAGCAGTAGTCACTACTAACCATTCATGTTTTTAACTTTCCGTGATGCATAACACATCATTTCGATGCATTTCTACTACCCGCCATTGTGATAGGCAAAATATTTGCCTTACTTTTTTATCTCTGCCATTCCATGTGCCATATAATGATGAGCATGTGCTCATATCGCAATAGCTGTCCACCCCACTTTTGAAAATTTAAAAAGTGATTAAGAACATATCAAGCACCCAGGCCAGTAAACTTCTGAATGTATTGAATGAAACAAGGTGCTCCTCCGCATCAACCACATTTCCCAGTGCGCTGGTGCAGAGCGGTGAAGCTTTCCATGCTCACTCCGGTGAGAAGCAATGAAGCTTCACATGAGAGTGCCAGCACAAAGCTGGCTGGATGCAAGCGGTGCAACTGCTTTAAGAAAATAGGGGTCCCACCAGACTACAACACTGCTCCTGCACCGTTCTGACTTTCAGCGCTGGAACCTGCAAAGTGCCCATCCCATATTTTTTACAATTATCTCCAACCATTTGATGAGCGCTTTCTCAATATTTTACGGCACATAGCTTCTGGTAGGAATGCCAGTTTCTTTGTCTGAAACACCAGCTGGTGGAGTACCTGCGAAACTCTTGAAAACCCATTGACAAACTTGGGGATTATGATTCTAACCCATTGTTCATAAAGCGATTGTGGTAAGATTTGTTTGTTATGCCAAGAGCACAATAACACTGATCTTGGGAAGCTGTTTTTAACCACATTTTGATATCATACATGCATAACATGCCATTTACTGCAAAATTAACAGGACACCTGAGCATGGTAAGTTAACTTGAGTATTTATCATTCTTCTGTTCTTTTTGGGATGAGTTTTGAGTGGAATCCCCTTGCTTGAATGGGAACAATATAAGGCTTAAAATTTCACTGTTAATTATTTTTCAGTAATTTTTAATACATTTTAAATAAACTTTTTATTACTAATGAAAGACACAGGACTTGTTTATACTAACACTTCTTTTTACTGTAGGCTGCAAGTCTGCAAGCAAATATCAAAACTTGCCAATTTTAAATTAAGGAGTGCACAAATCGTTCTTCTCTAAGAAGCTTAAAGGCTTTACTGAAGATTGGTACTCGGATAACTGACACTGCCTCACACTCTTTATAATAACATGTCATGCTTTTGCTTTAACATTTGTGGTACACTGTTTCCCCTCTAATGTGTGGTACATGCCTTAAAGGGATACTTCAACGAAATTTGAAATATTCCCGTCGTGTTCAAAAATAGGTTGAATATGATCCACAATATCCGTAAATGACAATCGCACGTTTGTATTTTGATCCTGGTGGCTGTATTTTTCGTTATAAACGGCCCACTCTGGCAAGCGCTCGGAGAAGGCCCAGCTTAGAGCCTACGCAATCGTGACGTAGGTCGTCTCAAGACAAGCAAAGCTACGGCGAGGCTGACGTCGAGAGGATGGCCTAGTCATTCCAGCCACCGAAGCGGCTGCTTTTGTACGAATTTTGAGTGACGGGTTAATCTTCTATAATCTTCTAGGGGGACAATAGCGACTTCTGCGACACACAAAAGGGATTCTCGGGAAGAGGGGAGTTCCTCCTTTCCTCCTTCTCTCGTCGTGGCCGGAGACGAGACAACCTCCGTCACTAGCTGTCAAGGTTCCTAGACGAGCATTACAAACGAGGCGTTAGCGACATCCACCAGGTGCTCTTTGCTAATCGTTTAATTCGTTTTAAAATTCCTTTTTGAGACTTTTTTAACAACATATTGGTATGTTCCATGTGCTACTGCTCTTTTGAACACATATAGACCAAAAAATGAGCGCCGAAATTTTGTTGTAGTATCCCTTTAATGCTTTCTGTAACTCTAATGGGATGTCGGGATCACCAAGTGGAGAAAGGTAATGTACTCCAAAATTTATGAAGGGGCAATAGGCTCTCAGGATTTATTGTTAAAGGTTTGCCGTTTGTCACCAGATTTAAAAAAAAAAGTGTGCACAAGAAGTTGCGCCTATAATGGTAGAAGAGTGGCGTAGTAATTCCGTAAGTACAATAATTAGGAGGTGCATCCACCAAGGACACGCTGTCGATATAATTGAGCATCCAAAACAACAATGTTATTCTTCTATGAATCATCATTGGTGCAATTTCCTGCGCTCTTTCCAGTGCGCCATTTGACCGTTAACCAACAAAGTTGCTCTGCTCTCTCTGAAAGCATATTTTATACCTTTTCTGAGTGACTTTCGAAATAAATTTGCATACTGGTAGCTGTGTGTGTTTCTTTTTATGTACCGCCACATTATAATTCGTTGGGAGTAGTTTATAATAGACTCCGTGACTAATGAAAGAGAAGTTTAGGCATACTAAGATGTGATTCTCGGTATAGTGGGCATACCTCTGTAATGCAGATTTTTTTTTGTTAAAGCCAGGAGTGCAAGTTTTATGGAGGTGCTAATGAAACATTTGGCACGATGCATGTGTTGCTGAAAAATTATTGGCCCATTCACCTCGTTTGGACAGAAGGTAAATAAAAAATTATCAGACTGACGGACTGCCAGCACATCGAAGCAAAAGTTTTGCAGCAGGTGAGTAAGGCACAGGCACAAAAAAGGTACGTGGACACAAAACTTTGTGCACATGCCTGTGTGCCCAAACATAACTTTACATTTTAGCTCTGATATGGAAGGATTTATGCTCCGCTCATGTAAAAAGGTACTTCGCCAATTGTCTTTTTACTTGATTGCAAACAATGAGCTACAACAGCCTTTTTTTAGAAAAAATCTGAAGGGTGCAGGCGAGCTGGTGAATATTAACCATGTTGAATTAACCCGAGACTGGGGTAGAGAAGAAACATCAAAACGTAGAAGGGACAGAAAATAGACAGGACGACGTCTCAAACTCAGCTAACTCGTTTATTTAGTCCACCTCCTAATATAGTCCCAATCTCAAAGTCATCTCCACCAACACGAAAGGACGAAGTCTATACAGATCAAGCGCCACAGCCTTCATCACACAATGCAAGAACGTTGACAATGTTTACAGGTCGACGCGATAAGGCAACATCCATCCACCCTCAAACTTGAACAGAAGTATGAACTGTGTCTAGAATAGTAGTAGTGGAAGAGATCCTTTTGTTCAAGTTTGAGGGTGGATGGATGTTGCCTTATCGCGTTGACCTGTAAACGTTGTCAACGTTCTTGCATTGTGCGATGAAGGCTGTGGCGCTTGATCTGTATAGATTTCGTCCTTTTGTGTTGGTGGAGATGACCTTGAGATTGAGACTATATAAGGAGGTGGACTAAATAAATAAGTTACGTGAGTTTGAGACGTCGTCCTGTCTATTTTCTGTCCCTTCTACGTCTTGATGTTTCTTCTCTACCCGTCTCAGGTTAATTAAACATAGCCTTTTTTTGCTTCTTTGCCACATATCTTCCTGTTTTTAAAGTTATGGTTAAGAGTAGGACTGGAATACAAAGTTTCAGTCCCAAACTCTCTACTCTGGAGATCGCTTGTGAAAATCGCAACAGTACCAAAAAGCCAGATTGAGTGGTGTAGCTCGTAGAGCCTGGGATGGTACTCATTTGACCGCATAGGCAACTGCAGACAAGAAATACACCCAACTAAATGTGATGGGACTGTTTTTATTACAGCAACAAAGTGAGATACATTTTCCAGTGCTCGCTTCACCTATAAGTATCTCTTGCTGTAATTAAACTTGTAACCAATCCAGTGCAAACACACTATGACAGCCACCTGGTTCGGGCCTTCGGCCTACATGCTCTACCCCCGTCTCTCGTGAGCAAAAGAGATGACATTTCAAATTAACTGATGTCGCCCAGATGAAGTAGTGGTTCGAAAATATTTACTGACACTCAGCTTCCTCTATGCACTGGTCCAAATGAGAGTTGTCTTTGTCCTAAACGATCGAGTGACTTTATATGACGCGAATTTGGTGTAAAAGGCCACCTCCACTGGACAAAACCGCAACACCCGGGGAGCTTCACCTCAATCTAGCTTCTTTACTCCAGGTGTGGTAGCGGAGTCTGTTAAGCATACTTCCGGGGCAGAAATTATTAAAGTGGTAGAGAAATTTCAATCAAACAAGCCGCTTGTGTGGCTCAGAGGTGTAGCTTCTTTTCCGGCGCCGCTCATCGGGGCTCTGATCGATGCATCAACCACTTGGTCCACGACGAACACTCTAGCAGCGCAGGTGGGTACAAAAGCGAGGTGCTCGCCCTCGCAGGATAGCATGATACCGCTAGCTTCCGCCGGTTGCGAGTTGCTTTTCACTACGCACTCCGACACCGGGCGGGATGTACTACAGTCCACTCTGGTGCAGAATATAAATTCTGGCACATGCAGCTTGTAAGCAAGGCGCTGCACAGAGCCGTTAGGTGACAGCGGAAATCCCGATGCCTTCTCTCTTCGATTAGGTTGGCGCTCACTCACCTGTTATTGACAAAAAAGGAATTCTAATTTCCACGGAAGAGAGACTACCGCCTCGATTATGGGAACGTTTCTATCAGTTTGTTCGTAGCCTCAGTCACGCCGCACTCATTCGGCGACCACCGTTGCTCTGTCGCCGGTTGTGTCACCGACCGCTACTGCTACCGGCTAGCTACACCGACTGAACCCAGACTGAACGCTTCACTTACACGCCTTCAATGTCGTTTTCAATGTTGTGACGTAACGGTTTGCTGATTGGTGCAAATGGCTTACATAAAGTTCAAGCTATAACCGCTTGGGGAATAATTGGCACTGGCGGCGGCCCTTGCGCCTCCCAATGGCCCAACTCTCCCAATATACGGCTCTGGTTTACCGTTACGGGACAGATGTTTTGCGGTCCGTTTCTACTGCGTCTCTGGCTCTCAACTGGACGGCGCCTCTCATAGTTCAACCAGGCGTGGTCAGCCTGCGTCAGGCCGGCTCGACTCGTCCGATCGCAGGACCGCAGGCGACTTCCAAGTACGGCCGTTAGGCCTAGGATCCGAAGGCCTAGGATCCGTGAAGCGGTAAGCGAATCTCGTCCCGTTTTCGTTCTACTTTTAAATTACGTTAGGCGCGCTACAGTATAAGCATGCGTGCCAAGTGTTCGTGACAATTTTGAACTAGAATAATTGTGCTTCATTGCGGTCATTTGCCGAAAATGTAAATCGAGCAATGAACGAGGAGCCATGCTTGAAAACGGTGTATGTACGATGTTAACTTCTACCTGGGCGGCTAAAAAAAAAAGTCAAGACTGGTTACGGTTGGATGCGAGGCTGGTCCCAATGCAATGGTAAGTACTTAGAGGGCCTTTCTGAACGGCATGTTAGCAATATAGCTTCTAGGCTATATTGGGCTTCTAGAAAACTTTTTGGGCTTCTAGAAAACGTCGCTCATCGCCTTGGTCGCTCGCACCAATCGCATTCATAATGTGTGTCTCGTCGCGCGGCTGACTGCCGTGTTTATTCAAATACAAATCGACCTTTTTTTTTTTTTTTTTCTCTCGGAAATTGTGACTAAAGAATTCCGACACCTACATTCGCGACCAAATTTTGCGACCATATCGGAGGCATGAACCTATCGAGTCACCGAGCCGGCGTTGCCGTAGAGCCGCGCCGCTTCTTGTTTCAAAAAGCTTTTGGTTGCCGAAATGGCTCGCCGCCCGCGGTGGCCGGTGCCGCTATCGCGCGCACCCCTCGGGCGTCGGATTTCGGCATCGCGCCTCTAGCGTTCCCCTTGCTGGGCAACGGGTAAGGAGAGGAACGCGATGAGCCATGCACTTTACCCTCCATCCTCGCAAACGCGCACAAAAAAAAAAAAAAAGATGTTATTTTTGTTAGTTGCTTGAGGTGGCTCGGCTCGCGTGTTGCTCATGGCGACACGGCGGCTTTGCTTGCGTCTTTGTGTTTGTCTTCCGTCGCTTCGAACCTTTTTTCGTTTCTTGTCGTCATTTTACAACGGTGTCAGTGAAGTATTGCTGCGAATTTGCGAGGATGTCTACCCAGCTGACGACGCTTCGGACGATGGTAACATGTCCAGAAGTTCTGACGGTGATGAAGTTTATGGCATCGCCCCGTGATTTAGCTGAGAGTGATGTAAATAAAGGTTTTTTTCTTTCTTTTGCCCAAAATTTCCCCTGTTCTTAAAAATAAAAAAAAGTCGACCTATATTTGAATTTTTTTTTTTTTGTTCTTGGTGGATCCATTAAATAGGGTTCGACCTATTTTCGAGTAAATACGGTAACTTTAATTTTTATTTTGGGTTACGTCGCACGCAACTCAAATGCTTGACAGTTACGTTGGGCGTAACTTCAATTTTTATTTCGGGTTCCGTCGGACGTAACGTTAGACACTCCGTTACACTTAAGGAAAATAGGGGCTGCTGGTTCATCATATAAACCAACCATTTGTGTTTAATTAAAATGCATCACTGACCTCAAAAAAAAAAATACTGCTATCCTGGAGTTTATGCTATAGGAATGTAGCGCTTCAGATAAATTTGTTAATTTTTACTTTTAGTCCCTGCCCCCTCCAGATACAACATCTCGCCTAAAGCAGTGTTCCGGATCTCCTTCCAAGACCTCAGGCGGGTCGTCATTCAATCCATGAGTCGGCGGCGTCTCATGGGCGTGTTGCTGGTGCTTCTTACTGGATGGTGCTACCGAAGGAAAAGTGGTCATGCTTAGGGAAGGCAAGTATGGCCGCCGTAAGTATACATGTTGTCTTTACCTTTGCTCGAATCCACTTTTAAGAAATGCACAGTTCGCATGTGTGCATCTCTCAATGTTTCCACAGTCGGCTGTTTTTTTGTCTTTTTTTTGAGTGCTCCAACTCTGTCAGCGCTAGTTTCTCTAGATCATGCAAATGGGATGCAACACTAAACCACATATGCTCTCGCAACAAACAGTGCTGTGCAGAAGAACAGTGGAATTTACTCTGGCTTTATAATGCAGCACAAAATAATTGACTCCAAGTATAGCTACTTTTGTGACTCCGTTTAACCAAAAGCTCTGCCGAAACAAACTTGCCGCCTTATAGGTAGTGCAAAAGAACCTCGCGTGCCTAACCTGGAGAAGGGCATTTTTTTCATAGGTCATTTTTTTCTTAAACCAATACCTTCAGCCTCCTTGAAATGTTAACATCATGTGACACACGGAAGAACAGTAAACTCTTTAATGTTGGCGAACCTTTAATTTTCGTGGCCTTTAATTTTGCAGAATTCAGTGGCTGCGATTATGTCCTCTGTGACCGATTCGAGAAGAAATAGGGGCCACGAAGATAAGGGGGTTTTACTGTACATCGGAGGAAAGAGGAAGTCACTTATGTTTCTATGCAGGAGTAAAACCAAAAACAACAATCATGGTGTCGACACTTTGTAAGCCTATCTCGGTCTATTGAATGATATCAATTTTGTTTTAGTTCGTTAAACATTGTTGCCTGTACATTGTGGGATGTCGTCTTCAACACGAGCAGTGGTTTTCTTCTTAAGCCAGCAGCGTGAACGCGTGCCGCAGCACAACATAGTTCATTTGCAGGTGGTACCGCAGGTTGAGGGATGGTTGGCACAATATGGGGGAATCAAAATTCAATGTTCTACCTCGGGCGTAGACAAGATTTGCTTATTCTAAATCATTTTGTCTAAAAATCTGGGATTTGCGATGAATGTACCCGCATGGTTGGAAGGGCCAGACAAGCCTTGTGAGCGCTTCGTTTTCTAGCGTCTCAGTCCTGAACCCACTCACGCACCACATGTGTAGATGTTCCGATAGGTGGGAGCACTTTATTTGGAAAATGGTGAATGGCAACTGTTATCTTTATCTGACTTCTATATTATGGTCAAAGTTGGACTGCATATTTGCAATACTTTTTCTCACTTAAAAATATGTCATACTAAAATATGTAGAATAGCCGATGACGAAAAGAGAATGGCTGGGCGTCCTCCAGCACGTGCTTGTGCTTTTCACCCCACTTTGGACAGATGTGCTTGCTCCAGGCTCATGAGGCGCTGAAACGTCATCGAAGGTAGCAGACGGGCTGGTGGTGGAACAACGGAGACTTCTCCCTGCCTTTCTCATGCTGTCAGTGAGCGTGTACCTCTATACTCTAACTTAGCTTAACCTGCACAGAGCTGAGGAGAATAGGCTTGGCGAGTGCCCTTACTGCATATGCATTTGTACAGCTGAGGCACTTTCTGAATCACGAACATTGTGTATCTTACCTTCAAAAACACATCATTTTGGGGGTGCAAAAGGAATTGTAAGGCATATCTCTGTTTGTATTGTCCTATTACGCATCGCAGGCACGTAGCCAGGGGGAGGCTTATGAGGCCCGGCCCCCCCCCTCCCCCCCAATATCTTCCATTTTGCATGGGTCCTCCTCTCCCCCCTCCCCCTCATACAGCGTTTTGTTATGAGGGGGCCCCCCCTGAAACAAAATCCTGGCTACGTGCCTGACGCATCGACTCTAACTTAATGCGGAGTCGACTCACCCTGTTGATAAATTTAATGCCAGCCAGGTAATATTTTTTTGCACTCAGTTAATATATCAGTATTCAGTTAGGTATCCCAAGTGGCAGTTTGATACTTTAGACCCATGTTCCGGATAAAAAAAACAGGACGCGGGATGGCCAAAAAAACATGCTTTTCGTGCAAGGCTCGTCAAATTATGAGGCGCTGGAGAAATGCAGCCTTCTGCGTTAAGTCCTTATTTCGAACTCTTTTTGTTCGCCTTCCGCCCATTGAAAAGCATGCGGAAAGGGCCTTAGAACGCACCTGGTATCGCTGCGCCGCAGCATTCTTCCGCATCAAAAAGTTCGTCTGCTTTCCTCGCCGTCACCATGGCAACGAACGCCGATTGAATAGAAGCACGAACGCTACCGCCGCGTGAAGCCAGCAACAGCTGACGCCATTTTACGAACGCCGTCTGCTAGCCAAAGCCGAACGCGGTGTGTCAGATCAACCGCCTCCGCCGGTGCGCCGTTGGCAAAGACGACGAAGCTGAGACACGCCGACGGCGATCGAGCAAGCAACAACACCGCGGGACGACTGCAACGGCGGCATTTATTCGGATCAAAGGCCGGCTCCGCCGGTGCGCCGCTAGCAAAGACAACGAAGCTGAGCCACGCCGACGACGAATGGGCGAGCAACAGCACTGCGGGACGACTGCAACTGCGGCATTTATTGGGTTCAAAGGCGCGAAATAAGCAAGAACAATTTTTATTTGAATCATAACACGCGATATCCAAGTTCGGGACCACATACCTTTGCTGGGTCTTTCCTGTGAACTTTTTACAGAGACACTGGGTGCCGCATTCAAAACACAGCTACGTTTGCAAAATATGGGGGCCCTGGAAAGGACCGTTTAGACCGCTACCAGAACCTATAACTGACGTAACGAGCACTTGACGAGCGGTTGGCGCATAAGTCGTCTTTATGCATGCAGGCGGGTGACGGGCACAGCGCAGCGGATCCCTCGAAGTCACTGGGGCCGTCAGAATCCTCGCCCTGTCTGCGTCGGTTCTCTAGATTTTGGCGGCCGCGGCGACGAACGACTGGAATCTATCAGTGTTTCCGCGCGCCTTGTCTCTCCTCCCAAACATGAACTTTGCAAGGTGACCAGTGAAATGGTGGCTCTCGCGCCGTCCAGATGGAAGAGAGTTTTTGACGTGGGCCCAGGCGCAATCCACCGTATTGGGGTGCGCACCAGTGTTCGCGTCGACAAAGTTAAGCATGTGGTTGACGGTGAGGTGCGTGAAGCGAGCGTCATCTGCAAACTTGCGATAGCCAGCCCAACAATCAGTGATTATTCTTGTTTCAGGGCGGACCCATTCGGCTATTAGCCCTTGCAGGGTTTTAGCGCCACGGGTCTCCACGGGAACAAAAAAGCAGTACCCGCTGCAACGCGCCACACCGCCGAAAACCCACTGGCCAGGCCTTAAATACCCGCGATGGTACTTGTGCCGACCGTACACACTCTCGTCTATACGTCTACAGTCACGCCTTCGCCACCAATCATGTCTGAATGCTTAAAGACGGCCTTTACCACAACCTACCGACAAAGGCTCGCCCAATCAGTTATTGTCTTACTTGCGATATCAGGCTCCAGCTGAATGACGGCGCACGGTAGGTTCTGGCATCCGGAGGATTTTCGTGAGTTGGAGAAGCGTCAGGTGCGTGCGATCCTTCGAAAAGGGAACCGCTCCGTAAAGAGACATCGCCCCGGCACTGAACTTTGACACCGGCTTCCTCTTGGCCACCTCACAAATCATCCACACACCGCACCCCCCACCTCCCCCCCCCCCCCCCCCCCCCAGGCGTAGCCATCCGCAGATCTAGCGCGGACTTGCAGCTTGTCATCGCAGCTTCGCACTCTGGACGCGCACGAAAACCCAGGAGCCAGGAGCAGGCCAACGCGCTGAAGCGAATTAATTGCTTCAAGAGGGTCTTTCATGGCGCCATGAAGACGGCACAAGTTCAACGCCATGGCACTGCGATGCTCGCCTCTGGAAGAATAAAACCAATAAAGCGCCGAGGGGGAACTGCGCGCTTCTTTGCATTTATTATATTTATTTCATCCGCCATTTTATACCTCGTGACACAATTCTAACAAACTCATTGGTTGATCGGTCGTACCACACCATCGCGTGACAAAAAAAAAAAAAAAAAAACCGCCAAACGTATGTTTACGGACGGCATCGTCACAAAGAAGGGAGCAGTCGAACCCAACAACAAAATGAAGTAACAAAGTGAATAAAAATAAATAAAAAAAATAACAAGGGAGCCGTTGGAGTTTCGGACGGCGTCTTCTTTGATGAGAGGAGCTGCTCTGGCCAGAGCGGCCAGAGCAGCCGTGCTGCTCTTGCTGCTCGGAATATTCCTTTTTTATTCTTTTTTTACTCTACAGGGTGCCACGACCCTTGTTTGGAGCTGATTTGTTAAATTAATAACAAACAACGCGTTGGAACGGAGGAGGTAGAGAGTCTTGGCGTCAGAATTTGACGTGGCAGAACAGAAAAGAAAATAACGAATGCACAATACATACCGTATGCCAAGACCGTTATACTCCGCACTTGGCGAGGGCTTATGACGCAGCCGACGACCGTTAGGCTATTTTTTTGTTTGTTTCTTTAGATTTTTTATCGTGACGACTACTCCACTGTGCCTCGGAGTCTCTAGCGGAGATCCGGCAGTTTTTAATAATTATTATTATTGTCGTTTGAAGGGCACTCTTCGTATGCTCCTTCGTTCCTGACGCGTCTTGTTTGTCTACTTTCTTGTTCTTGTCCGTGTCCTTGCGCTGTTTTAATCTTTAGGCGGGATTACTTTGCACCACGTATAAAAAAAAATTAAAAAAGTTTAGTTCATGGTCGGATTGGTTTGTGGATACAATTAGTCCAATAAAATTAGTCCAATAATTGATTAGTACGATTATTTAGCTTCATTATTAGCATCGTTTGTGTGCATGCGTGAAATACAGCACCCAACGAGAAGACACGAGAACAACGCTGCAACTGCTGGACCATAGACCACATTTGAGAAAATGCGCCGCAAGACAGGGATATATACAGTATACAAGAAGTAGACTATTTAATGTCACCAGAATCCTGGGCGGGGAACGCAAGACGGGGATATATACAGTATACAAAAAGTACACTATTTAATGTCACCAAATTCCTGGGCGGGGAACTCTTGGCGGTATCAGTGTATCGTTTTGAAAGCGATACAAAAACACGTCGGGGACGCTGGAATTCTGGACCAACCTTGAGTGCGTGCGCGTCTGATGTGTGTGTATGCCATTCTTTCTTTTTAGATTGTAGGCGCGAAAACTCCACACGGAGAGCCTCAGTAATGCAGAGTTGTTACTCAGGCCCCAGTCAGTGTGGATTTTTCGCGCCTATAATCTAAACAGAAAGAATATTTTTATGGCGTCAGAAACGAAGCAGCATAGAAAGAGTGCCCTTCAAACGACAATAATAATTACTAAAACCTGCCGGATCTCCGCTGGAGACTTCGAGGCACGGTGGAGTAGTCGTCACGATAAAAAATCTAAAGAAACAAAAAAAAATAGCCTAACGGTCGTCGGCTGCGTCATAAGGCCTCGCCAAGTGCGGAGTATAACGGTCTTGGCATACGGTATGTATTGTGCATTCGTTATTTTCTTTTCTGTTCTGCCACGTCAAATTCTGACGCCAAGACTCTCTACCTCCTCCGTTCCAACGCGTTGTTTGTTAATAATTTAACAAATCAGCTTCAAATAAGTGTCGTGGCACCCTGTAGAGTAAAAAAAGAATAAAAAAGGAATATTCCGAGCATCAAGAGCAGCACGGCGGCACGGCTGCTCTGGCCGCTCCGGCCAGAGCAGCTCCTCTCATCAAAGAAGACGCCGTCCGAAACTCCAACGGCTCCCTTCTTATTTTTTTATTATTTTTATTCACTTTGTTACTTCATTTTGTTGTTGGGTTCGACTGCTCCCTTCTTTTTGACGATGCCGTCCGTAAACATACGTTTGGCGTTTTTTTTTTTTTTTTTTTTTTTTTTGTCACACGATCGTGTGGTCCGACCGATCAACCAATGAGTTTGTTAGAATTGTGTCACGAGGTATAAAATGGCGGATGAAATAAATATAATAAATGCAAAGAAGCGCGCAGTTCTCCCTCGACGCTTTATTGGCTTTATTCTTCCAGAGGCGAGCATCGCAGTGCCATGGCGTTTAACTTGTGCCGTCTTCTTGGCGCCATGAAAGACCCCCTTGAAGCAATCAATTTGCTCCAGCGCGTTGGCCTGCTCCTGGGTTTTCGTGCGTGTCCAGAGTGCGAAGCTGCGACGACAAGCTGCAAGTCCGCGCTAGATCTGCGGATGGCTACGCCGGGGGGGGGGGGGGTCCATATCACAAGAGCGAATGACATTTTTGCGAACGACGACATTTGAGCAAATGGTCGTTTTAGCGAATAACGGGGGCGCGCGTTAACCCATCCGTCGCGCTGCGCTTTACGCCGCTTCGCGGCGACAGTCTGCGGCAACTCATTACAAAAATATGAACTCACTTGGCCCACCCGAAAACGCCGCTTCGCGGCGTCGGACTATTCGCTAAAGTGTCGTTCGATGAAACGTGGGCGTTCGCTAAAACGTCATTCGATCAAGTGAGTGCCTCCCGGGGGGGGGGGGGGGGGGGGGGGGGAGGTGGGGGGGGTGCGGTGTGTGGATGATTCGTGAGGTGGCCAAGAGGAAGCCGGTGTCAAAGTTCAGTGCCGGGGCGATGTCTCGGTACGGAGCGGTTCCCTTTTCGAAGGATCGCACGCACCTGACGCTTCTCCAACTCACGAAAATCCTCCGGATGCCAGAACCTACCGTGCGCCGTCATTCAGCTGGAGCCTGATATCGCAAGTAAGACAATTACTGATTGGGCGAGCCTTTGTCGGTAGGTTGTGGTAAAGGCCGTCTTTAAGCATTCAGACATGATTGGTGGCGAAGGCGTGACTGTAGACGTATAGACGAGAGTGTGTTCGGTCGGCACAAGTACCATCGCGGGTATTTAAGGCCTGGCCAGTGGGTTTTCGGCGGTGTGGCGCGTTGCAGCGGGTGCTGCTTTTTTGTTCCCGTGGAGACCCGTGACGCTAAAACCCTGCAAGGGCTAATAGCCGAGTGGGTCCGCCCTGAAACAAGAATAATCACTGATTATTGGGCTGGCTATCGCAAGCTTGCAGATGACGCTCGCTTCACGCACCTCACCGTCAACCACAAGCTTAACTTTGTCGACGCGAACACTGGTGCGCACCCCAATACGGTGGATTGCACCTGGGCCCACGTCAAAAACTCTCTTCCATCTGGACGGCGCGAGAGCCACCATTTCACTGGTCACCTTGCAAAGTTCATGTTTGGGAGGAGAAACAAGGCGCGGGGAAACACTGATAGATTCCAGTCGTTCGTCGCCGCGGCCGCCAAACTCTAGAGCCCCGACGCAGACAGGGCTAGGATTCTGACGGCCCCGGTGACTTCGAGGGATCCGCTGCGCTGAGCCCGTCACCCGCCTGCATGCATAAAGACGACTTATGCGCCAACCGCTCGTCAAGTGCTCGTTACGTCAGTTATAGGTTCTGGTAGCGGTCTAAACGGTCCTTGCCAGGGCCCCCATATTTTGCAAACGTAGCTGTGTTTTGAATGCGGCACCCCGTGTCTCTGTAAAAAAGTTCACAGGAAAGAGCCAGCAGAGGTATTTGGTCCCGAACTTGGATATCGCGTGTTATGATTCAAATAAAAATTGTTCTTGCTTATTTCGCGCCTTTGAACCCAATAAATGCCGCAGTTGCAGTCGTCCCGCAGTGCTGTTGCTCGCCCATTCGTCGTCGGCGTGGCTCAGCTTCGTCGTCTTTGCTAGCGGCGCACCGGCGGAGCCGGCCTTTGATCCGAATAAATGCCGCCGTTGCAGTCGTCCCGCGGTGTTGTTGCTTGCTCGATCGCCGTCGGCGTGTCTCAGCTTCGTCGTCTTTGCCAACGGCGCACCGGCGGAGGCGGTTGATCTGACACACCGCGTTCGGCTTTGGCTAGCAGACGGCGTTCGTAAAATGGCGTCAGCTGTTGCTGGCTTCACGCGGCGGTACCGTGAGTGCTTCCATTCATTCGGCGTTCGTTGCCATGGTGACGGCGAGGAAAGCAGACGAACTTTTTGATGCGGAAGAATGCTGCGGCGCAGCGATACCAGGTGCGTTCTAAGGCCCTTCCCGCATGCTTTTCAATGGGCGGAAGGCGAACAAAAAGAGTTCGAAATAAGGACTTAACGCAGAAGGCTGCATTTCTTCAGCGCCTCATAATTTGACGAGCCTTGCACGAAAAGCATGTTTTTAAACCGGAGTTTGGAGATAGTTTTTTTTACAACAACATGGGTCTAAAGTATCAATGTGCCTCCCAAGTCATTAGTCGTTAAGATGCAGTCTCTCTACAAGTCAGTCATGTTTAACATTCATAAAACTGCTTGTCAAATAATGGCACTGTCGAGGACATGTCCTCGGCTCGAGCAATCGCTGTGCAGAAGCTGGTCGTGTGGATGCAGACAGAAAACATCCCGGTTGAAACGTCCTTCCTCGCAATGTAGCTGAAGACTAGGTAAGGGCCCCACTCACAAACGTCTATACTTTGCATCTCTTTAAGCTGGACCACTTTTGACACTACAAGCCATTGCACCAAAAACAGTGTGAGACATGATTATAAGCTCGACGTACCATGGCATCCAACTAGAAGGTCACATGGCTTGCAGCTTCTGCCGTGGTTAACTTTAAACTGAGATAGTTTGGAATAATGCTCCCGGTTTTTAGTGTTGCCCGGCACGGTTAACAATTTGGTGATATAGTGCTGCATTGAAAAATCTTCATTCGTGACTGTATCACCTTATGAATGCATACTAGCTATTAAACTCTCCATTCTGCAGAGAAATGAAATGCACTTTGCTTCCAATTGCAGCTACGTCTGGAACTTCATGGTATGAAGCACCTTATGGCTGCAAGCTCCGACCGATCTTGTTCTCTGGTCTGCGCAGGCCCATTGCAGGGAGTCACTCCGAGAGCCTCACCAGAGGTTCCTGCCCGTTGTCGTTCTAAATTTTTTGTTGTAGGTATGCATCCTTTCTGTCTTTCCCTAATGTACTCAGGCGTTTTCTTTCCATTGCCGCAGATTTGCCTCAAAATTGGTTCAGCACAAAAATGGATGCTGTACAACTGTATCCCGCATATTTTGTTCAAGATAACTTTTTTTTGCGAAAGTTAGATTTTTTTTTATGAAGGTTAGTCTTTTTTTGTTTTTATTCACAAATTTATTTGAGTTTCCATGGGCAACACTAAAACGTTATGCCAAGGGCAAGGACAAGTTCACTGCTCTAACTTGTTCTTAACTGATTGCAAGAAATTTTGTTTATGGGCCCATGAAACGATTTTTGGGTTGGGATAAATCATTTTAGATTGGGATTTTACTAATACCACATCATTCAGTGGACCAAAAGAAAAAAGGTAGAAAGTCAAAAGCCCGACTTTCAGTGCGAAAATTTGAAAACAGAGCGGGCTATTTCGTACCTCCTCCCCTTCGCAACCTCTCTGCCTTTTCACTGTGATACATCCGCGGTTCCAAAAGCGCGTCATCGGGTCCAAACTCACGTCACACGCAACCGGACCTCACTTATTCCCTTCACCCCTAAGCTGACATTGTGCTGGAAGTTACGCGCTTGCCGGACCAATCAGCCACCTCCCTTTTATCACCTGACTTCATTCTCTGCAGCCACATTTGCCACGCTCACGTGGCAAGTGTGGCTGGCCCAACGAGCACGTAGCTTCAACAGCACTGTCAGCTTCGGGATGATCGGGGTGGGGAAAGCAACCTTTGTCTGAATTTTGAACGACGGGCTAATCTTCTAGGGGGACAATGGCTCTATCTGGCTACACAAACCAGATTCAGAGCGAGAGGGGCCTCCCTTCTTTTCGTCTTCTTTAACTGTTGGGTGGAGTGGGCAATTTATGAGTTGAGGAGGAAAGCTAAACAGGAAAAAGTTGAAAAAGCGTTTCATGACCCCTTTAATGTCGTGAAACCTCTTTCCAGCACTTGCTTTGCAGCATGGAAACAAATTATACATGCGACATACTCTTCTTTAGACTGCTTGTTCATTCTGCAGGTCTGCCTTCTATAGATGTCGTGCTACTGGAGAGCCGGCGAATTCGATTGTTGGTTTTGCCATTGCTTTTTGAAGCCGTTGTCTTAATAGTTCTTGCAAATTTAAAAATTTTCCTAAAAAGCAAGTCGGAAAGAATATCTATTTTGACTAGTTAGCTGAAAATAATGATATAGTACTCTTTGGTCAGTAAAATAGATAGTGTGTGCCGCTGTTAGTGTCAAGTAGAGATGCACGCTTTTTAGGCATTTTGCGCAGAGTGGTACCCATTTTTATTGGTCAGCCTCTTGGTGCGCCAACTAAACTCTCTCTATCCAGAGACCTGCCCTTTGCTTTTATTTGGGAGGCTCTGGCAATAAAAAAATATAGTGTTATTCCTCGGTGGCTTAAAAACCTAAAGAAAGAAGTTTCTCCATGTTTAAACGCAAACTTTTATAAAGGCAAACATGAATTAAGCCAGTAGCAGACGACACATAGCCTCAGCAGTGCTCCGCGCCAACAGCGTTGCGTCAAAATAGCGGTCGTCTCCTTTTTGCTGCCTTCTCTCTTTCCTTCGGCGCTCTCCTCCCTTTCCTCCTCTCCGGCACCTTTGTCACCACACCCACTGGCTAAACTCTCCCACTATACGGCTCTGCATTGTAGTAGTAGGTTTTTTTTATAGTCTTTAGAGTTAAATGTGAATATTTCACAGAAATCTCCCAGGTTGGGGTGAAAGAGGGTTAAATGAATGCATTTGATCATTCGCCTTAATTCGGTACCCATCATTTCAAGGCCTGTGTGGCCTTGTCCTGGGGTGTGTCTATGACTGTGGCTGTGAAGGAGCAGTTTTTTAATAGGTACAAGTACAAAGTATGTGGGGACCCTCTCCCTGGCTCCTCCGCTCTCCGTGACCTTGCCGCTCCCTGCCGCCGTACTGTCGGGCGCTCCTTCGCTCCCCGTGACCTTCCCGTTTCCCGTCGCCGTCCTGTCGCGGAACGCCCGAGCTCTCCGGGAGGAACGGGGCAAGCGCCCCCTCACCCAGCGCTGACGTCGGAGGGTCGGCTCGCAGCAAGGTTCCCGATTGGACGGTCGGCGGGACAAGGACTTGGGAAGGTCTTAAGAGGGGAACGGAGACAAAGGAAGAAGGCTTGGGCGGCCGACTAGACAAGGGACCGGTCATGGAGGCGAGCTCGGACGGCGCCGGACGCTGGCGCAGGGAGTGCGGGCACTACGTCGAGTGGCGGACTCGACAAGCGGACCGGACAGCGATCCTGGACGACGATGTTCCCATGACGCGGCGTGGACGACCACCGCTGGGACTCGGACAAGCTGCTGTGGCAGCGGACTCTCCCCCGGCCTCGCTGTTGACCGTTCCCCGATCCCGAAATCCCCCAAGGCAATGAGTGAGTCATTAAACCCTTTTGCCGAGAGCGAAGCATTGCAGTGCCATATTCATCCGGAGACAGGGTCTGAGGGAATCGGAGTTAGAAGATGACCGCATAAACTGGCGCCGCAACGTGGGGCCTGATTCTTGATCAGGCAGGCATTCCGATTTCTAACCTGTTTCTGGTTGAATTAGGGCACTGTTTCGCGCTCTTTTTGTGGGTCATCTTTGTCGCGGGAGCGCCGCACGAAGTTTCGTTGCAGGAGCGCCGCACAGAGGCCCTGACATTATCGCCTGTCTGACTAGGAGGCGCGGATTTTGACCGCTGTTTTAAGGGGTTAACCCTTTTCCCCAGCCTGTCAGGAATTTGCTTATCCCCGTTACGAGAAGTGCCTTGAGTATTTGCCGTTCAGCGCACCGTTCGATGCCCTGGCAGGTTGATCCTGCTACGAAAAAGCGCTGTGTGCGTCGAAATTAGCGCACCCCTTGAGGCATGTAGCGTCGGGCGTCCCCCACCTACGCCTCCGGCCGTCCGCGTCTGCTGGGAAAGATGCCGGCTCACGCTTCGGGGGATGTGACGCGCCTAACCGCCTTTGTTTGCGTATCGATGTAATGGTTTGTAACGCTTGTTACTGAACGGACGCGTTAAAGAGGGATCGCTTTGGGTGGAGAACGCTCCCATTACGAATGGCGGTTGCATGGACTGTGTTTGGAAATTATTCCCGCATTGCATTTTGTCCGTGAGGAGCCTAGCGTCTCGGTTTAACCGCATGCTAGCTCCCAGTTGGCCTTGCTTGAGCTGTCAGCGCGGTTTTGAGCTTCGTTAGTTGACAGCGTCTCAAGATACGGATGCGCTCTTGTGGTTCCGACCAAGATCGCTTTGAACGAGTACCTTGTGGCCAGAGGCTACATCTAGGGGCTGAGCCCACTAAACCGTGCCGGATACGCGATGTCTGGTGCGCAGACATCATATTCCGAAAAACCACCGAGTTTCCTGTTTTCACTTTATCAGTGGTTGTGTGTGTGTAATGCTCCGTGGAGTCCAGTCTGACGCGATGGGCATGACCCGTGCGTATCTGGTTTAGAGACGTGAGGTTGATCCCGTTTTATTGTGCGCACAGTTGGTTCCGGATCCTCACACCGCCATATCGAAGGTTGAGCCTCGCGGCGGGAGTTACTCTTTCATTTCGTTTTCTCCGCCTCCGGAGGAGCGGCGGCTAGCGCGCGCTTTGCGCTGCCGCCGGATACAGTACGGTTCTCAGCCGTGCTTTGGTTCGCGTTGGGACGCGAGGGCGTAGAGAGCGTAATTGGTAGTGCAGAGGCCTGGATAGAGCTAAATTTTAGTTTTAGGGGAGAAAAGACAGCTAGGTGGGGAAAGAGCTGTGCTCGTGCAGTGAAGACCTGCACGAGGGGAGTGGCGGTCTTGCGATGATGTGACGAGTTGTTCATAGTTTTATCCTGTACAGATGCGCGGTTGGCCCGGGAAAACGTACGGTTCACGTCGGCGGGTACGTGCCCGGGAAGCCTAGAAATTATGGCAGCGGCATGGCCGTCGGCGGCCTATAACTGTTGTGCGTTGGGTCAGCCCGTCGCTGTACTAACTGCAGCCTTTGCATGAATGGGTAGCGGGTGTTGGAATGCGGCGGTAAATGCTGTAGACACTTCGACGCTGCGGAAACTGTTTATGCAGAGCAAATATAGTTTATTAGCTCGTCCATTTCCAAGACCGGCCGGTTAGATTATTTGCATTTCGGTATCGCGCTCGTTGCGCGGAAGTTGAGAGGTGTGTGTGGGATACTTACATTGTTCGAACCCTGCCTGTCTGTACAGTCGCAGGAAGCCTTTTCAGTCATGCGGCGTGTTGACTTGGCTGGGGGCGAGCTTTGTGCGTAACCTACTGCGTTTGTATGTGGACACGTTGCTCGATTCGAGAACGTTGAAGAGTCGCGAGACGCGTTGACGGCGTACCTTTATTGCTCGATCCCGGCCGGCCTTGACATCAGCTGGAAGACTTTTTAGTTAGGCGGTGTCGGGGTTTGGCCGGGGGAGAACTCTAACATGCGTCGATGCGCTTGTCGCGGTTGTCGATCCCGTGCGGGGTTCGGTGCGGACCGCCGTCACGCGCTCGTCGCTCCGGTTGGGTGGTCACCTCCGAGCGGTGAAGCGGTAACGTCTGGTAGATGCCCAGACGTTACGGACATAGCTTTGTAAATAGGCTGTCCTATGAGATCTGCTGTTCTCACGATCCAGGTACTGTTCCCTTTGTACTGGTGTAAGTAACCGGTACCGCGGAACAACGGCCTCTCAGTAAGGTGATTACCCCTTCTGATGAAGGCGTGCTGCGTAGCGTGGCTGTAGCGTGTTTGTAGCTCGGGCAGCCTGAACGCCGAGTGCATGAGTGCCCGTCATGGGTTGTTGGCAGCGTGTTCCTTGCGAGTCGCACCTCGCGAACGGGACTGGATTTGTGACCGTTTCTGTTTTACGGAAGGTTATTCTTAGTTTTTGAGGTTTCGTGCGTTCTTCGCGAGTGTGTTGGAGATTAATATTGTTGTCAGAGGTGTGCGGTTCTGACGCTCTGGTAGATTGCTTACTGTTTTAAAAGAATGCGGTTGAGTTTGATAGGAGCAAATGTTGTATAGTGGGCGTATGTACGATTTGAGTATACGATGAGTGCTCACGCTTTTTGGTTCAGGAACAGATTTCCTCTTATGTACCTCTTGAACGTGTAGCGTGACGTTCTTGATGATTGCCTGTCTGTTGGTATTGAAATGAAGAGTTTTGTTTTTACCTCGTGGCATGTCCAACGATCGAAAGATTTTGGTTTCGTCGCGCTGTCTGATATAGCGTGCCGGTATTCGTTTTTGCGCAATTCGCTGTCTGTTACATTAGGGACGGAAGCGAACTTTAAGAGCCGGCGTGTTGTGTGTGCCTGAGTTCCCGTCCGTGTTGTGAGCTGTGGTGCTCCGGACCAGTTCGTGGACCGTGCTCCGTGGGTCACGAGCTTCCCAGTGAATGGACGTTCACCGCTGACCTGCTCGGTTTGATGCCATCATCATCATCGAGGGTGCTCGTCGTCATCGGTGACACTCGGCTGAACGAGCTCCCCGCCAAGGGTCCTGGGGACCACGCAACCTCAAGCCACCCGGGGTCCGAGCCTTGAGGGAGGGGAGGTGTGGGGACCCTCTCCCTGGCTCCTCCGCTCTCCGTGACCTTGCCGCTCCCTGCCGCCGTACTGTCGGGCGCTCCTTCGTTCCCCGTGACCTTCCCGTTTCCCGTCGCCGTCCTGTCGCGGAACGTCCGAGCTCTCCGGGAGGAACGGGGCAAGCGCCCCCTCACCCAGCGCTGACGTCGGAGGGTCGGCTCGCAGCAAGGTTCTCGATTGGACGGTCGGCGGGACAAGGACTTGGGAAGGTCTTAAGAGGAGAACGGAGACAAAGGAAGAAGGCTTGGGCGGCCGACTAGACAAGGGACCGGTCATGGAGGCGAGCTCGGACGGCGCCGGACGCTGGCGCCGGGAGTGCGGGCACTACGTCGAGTGGCGGACTCGACAAGCGGACCGGACAGCGACCCTGGACGACGATGTTCCCATGACGCGGTGTGGACGACCACCGCTGGGACTCGGAGAAGCTGCTGTGGCAGCGGACTCTCCCCCGGCCTCGCTGTTGACCGTTCCCCGATCCCGAAATCCCCCAAGGCAATGAGTGAGTCATTAAACCCTTTTGCCGAGAGCGAAGCATTGCAGTGCCATATTCATCCGGAGACAGGGTCTGAGGGAATCGGTGCTAGAAGAAGCCCGCAAGTATAAAAACAAAAGGATCTATGTGCTGATCATGAAAGAATATGCTAGCCATTCTAATGTAGCTCTGCCAAGTACTTGATTGTGATTTGTTTTTATTTCCAGCTACTTGGTTGCCTCAAAATCTGGAGATCCTAGTGGCCACAAGCTTGGACTCCATCTTCTTCTGTGGTCCGGCCAGGACCATGGGGGAGGTAATCCCAGCAACAAGAGCATCACAGTATCTCCCTGCCTGTGACTTTCGATTAGCATCACGACAAGGGAGTCCTCACGCCACCAAGTGTTAGGTATGCTACTCGAAATAAGCATTCTTACCTATTCTTGAAGTGAAACAGCAAAAGCACTACTAAGCCTAAAATGCAAAAAACATTCAAATCTCGGGTTGGATGGAGTTCCAATTACAAAAAGGCGTCTGCAGACATGATTCGCATGTGAACTTAAAGCCCACGGATGTAGGTTCGACGGAGTCACAGAAATAACTTCCCGCGGATGGCTTTGCTAGTGCCATACCCAAACAAATTCTTAAAATAATCATTGTGTTACGTTGGTGTCATTAATCTTACTTACCTACCCCACCCAGCAGTCGGGAGATGTGAAATATAAAAAAATGGGAACTTGCGCATTGTCAGCTCTGCAAAGATAATATATTGAACCGAGCATAGCACGTTCAAGTTAAGAAAGCAATTCAGTGCAGGCCTAGTTTTAAGCTTCACATATTTGTTATTGCCCTTCATAATGAAGTATAAACTGCTTAAGTTGTGGCCCACTACAGGCTTTCTATTAGTGTTAAAAAGTGTTATGGCAGTTTAAACAGCTCGCTCCAAATATTTTCTTGAAATGCATAGGTTTATGGAAATTATTATGTGGATGTTTGCAGACAGTCATGGTGAGACCAATCTTTAGTGCCAAGTGTTCCACTTATTCAGAGTTGGTTGAGTCTGTAAATGTTGTAGGTCGCAAATTAAATTTTTATGGTATGCAATGGGCACAATCATCCGTAATGACTAGCTCTACCTAGGGGAACTTTATACGTTTACTACGGCAAGATGGTTTCATAAAACTAAGTATTTAGTTTATTCAACTCCTGCACTAACCTTATCTCTAGAAACTTTTTATATTCTTTACGATGCTGAGTTAGGATTCTGGAAGTAGTTTTTCTAGAACTACGCTGGACATTTCCAGTTCATAATTTTTCTCGCGAAGAATTCGAGAGAACCAAACCCTGTAATATACGGATGGAACTCGCAGAACGATGCGACTGGCAGTTTGAAACATTCGGCACTGTAACAGTAACAATGACATGTCACTTGCCTATGTAATGCTCATTGTCGCAGATCAAACTGCTTTTTCCGTCTGCACTCATTTTCAGTGGACTCAATCAGCGAACTCGCACCCGAGACTGCAGCGCTGGGTTCTGCGAAGTAATTTGCATGAATATAGATGCAACAGGTTTCTTTGAGTGTGCATGTAACATGTATTCTTCATATTGAATCTGTTACTGTATTCATGGCCATGTCCTTAATTGTATTCACATTCCAGCTTATTTTTATTTTGACATTTGAGTTTTCTTCAGTACTTTTCTCAACATCTGTGCTTGTTGAGCCGTACTCAAGACCATTAATCTTGTCTTTCACTATTATATTAATATATAAAACTGTTGATGCCGAGTGAGAATTCAAGGTCCCGAATCTGTTGTGCGAGTTAAATAAGAACCAATAAAAAGCTCTACAAAGGAAATTTTGTTAAAGGAGGCTGTATAGGCATTAAAATAGCACATGCCATGCTAAAAGAAAAAAATGCAAATTCTTGTTAGGTATGCAAGGATGACACTGCTGTTTCTGATGTGTCACAAAAAAAATCAGTGCCATACAGTGTTCCTTATGGAAGTACAAACTTTCGAATTCAAATCCCAGAAGTTTTATTCAAGAATGTCCCTCAATACAAATGTATTTAGAGATCTGAGCCACTGACTCATACATGACTATGTGGCGAACATTCATTTTCATGTGCATTATAGTTTACAAGGTCTAGTCTGCATTGATTTATTGCATTCATGCTGAAACTGGGAGGGGTTCTTTGGGTATGAATAAAGATATAAACATTTCTTGAAATCAAAACATTTGAGAACGGACAAAAGGAAGGATCTGAGAACGGTATCTTAGATTCTCTTCTCTTTTTCTTATCTCTAATTTTCACCTGATGCATTTAGTTTTTTTAGCGCAGCTCTTAGCACCCGTTTCCGCGTTTCGCGGCGTCGCCCTCGGCGTAACCGCCCAACTAAACTTGGCAGGAAATTGAATTAATGTTGCGGTCATGTGACGTTAATATTTCCACTAAGTCTAGCTGAGAAACTGAATTTTTTATGGATGACATGACACGGTCATGCAACATCATTTTCCCCTCTACTTTTAGCGGGAAAACTGCATTTGTGTTGAGGTCATGTGACATCAATTTCCACGCTAAATTTTGTGGAAAACTTAACCCGCGAAATTTAGTGGGCAAATTTTCCCGCTAAATTCACGGAAATTTTTCACTAAATGGGAGGGAGCAGAAGAGTTGGAGGGTTAGGGGGTGGGGGGTCATACCCTCCCATCCTCCTCTTCAAGATCTGTGCTCTAATTTCACATTACAGAGAATTGTAAACGTCTCATATTTCATCTCATGTTTATTCAACTTTTATATTGCAGGTGCGCTTGCAGCACAAATCTGGGTTGTGCTGATCCTCTACGCACAAGTTAGGAACTCCTGGGTGGCAAGAGTGGGAGTTTGGTCTGACAGCTCAAGGGACACCATTGTTCAGTATTTCATTTTTGATTATCTTCTTTTGAGCAAAGTTAAGCTTTGCTGCTTGCAGTTCTTCTAAAAATAAATACCTGCAACCAAATTTACCACGTCACGACATTTTGCCTCTGCTCTTAGTGCTCCTGGTGAGCCTCGGATAAGAGCTTACTGGTGTGCAAACATCATGCTTGTTTGAAACCACTCACTGATGTAGACTCGCTGACATCCAGCATTCCAATGAAACGCTGGATGTCCACAGGTCTTTCTTGAACAATGCAAGCGGGAAAGGAACCATACAATCGTATCGTATTGGGGGACATTCTAGACAGTGTTTTTTGTATGTTTTACAGATTTTTTTTTAAAAAGCCGTAAAAGCTACATTTACGCGGTCTGTGCACGTGAGTTATATGGCCAGGGCGGCATAGCATAAAAGGCTAATTTGTAATGATCAGTCAGCTTATTACAGAGATGTGCCAGTCTTCTTCCAGAAAACTAGAGGGAGGTTAATTCTAGCATAGTTTTATCTCGCGAATCTGAATATCCCGTTCGCTTTCCACAAAGATATAACTAAGCGTGAGAAAACAAAAAAACATCCTACCAATAGTGACATCGTAAGAAGACCTTTTGGCCGCCAAGCGTGTCGCTTAAGGGCCGCGCGTCCAATCTCAAGCTTTCTAGGTGTATTCTCCGGCATTGGCACCAGTCGTGACACATTTTTCTGCCCTTTTAAAAAATAGCACGTGCGTGCATAGCTTTGATAGGTGCTGAAGATGCATGAGCAAAGATTTCGAAAGCCACTTTTGTGACGTCGCTCTCCAGGGAAGTGCTTTCACAGCGCTTTAAAAATGACTCTATGCAGCCTCCATTCATAAAATTACCAAATAATTTTGATATTTGAGATTCTGGAGGTCATATGAAGAAGATTTAAAAGTGTTTTCTCAAATACAAAACCGCTTCAGCCTCTCTCTAAGTATAGTATGTTCATGAAATTTTTAATCAGTGAAAATAGACCCATGGTTCCAATTAGAAACTTGCTAAGCATCATCAAAACACACTAAATCAACTTTCTTTGTGAAGATATAAAACAAGAGCAGCATTTTATGGCGTTCTAAGAAAATGGTCAATTTGGACGCGTTTCCAGACTTTGGTTTCTTACCAGAGCGCATCTTTGCACCTGCGGTCCTGCTGCCCGGTGGCCGCAGTCCGAAGCCGCCCCCTCGCCTCCCTCGTAGGATGGAGGGAAGCAAGGCGCACGTGTTTTGCACGTTTAAGCCCCTGGGGAACAGGACCTTGGGCGCAGAGATGAGCTCTGATAAGAAACTCAAACCTAGAAACTCGTCCAAATAAAGCGTTTTTACAGAACGCGTAAAAGGCTACCCCTGCATTTTATCCTCCTAAAAAGAGTTGATTTTGTGGCTTTCAATGACTCAGCAAGTTTTCTAATTGATACCATATTTTCATTTTCACTAATTAAAAAGTTAATTAACAAAGTGTATTTAATTATCTGACTGATTGTTACGATTAGGTCCCTATACTACCTACGCCTGGCCGTATAACTCGCCTGCACAAACCGCATTAATTTAGCTTTCACGACCTTTCTAAACATATATGTAAAGCTTAAAACTAAATCGCCCTGTATAACAGTGAAAAGGCGAAACCAGCATGTTGGAGCCATATGGCTCCACCGTGCTGTTATCGCCTTTTCGCTGGTATAGGTTGTCCCATATTACGTTATGCATGTATGGTTCCACATGGTTCCAACATATTCCACTACGCTGGTATAGGACGTCCCATAATACGACACGCTTGTATGGTTCCGCCTACCTGTATCGTTCCGCCTTAATCCACTATACTGGATCCGACGATTCGCTTGTATAGGATGTCCCATATTACGGTTACGCTTGTATGAGCCTTTTCCGTAATCTTTCCATCATCGAAATTTTCCAACAGGGCGCCCATTAACTCGCCCATAAGGCTGTTTGCGGACGATTGTTTATTGTACAGTAGGGTAGACAGTGTTGGCGATTCAGCTTTTTTGCAGTCGGACCTAGATAAAATATCGGATTGGTGCAGAATTTGGGAGTTGGGCTTAAATGTGGAAAAGTGTCTGCAAGTCACTTTTTGGAGGAAACGTAACCCTGTCCCATCATGCTATTTTATTGATAATCATAGATTAAGTAATAACACTGATGTTAAATATTTGGGGATTACCTTGTCAAGCACCCTTTCTTTTAATGTTCATGTCACTGAAACTGCTAAGAAAGCCAGCCGCACTTTGAATTTTCTTATTCTAAATTTACGCGGTGCTCCACAGAAACTAAAAGAGACTGCCTATTCCTGTTTGGTGAGACCTACACTGGAATACGCATGTGTTTTGTGGCATCCGCATCAGAAGTACCTTGCAGATAAGTTACAAAAACTTCAAAACCGTGCGGCGACATTCGTAACAGGAAAATATAGTAGGAACAATAGCGTAACAGAGACTAAAAATGAACTTGGTTGGGAAAGTTCATTGTGAAGGTGCACAGATTTTCGATTGAGGTTCTTGCTTGGAATTTCTAATGATAGGACTGGTATTGATAAAAGCAACTAAATAAAATTACCTAACTACATTTCGAATCGCGTGGATCATACCAGAAAAATAAGGGAAATTTCTTGTAGAACAGATTATAAGAAGTTTTCATTTTTTCCAGGCACAATCGCTCAGTGAAACCTGTTACCAAAGTATTTTTTTATTCGTGACGACGTGGGACCATTTATCCCAGGAAATGGTCTTGATTTTTATTGTTATTTATGTTCAATGGTTATGTATTTTCTTTATTGACAGGCCAGGTTGTATATTCAAGTGTTCTGTTCTTATTTTATTGAGCGTATTAATCCATGGGCTGTACCTGCTATAATGCTGAAGTTTTTCGGCGCTGCAGGTTATTTTTCTGTAAATCAATAAATACGCCCGCCTCCCCCCCCCCGTAACAGACGGAGCTAAACCTAAGGTCGGGCTTCGGGCGGCAAGGCCTCACTGAGCCCCGCGGCCTCGGCGCCGACCCTGCCTGTACTCCTGCAACATTCCGAACCCCACCATGGCTGATGAGTCGTACACATCCTTCCCGAAGCTAAGGAATGCGCGACGGTGATTTCTGCCAAACACCAGTACACGAAACCGGCATTGCAGAGTCAGCCAACGGTTAACCACAACCGCCGACGTGCTGCGGCCACCCTCCGGCAGCTGGCGACCAAGAAGACGCCGCCTCAAAGAGATCGAGAGGAAGGGTCCGAACCTACCTGGGGCTCGACTCAACCACCAGGATGACCTCTTCCCCGGACACGGAAAAAGCACGCGCAGCCAGACGTGGGCGGGCGAACCCCGATGGTTCGGTGTCCGTGGTGACGCCACTCACCAAACACCTCATTTAACAGGCGCCCCTGCGGGGAATTCTACAAAGAATTTTCATCAAAGAAGATTTTGAGATAAAGATCCACCTTCTTACAAGGCCACGACAGACTACTCCGAGCAAGAGCAGCAAAGCAGCCTAGAAAATGAGCTACTAGGCTGCCTTTACAGTTGCTCTGTCTTGTTATCTGGGACTCACTTAGATTATTGATGTAGTGATGTGTACCAGTATTGTTATTGCATTTTGCCCTCTCTCCACTCTAAACAGACAACATGCTGTCGATATAATTTTAAAATATAGCAAACCATTTTTATGGTCGTACTTTTAGCCCGTGATGTGCAAAGAAACAAAAGCGATAACTTTAGCACAGTCGAGCAATGCGGGTGGAAATGTGCCGTGACGTACATGAGGACAAACGTGCGACGTGGTTAGTTCTCATAGTGATCTGTGAAGTACGTGGTTAAGCGGAAGTTTCTAAAAGCATCCAACATTACAAGTTGCAAATGGCCACTGCCAAAGTGGGATTTCGCATAACTTGAGGAATGTTTGAAGACAACTGTTTCGAGCGGCCGACAGAAAGACTCTCCCTACGTCGCGCCATTCTTTGAGGTACGCAAGGGCTGCCATCTTCGCGCGGCACGGCCGACGGGAAGTCCCGACTTCCCTGGCGACAAGAGGGGAGAGAAGGGTTTCTCTATGGCGGCGACGACAGCCAACGAGCTCGAAGTTTCTGCAACCTGTCGCCCAAAACGCTATCGCTTTAGAAGAAAGAAAACAAATTGCCTTAACGAGCTTCGCACCTACGTCTGGAGTACGGGAGCCCCAAGCGCTAACCAATAAGCTACTGGGGACAAAATAAAATAGAAAAATTCTATTGTACTACTGAGGGTTTTTCAGCATGCTCGGCAAATCTACAATAAACCTGTGTACACCTTTTGAAAACCGCTTGTGTCGGACTGCAACACTAATGCTCCCATGATGGTTTCTTTCTACTGATGCGGTTCACTCTCCTCAATAAAGAGCTCGCCTAAAGCCCGGGCATTCTTATGCAACAATTACTTTTTCCACGACTCACTTCCAAACGCGATTGAAATTGAGCCCAATTTCAATTGCATTTCAAAAAACGATTCTCTATTCTTGGGCCCTCTTCTTGCACGAATATCGATTAAGGGGTCTCTAAAACTTTTTGCTGAAAGGCTGGATTGGGGATCTGTTGCCAGGAGGTAAAAAAGTAAATATAAATGAGGGATGAACCTAATAATTGATTCTAGACCAGCGTCTAAATACGAAAATGAAAGTTAGTAAAAAAAGAGAGACTCTAAGAAGGATGAAAATACATACGTTAATTTTAAAAGCAATATTTAATCTATTTTTGACCTTACACAGTATCGGGAACCTCAAAATTCACAAGGAATAAATCAAAATGCATGGGAACTTCGGCACGTCGACTCAGGGCAGAAGACTAATGAGAATAATAAAACTTCCGAAGACGATATTCAATAGATACGACACAAGACGCTACGCGCAAATATCACCGGAAAGCAAAGAAATTATTACGTACATACACTGATATGAACCAGGGGCCTAACAATAGTGATGTTGGTGACGACAGTGTCCAATAAATAACATGACAAGAGGAGCGGCCTTTTACGCTGTTAGCAAGCTTTGCCACGGCGTCTTTTTAACCGCACTTATTGTTGCGACGGTAGCAGCGGGCCTGCTGAAAGCGAGCCGTGGGCTGGGCTTCATTGGAAGAACTCCGGCCAACCACGGACTGGTTGGAAGGCCTCCGCGTGCTGGATTTGGCCCGCTGACCGGAGTTTAGAGACGCCTGGAGGTTTAGCTACAATGAAGTCGCTTTCCTAACCATAAGCGAATTTAAATTTATGTGAAAACAAAACACTGGTTTTCCCTTTAATATGTGTGAAAGGTACCACAGCCTACTGATAGATGGCGAAGTCAACATTGGACGTCAAAGTCGGGACCCCCATAAAAAATTATCCTTTATTTTCGTAACCCGAGCTTCGGGATCGTTATATTTTTTTAGCTAAATAAAGGAATTGGAAACAATTAATTTGCTCGCATGTGTTCAGCTGTCATAACTTGAAATGTTGTTCAGTATCGGGATATTCCTCCGGCCATGACACGTTAGAATAGATCGCGAAGTCCACCTCTAGTGATTGTGTTTATACGAAGGGTCAACTCACAGTGTGGTTTTGTCTTTGAACTACGAAGTGAATAATATCTACTGCTCTATTCCATTTCACATTATCCGACCACAGCCAGAGCGACTATCCGACGGACCAACGCCAAGAAGTAAATAGTTACGGCTTTCGTCGCCTTTGCGTCTAGAAAAAACCGCAGTCTAACTCAGTCGTAGAATTGTCGTGCTGTTGTCAGTCGCGATCCGGCCGGCGTCCCAACAGCTGTGGTTATGTGGCAGACGCCTGTTCCGCTGCATGTCGATCTCCAGTGTGGCAGTCCATGGAGGCTTCGGCATACAGAAGTTGGGACGCCTTGACGACAGCGACAATTGCGTTCGTTCGTGCTTCTCAAAACTTCTCGTTAGCATTTCTACGACCAACCGCAAGGATCGGGAAATGCAACAGCATCACACTTCGGCTTCTGTGATGTCATTTGTTGCCACTTGGGGACAACTTTTGACGTCTGGACAGCATAGGACGCAAAACACATCAGTCGAAGACGCGCTTCAGGCAGCATAGTTTCACGGTGCATTCACTATGCATGATTGTTTTAGCCGGTAAACGCACAAGGACGACAAGCGCCATGACGATACACCTTCGGTGCTGCTTTAAGTCTTCGGCGGATCGTAGCGTTGAGAGCGGTCTCACTTATTTTGATACTGAGAATAACTTAAATGAGTAGGGACGCCCAGCTAAGTATCATGCTTTGCTTACCAACTTCTCGTCAACTTCCAAAAACTCTTGATTAAATAAACATCTTTATCAGTATGTGACAGTATACTTTACGTATGCAGTGTCATTTCTCCCTATGCACTACAGCCAATGGTTACTTCAAGCTTAATGCCAATCAGTAATTGGCGAAACTATGTTCCTACAATTTATATTACAAACAGAATATACGTCCCGCTGTAATATTTTAAGGCTGTCCACTCAGGTTTTAAGCGTAGAGACGTGGAATAAGAGGCGGTCGAAACAACATCTTCTCACACACAGCCGGTTTCCTGCACCACCGATCGACAAACAATGCACACTCGCAAAATAACGAAAATATGAAGAAAAACATGCCACATCCGTGTTTTTGTATTTTGCCTCATCGCTGCAACAAAGAACAAAGTGTAATTGTACGCAGAGTTTACTGACATGTGAATTCTGATAACAACGCACTCCTACAGGAAAAAAATGTACAATGCCGTAGGCGCGACAGAGCGCACCCTAAAAACTAACACAAAGTATATTATTTTGTTTACTGAAGCTGTTTATGGTTTGCGTTTCGTAGAGTTTCCATATGCGTCAGCAAAACCTCTACGCTCGAACAGCCGAACGCGCCTCGCGCGCACACCTCCCCCGCATAAAAGATTCGAAGTAAATAACTAAAATAAAGCTTACGAACGCGCGTGCAAGATGCTATTGCTTTGCTTTAGAACCGTTACTGCTCCAGACACTGGCACGTGCGGCGCGTCGAACACCATTCCCGGCATTCTCCTAGATGCTTGGGTAGTTTAGAGGTAGGTCTGTTCAGTACATTAGTCATCAAATATAGGCACCATTTTTAAGATCAGTAGACTCTCAGGTAGATAGTAAAGTTTTCCCAAAGATCTACCGCTGTGCGACCTGCGTCGGCCATGTCTACGCTCGCACCGTCCTCTCTTTGTCGCCGTCCAAGCCGCTTGCGTGGCTAGTTTCCTTTCCTTCAGCCCTCCCGGGGTGGCGGTCCCCAAGCGCGTGTCTAGTTTCCTCTGTCTCCTCGGGGTGGTGTTTGACGTCCATGCAAAATAATGACCACCACTTAAGACATCAATAAATGTGTTTCCGCACCTTTAGTCACGATGATCACTGATCAAGACAATGATTATGTTCGAACCTTTGTTCAAAATTCTGCATCACGTCTGTGTCCTGTGGTAGACAGCTTCGCTGGTCATCCCCCTCCTCAGAGTGGAATGGCTCCTGATTTTTTTTATTCTCACGGGATCAGTGGTGCACATATGTTTTATACATGTTAACTTTATAAAAAATCACGATTTCAATAAACTGAACCTTAAGAATACCTACCTATATATTTTTTTTTTTATCTTAAACAAAATTTTGAAATTTCCAAAAATCGATTGTTTTGGCACTTTTGCGTTCGAAGACATCCTACGAAGTTAATTATAAGAAAACCGTTTTACGCCTCGTGTCTTTGAATTTACCCGCAACAGAATCATATCAAAACTATTTATATAAGTTGATTCGTTCAGTAACTACAGCGAATTAGAAAAACAAAAAAATTGGTGCTCTTTTCTTTATTTTTATTTTTCTGCTTGCCCCGAGATGGCGCTCGCAGTTCATGAAGACGTAGTAGTTCGTAATCTATTTCGCCGCTGTTGTCCAGCCAGGACCTGTCACTGGGTTCTACGTCGCACCCCTCAATTTGCAAGGTCACCGTCTGAACTGTAAGCTTTACTCAAAAAGGAACGAAGTTCCATTTTCGCCTGAAATAATCTCAATAGATTCTATAGGTTTAGAAGACTTGCCTTCGTGTTATACGAGCTTAAGCATCATATGAAGATGTTACAAAGTGTCAGGTGTCAATACGTCACACAAGTAACTATTTCCGACCACATCCTTTCTATAATCTTTTCTTTCTTAGAAACGTGAAAGCTTGAGTTTTATTCTTTCCTCATTCACGTTTGTTTTGTTTTTTCTTCGCACTACAGTTGTTATTGCGCCATTTCGACTCTAATCTGGAATTTGAGCGTAAGCTCAGAACAACGAAACGGCACTCGAAATCAAGAAAATATCTATCAGATCTAGTTTGTGAGCACTACGCTCACGCATTCTCATCGAGTATACAAACCGTGCTGGCCTTTGTCGCAACAGTTCGGGAGTTATACTGAATTGATGGAAGCCATAACATACGAGTTGTCTCGACAAATGTTGACGTTGAAGTCTGCAACGCAGTGTAATATTCGGTCATTTGAAACAACATAAAACAGCTTTTGTAACTCGCTTCGCGTTTTAAACGGGTACTCATGCTGAGTGGTGATGTTCAAATGTGTTAACAATATATTATGAGTGTAAACAATAAAAAACGTTTTGGTTCAAAACGACTATATGTATGTCCACTAATTAAAGAACAGTGAAAAATTGGGCGTACTATATAAATCAGGAGCGCGATTTTAAAGCTTTCATGCGAAGACACGCACAAAGGTTGCAATAGGGAGTCATTGTGCGAAGTGCCCCTCACACAACGCTAACTAAACGTCTTATTTGAGGGCAGCTATTTTGTAGACTACAAAGGGACACCAATTTTTTTATTCCGAGATTCGAAGAAAAGATATTTAACCCGTAATTTCAGCCTACCTGAATTTGCCTACAGGAGCGACCATGTCATTCCTTGAAATAGGCAAAAAACAAATTGGTAAAACTTATTAGTCAACATAATTCCGTTAAACGGACATTTTAACAATCGACGGTGCGCGCCTTTAACATCTTCCCAATAAGTCGTTTCTGTGCCCATTCAATGCACTTCAAGAAGAGTCATATCTACGTCTTCATTCAAAGTATAGTACTGAGCGAAAAATGACAAACAAATTTGCAGCCGCTCGCGCAAAGTATGAGCGATACCAGGGGCGGATGCAGGAATTTCCTGAGGGGGGGGTCAGGTGTTGGTCAGCGTACCATTTGTTTAGGAACCCCCTCCCCCTCTCCCTCGTTTCACGCCCTAAATTTTACACATGCAGAAATCAAGAGGGGGGTCAGGACATCCGGACCCCCCCTCAAAATCCGCCCCTGAGCGATACTTGTAAGCCCCTCGAGAAAAAAAGTAATCAAACTTTTGATCTCACTCTTTTGGAATATCACGCGGAAGCTATCCTACAACTACAAAGCCTACGCCAAAACCACCAATTTTTATAACCGCGCATGCAGAGGTCGCGTGCGATCAACCGGACAACAGGAAAGCCTTCGAGTGGTGTCCTCCTAAACACGCGACTCTTTGTTGAATAATAACATCTTACAGCTCGGTAATTTCATTTTTCTACTAAATGGCTCTTTAAAAGGATGCCTCTATATTGTCGCACTGAAATTTCAGGTACCCTACCTGCGAGCAGCCACTAGTGCCACCCGCACGACCACACAGCGCAGAGACCGTTGCAGACTCGGCCCCCTGGGGATGTACTGTAAAAGGATACCTTGCTGGGCTGGTTGGTCGAACGACATAATGAGAAGCAGCGAAAAGAAGGGCACAGGACATACTGAGCATCGGCGTATGTCCTGTGTCCTTCTTCTACTTTGTGTCCTCTCCCTTTTGTGCTGTTTCTCGTTATGCCCCTCGGGATGCACGCGGCGGCCGAAGATGCCTGTCATGAAGCGCGGCAACCTCGCGCCTTCTTTGCGCGCGCGCTTATCTGCACGGTTCACCCCGCACTGTAATCCACACCAAGCAGCATACGTGCGCCAGAAAGAGAACCTTTCCCCGCAACACGTCTAAGGTGTGCATTTTTCTATATAAAAAGCATGTCGGTGTCCGCGGACCGGCTCGCACCACTCGCACAATCCTGGTTTAGTCAGTTAGATGCTTAGATGGCGCGACTGAGCCGCCACATCCTGCGCGCAATTTGTAATCTCGAAAGAAAAAAAAAAGACGAAAGAATGAAAGACAAGTTCCACGCGCTATGGTCAGATTCATTCCATGTAGAGTTTTATTTGACTGAAAGTTGACCTTCACTGGCCAAAGTTTGTTCCTATGGCCGGAATTCTTTATTTTTGTTTACTATTGGCGTATGCACTAGGGCTCTCGGTTGGTATTGTGTAAAGTTAATTTTTATGTATCTAATGTAAAACTATGAAATGGCATACTTGGTCTGCTTGTAAAATATTACATGACAAAGAGTGGCTGTTTCAGACTTCTAACACGCATCCGTGTTAATGCATCAGGAAACGGTAAAGAGTACAGTTTCGCAGAACAGAAGAAATAAGAAAAAAATTGCCTTTGACCTTACCATTTAGTATACCTTCTCAGAAAGGTAATTTAGGATCGGTCCTAGAGCATCGCACCTTGCCTTACCTTCTAGAAATGTATTGTGATGGACACTCACATTTTGACGCATTCATCGCCGCATTGTACTTAGTGCATGGTTGCCCGTTATTTTCTCCGTTTCAGCGTATAAACTAGAACGTTTTCTAGTCAGCTGGAATCCATGCTTTTTCTCAATACAGGAGAATTCGAAGCGCGGCTCAAATATCGAACATTGTAAACTCTTTCAGGCTCACCGAAAGAGTGAAGAAGGCGAAACGAATATTTCTCACGTGAACAGCTTCTAGAGCTTGTCCTGGTGGGAACAGCGCTAAAAGACGTTGAACCGGGAGAAGGAAACACGCAGTCAGAGCGCTGTCTGTATGTATCTTAAAATTGTTTTCACTGTTGTGCTTATTCATTTGCGAACACTTCAGCATCAAAGTTTCCTCAAGACTTGGATTGTTTTCACCCGTCACTGTTTTCCTTTGTTGGCAGAATAAAGATAATTTGCAAACAAACTCCAGCACATACGCCCCCCTTCTCCCTCCCCCCCCCCCCCCCCCCCCAATACACAGAATCGAAGGTCGGGCTTGGCGCCGCATGGCCTCACTGAGCCCCGCAGCCTCGGCGCCAACCCAGCCTGTACTCCTTCAACCTTCCGAAGCCCACCATGGCAGGGGAATCGTAAACAGCCTTCCTGAAGCTAGCGAAGGCGCATCGGTGACTTTCGCCGAACACGGGTACTCAAAACTGGCATTGCACAGTCTCCCGACAGTTATGCAGAACCCCCGACGTGCAGTGGACAACACACCAGCAGGTGACGACCAAGAAGACACCGCCGCGAAGAGATCAAGGCGAAGGATCCAAACGTACCCCGGGTTCTACCTAACCACGTGATTGACCTCTTTCCCGGACACGGAAAAAGCACGCACAGCCAGACGTTGGAGGGCGAAGCCGCATGGCTCGGGGTCCCTGGTGACCAGGGTGTAGGATAGACAGGTGGGAAAACGAGAGCCAAATGAGCGACCGGATTGTGTCCCCCCTCGGTTTTCTCTTTTTCTGTGGCGCCAGCTATCTGGAGCACCGCGAACTGTCACTCCGGGTGGGCGAACGGTGGCGACCGGCTAAACTGACGGAAAAGGTTCCTCGTGGATTTTCAATGGAGGACTGTCGTGCTCTGGGTTTATTTTGAGCTCTCTCCCATAAAGTTACATGCAAATTCGATTCCATATTTTTTCTCTTCGCCGCAGCGCCATCTGTCGCAAATGGGGGGTACCCTCAAGCAGACGAGTACTGAATCCGGTCACGGCGCTGCGGTAGGTTTCTATGGGCCGTTTCCCCACCTCTCTAGAAGGCGATTTGTGAGTGGTGATGCCACTCACAAATCCCCTTCTTTTTCAGGTTCACCCTGCGGTGAATTCTACAAAGAGTCATAATCAAAAGAAAATTAGAGATAAAAATCTAGCATTCATACAAGGCCAGCACAGATAACTCTTAGCGACAAGAGCAAAAGCAGCTTAGAAAATGAACTACTAAACTGCCTTAAAAGTCATTCTGTCTTATTGCCTGGGACTCATTTATATTTGGTTGACGTCGCCGTCATAGGAAAACCCTTTTTCTCTCCCCTCTTGTCGCCAGGGAAGTCGGGACTTCCCGTCTGCCGTACCGCGTGAAGAATGCAGCCCTGGCTTTCCGCCGAAAATGGCGCGCTGTTGTGTACGAGAATTGTTATTGTATTCTTGCCCTCTCTGCTCTAAATAAACCACAGTCAATATATATATATATATATATTTAAATTGCAAACTATTTTTTAAAAGAATGAATAACAACAGACGTGAATGAAGAAGAAACACACAGGACGAGCCCTGACTATCAACTGAATTACTAAAATAATTCAGTTGATAGTCAGGGCTCGTCCTGTGTGTTACTTCTTCGTCCACGTCCGTTGTTCGGGCTGTGTCCCAAGATGAACTATTTCTTAAAGTCGTTCCTTTTGCCCACAAAGTGCAAAGAAACGAAAGCGACTGTTGTAGCACAGTCGCGCAATGCGGGTGGAAAGGTGTCGTCCCGTACCTGAGGACAAAGTTGCGACGTGGTTACTTCTCATAGTGATCCGTGAAGTGCGTGGTTAAGCGGAACTTTCTCAAACCATCCAACATTACACGTAGCAAATGGCCACTGCCAAAGTGGGATTGCGTATAACGAGAGGAATGTTTGGAGACAACTGTTTTGAGCACAGGACCGGAAGATTCTCCCTTCGTCGCGCCATTCTTGGCGGAATGCCAGGGCTGCATTCTTCACGCGGTACGGCCGACGGGAAGTCCCGACTTCCCTGGCGACAAGAGGGGAGAGGAAAAGGGGTTTTTCTATGACGGCGACGTCAACCAAAGAGCCCGAAATCTTTGCAAAGTGTCGCCCGTAAAGCTATCGTTTAGCAGAAAGAAAACAAATTGCCCTCACGAGCTCCGCACCCAAGTCAGCAGGATGATAAACCGACGCGCTAACCGGTTTGCTACTGGAAACACTTTAATTGTTTTGTTTTTTTATATTACTACCTGGGATTTTAAGGATTGCTCTTTAGAACTGCGATGAACCTGTGTACACCTTTTGAAAACCGTTCGCGTCGGAGTGTAAGAAAAAGTGTTCCCATAAAGGTTTCTGCTGATACAGTTTGCTTTACTGACGAAAGAACTCGTCTATTGCCCGGGCATTTTTAATCAACACTTGCATTTCCCACGATTCAATTTCAATTGTGATAAAAATTGAGCCCAATTTCAATCGCAATTGAAAAAAAAAAACTAAAAAAGAAAAACGGTTTTTATTCTTCGCCCTTCTTTTTGCACGAATATCGTCAAAAGGGTATCTTAAAGTCTTGGCTGAAAGGCTGGATCGATATGTTGCAAGGATATAAATAAGAAAATAAAAATTAGAAATGAACTTTACAAATAATTCTAGATCAGCGTCTAACTACTAAAATCATAGTTAGAGTTAAAAAAAGAGGATCTAAGTACGATGAAAAGATGTATTTATTCGAAAAGCGATATTTATATAAGTATGACCTTACACAGTTATTGGGAATCTGAAAATTCACATGGGCAGAAATCAAAGCGCATAGGAACTTTGGCATGTCCACTCAGGGCAGAAAACCAATGAAAATTGTACAACTGCCGCTGACAATGTACACTGGATACGCCGCCAGACACTACACGCAATGTGTATGGGAAAGAAAAAAAAATAAATATAACAAACATAGTTACATGGATATGAAACAGGGGACAAAGTGTAGTCCTGCTTTTGATGACAATGCTCAATAAATAGTATGACTAGAATACACGCGTTAATGATAGGAAGATTTCTCTCGTTCCTTTCTGGTACCGTCGTTAACTCGATTAGTAAGCTTTGCGACGCCGTCTCTTTAAGAGTGCCTATTTCTGCGCCGGTAGCAGCGGGCCTGCTGAAAGCGAGCCGCGGGCTGGGCTTCATTGGAAGTACAGCAGCCAGCCACGGGACGATTGGAAGGCTCCGCGGGTCGGATTTGGGCCGCGGGCCGGAGTTTGGAGGCCACTGGTGTTTAAGCTACTATAAAGAGTTTATGCTCGAAGTCCTTTTCTTTAGCTACCTTAGATTTATTTGAAAATAAGACACTCGTTTTCCCCTTATATATGTCTTAAAAGGACCATTGCCTACTCATAAACGGCGCAAAAAGACATTGGACGTAAAAGTTCGGAATGATAGCCCCTTGAAAGATTATCTTTTGTTTTCAAGTCCCAAGCTGTCAGGGAAGTTATATATTTTTTTTTGCTAATTAGAATAATTAGAAGCAATGCAAGCGTTCTGCCGTCATAACTGGAAATGATTTTTTTTTTAAACGGAATATTCCTCCGGCCATGACACCCTAGAATAGATCGCCAAGCTGTAGTGTGATTGGCAGACGCCTGTTCTGCTCCACGGCGACATCCAATGTGGCAGTTCACGGAAGCTTCGGCAGCCAGAGGTTGGGACGCCGTGACGACAGCGACACTCTCGTTCGCTTGTGCTACTCGCCGCTTCTCGTTAGCATTTCTGTTGCCAACCGCCAGGATCGCGACATGCAACAGCATGACGCTTCGGCTTCTGTGACGTCATTTGTTGCCACTTGGGGAACACTTTTGACGCATAGACAGCATGGGACGCTAAACACGTCAGTCGGAGACGAGCTCCAGGCACAATAGTCTCACGGCGTATGCACTACGCATGATTCTTTTAGCTGGAAAACGCAAAAAGACGACCAGCGCCGTGACAATACACCTCTGGTGCTACATAATAGGCTTCGGCGGATCATAGCGTTGAGCGCGGTCTGACGTATTATAAAACTGAGAATGCTTTAAAGGACTATGGACGCCAGCTAGTTATCATGCTTTGGCATACCAACTGATCGTCAACTTCAAAAACTCTTAATCAAATAAACAACTTTATGACTGTGCGATAGTATATTTTGAGTATGCAGTGTGATTTCTCCCTCCCCACTACAGGCGATGGTTACTTCACGCTTAATGTCATTCACTGATTGGCGACACTATGTTCCTACAATTTATATTAAAAATAGATTTGACCCTTTACTGTAATATTTTAAGGCTGTCCACTCGAGTTCTAAGTGTAGAGACGTGGGAAAAGAGACGGTTGAAACATCTTCTCACACACAGCCGGTTTCCTGCACCACCGATAGACAAACAATGCACACTCGCAAAATAATCAAAATAAGAAGAAAAACATGGCTCTGCCTTGTTCTTGTATCTTACCTCGCCGCTGCAAGAAAGTACGAACTGTAATCGTACGCAGACTTTATCGAGATGTGAATTCCAATAACAATGCATTCCTACAGGGAGTAAATGTATAATGCCATAGGAGCGACGGAGTGCACCCTAAAACCTAACAAAAAATACATGCATTTTTTTTAGCGAAGCTGTGTATGGCTTGTGTTTCGTAGAGTTTGCTAATAGAGAGTTTTAGGGAACCGTTTTTGCACATCCGATACGGTACGATGGGCCCTCCGGTACGAACTGCGCATGCGCCTGCCTTCTGCGATCTTACCGTAATGCGCTGGGGGAACCGTAAGGCACGACCGGCACGACCAATGGCCGACATGGACAGTCTCGCTTGGTTAGCAAAACGGCGATTTCGCTGGCGGAGAGAGCGTGCCGTGGCTCCAAACATGAATAAAATAAATCGTGGCAGTGCCTGGCGGGAGCGCCTTGTGTGACAGCAAGTTCATAAAGTTTGAGTCAGCAAAAAAGAATAAAAAACAAAACGCAATAGGACTTTTTCAATAGAAATAAATTGGTGTTTAGCGCAGCCAAAAATCGTCTGCTCGGTAGCTCAGTGGATTGGATCGCCGATTTCTTGTGTTCGTAGAGGACCAGTGGTGGAGAGTTCGAATCCCGCTGGCCCAGACACCTTTTTTTTTTTTTTTTTTTTTTTACATATTAAATATTAAGTTTTTTTTTGTTATTTTTATACACAGATTGGATGTGCATTTTGAGCACTTATCACCCGTTTTTTACAGCTGCTGTTATGACTGAGGATTATCTGTAGTAGCAACAGAGTGAGCAACAGCCTTCTGCATCAAGGCTTTGGAGGCTCTGGATACTTTTTAGTTTAAAAAATGTTGCATGAATTAAAAATTTCTGTACAAATGCTAATCACATATATCCTATAAAACGAGCCCTTTGAATGTTGGGTGATAGTTCTAATGAGTGCACATCAGTAAAGTTACAGGTTTTCCTTTATGTTTTCTTCGTGGTCGTACCGTACATGGCGCAACGATCGGTACGCGGGCGTACGACCGTGATCGTCTGCTATCTGTACCGTCGAGCAACATGAGCGCCGCATCTACCTCCGTCCCTCCGCCTCCTCCTCGGAAGCGATTTACAGCAGTAGACGATATCTTTCTACTTCGGGAGGTGCTAGGCGCCAATCCTTTTTTGACTCCAGCTCTTTGGAATGACGTCCTCAAAGGCTTAAACGCCGCGTCGAAAAAGAACTTCTCGTTGCGAGGAGCGAGGGAAAGGATCGACCTCCTCGTAACTTTGTACAAGAAAAATGACCGCATCAACTTGAGAAAGTGAGTATATTTTGGTTATTTTTGTACTTTCTTCACGATTTAATATTTCTAGTTTTATTTGTCCATAGCTTTCTTAATACTCGGCCCTGCAGTGGGCCTCGAGGGAAAGAGACAGGATCGCTAGCAGACGACTTCGAATGTTGATGATAGGCGCGCGCGAGCGTGTTCTTGTGCCAAATCGAGTTTGCTGTCGGCAACTTTTCAGCATATCAGGACGTGGTTGGTGTAAACATCATATTTGGTTTATGTAAAACACCAAAGCTTGCCCGCTGAAAACGACGTATTAGAAAACAAGTTACATGTACGGTCGAGGCATTATTTTATTCCCCGAGTATATAAATCAGGTAAACCAAAAGAAAAAAAAAATACGGTGGCAAACGAGCCGCACATCATTCGTGGTATCACAACTTTTTTTTTTGTTTACTTAAAAGCTTTCAGCAACAGAACCCTTCCGTGCCTTCCTCCTTATCAGTGGCTTCTCTGAATATTGATGCAGAGAAGCACCACTTACAGGCAGGCAGGCAAGCAGCGTTTATGTAAGAATAAATCTGCTTTAACCAAAGCTTTCACGCCAGTATCCACAAATAAAACAGCGTTTGCTGCCAGAGCATCCAATGAACTGTGCTTCCAAGTACATTGCATGATTGACTAGTACACTTTGACTGCCACCACACCGAGAGTATTAGCTAGAAGTTTTAGCAACAACTATCTCTGTCATACGCAAATCACAAGTTCGTCTGCTTCTTTTGCAGGGGTTGTGGTGACGTCAGAACGCCAATCTCTGATTGGCTCTGATTGAAGAATAGTGGTTAGACCTCAAGGCAGCTTGCTTTAAGGACTACCTACTAATCTTCAGCCAGAGCCAACCAGAGCTCGGCGTTCTGAGATTACCACAACCCCTGCAAAAGAAGCAGACGAACTTGCACTCCGCATATGTGTCAGACCTTTACAGCCTTACTTTTACTATATATTTTGTCTCCTCAACAATTACAGTTTTAAGTAATGTCTAAACTCAATATATAAAAGGTTAGGTGAGATCTATATTTTTCTTTTTCACTTCTGGTATTCGTGCTCCTACAAGTGAGCGTACAGAGGAATGCCTGCAAATTACACTTCATACGATACTCACATTAAAAATCGCACTGTGCAAGCTGCCCGTATACTGCATGTGATACCAGTGCCTCACATAGATATTCAGCAAATCATGGTTCTATACTGTAATTACATTTATTGCTTGGTTATGGTGTTTTGTAGTGAAGCTCCAATTGTTTCTTTGTTTCCTATCCCTGCACATCAAATTCTTAGTCTAGAATGTGCTTCATGATGTTTTTTATAGCTGATCTCATCAGCATTTCACAAGCTCTTAACAAAACCTTACCACGGGAACGTAAATGTTGTTTGATCTAAACATTTGTAAGAAAATTGACTTGTGGTGGGTAAAATGGGTAAGGTAAAAACTCTACATAATCTTTTGTTAATAAGTACTTCCTCATATCTGAATAGGATATGAGTATGTGGAGAGTAAGATATCACAATTTGTGGAAATAAGCAAAGAAAATAGCACAGATCAAAATTTGGAGTTGAAACATTTCCTAGATTACATCTGTGAACTGTATTTAAGATATTCAGCCTCGGACTCCTCATTTTGCCACAAATTTGATCTGACACATCGTTTATGTATATGCTGAAGGACTTTATGCATGATTTCGAGAAAAGTAGACATATGGGCTTTTTCATAACATGTTGAGTTAGACACTGCAAAGAGGCTAGATGGAAAAAGTTGCATGTGTACTGCCACACATTCTCTGAAGGTAAAACTTGTGCTACTCGTGCTTAACTCACCAAGCCTAGGGTCTGGAGACATGTTTTAATAAAAGGTTTAGGCCGAAATAGTTTACTTTGTTTTAGTGACACCAAATGTTTTTATCATAAGAAAGGCAAAAAGTTTCAGCGTACTTTTAGGTACAATGATGTTTCTATTGCTAACAAAAAGCTTTTTTTGAATATTCTAAAGCAGCAGGCATGTATTTCACTTCCAGATCAGGAACTGAAGAACAATTTGACGAAAAGGCACGCCTTCTGCTTGAGTGCGTAGCACTTTATGATGAGTTTGGACGAAAGCCAGGTTTGTTCTGTGCAGCTTTGATTCTCAAGGTTGTTTGTCTGAGGAGGTCCTTACATACCACAAGAATGTTTGTGTTTGAAAACAAAAAAGCTTACAAGTTATTCCAGAGATTGCAATTATGTAATTATGTGGCCTCGGGCTATTCAGTCCGAGTGTATTTAAGCATCATATTCCGAGGCCATGCTGCTGACAAAACAATCTAAAGAGGCAAGACAATTTCAAAAGCTACCTTTTTAATTGAAATTAAGTTGTGTAGCACCATATTTTTTTACTCTTATGTGTGAATTGACTTGTGTTTGATGATTAATTTGTTTCATTAATTTCGTTAAGGTGTGTACATTTGGCAACCATTTCTTGTTTTTGCTTTTGTACCATATATCATATTTTGTTTTCTGTTTGTTTACTTTCTGTGAAGTAATAACCTTCAGCTGCCTACGAAACAGGTAGATGACTATCCTTTCTAGGTATGTCAAACCTGGAAAGAGTAAGAGCACCAAGAGACATTTTGTAAGTGGAACGCGCTAGCTTTGTTGCTGTCTTACTTGTCCATTGTCTCTTGGCACTGTTATTCTTTCAAGTTATTCATGCAACTTTGTATGCACATTTTATTGCAAGTGTTTGTCGGTCTACTGCACAGCTTATCCTCACTGTTGTAGAGTGCATTGTTTGGTGCTTCATGATTGGGGCGGTCGAGCTCAGACTGACACAGTGTTCATCTTGCAAGCTATGTCTCCTCTGTCATATATGTTTAGGCTGTTGCAATTAACTAACAATGCTCATAATTTATCATATCTTACACTTCAGAAGAGAAGCCATTTCCAGTAGGCAGAATCATTTACTCAAACCCCAGGAAGAGTTTTGTTTCAACTATTATAAGCTTAATTTATTAAAGAGCCATCTAAACTTAATGCAAGATAAAATTATGATTTGCTATATGGTTGGCTACACATACAAAGCAGATATTTGATGACTTCTTCTACAAAGGTTTACTAATATCATAAGCAGGTACGCCACACATGGAACATTGGCAAAAGGTATGACATAGCTCATGTTGAAAAAACGGCGCGACTGAGATGAGGACAAAAAGACGAAGATAAGAGTTCATGTTTTTTTCAGCACAAACTCTTATCAATTAACCTGCCTAGTTATCTATCCTAATCAAATGTATGACATAGGCTTATTCATCCCTAAAGAAATGTTGTTTTTCATTTACTGTTTAGACAGCATACGCCACCTCAAAACAAAATTAAGTTGTTTTATCTAAGAATAAAGTTATCTATTGTGGACTATTAAGCAGTAGACGGATGAGCGATAAAAACGAGTGCCGCGCGGCAGCTCCCATAGCAACTTGCGCGGCTGCTGTGACGTAGACCTAGGACTGCGTAAGGTGCTATAGAAACTACCACGCGGCACCCGTTTTCATCGCTCATGTGTCCCGTTTTAGCACCGTTGAGCGTGCTTCGAGCAAAGATTCACTGCCGGAAGCAACACCCGCGAAAGCGAGCTCTGCGAGTGTTGTTTCTCCGCAGTGCACCAGATGCTCGGAAAGAAGCACGCTCAACGGGGCCGCATGAAGAAAAAGTATGAATTACACGAAAACACCGTTTGAATTAAGCGGCCTATTAAAAACATAGCGGGATAACCAAATGTTTCCAATTTGTTTGAATATTATTTAATCAAAAGTATGAAATATTTGAGTTTGAATTATCGTGAGCGTACTGTAAACCCCAGTTATTGTACTAACTTTTGCCAACTTTGTTGATTCTATTTTATATTGGCAGCAAAAACATTGAAGGGTAAAAGGCCAACAAGTAATGCAGCCAGCCAACAACGGGAGGAGGCAGTGAGTTGGATCATGCAAGAGAGCACAGGAGGAGGTAGTTGCATTTAGCCCATGGTGTTTCATCTACAATGACATTTTTGTTTTATGAAAGTTATTTTTTATGAATATGATCCTTTAAATATTGGCAATGTTAATATAAGGTTTGAACATCAATTGTTTCCCCATGCTCTGAAGAACTGCGCTATATTAAGGAGTTAAAAAACGAGAAAACCACGATATAGGTCAGCTTCACGAAACAAGTTTTCATTCTGCTAAGTCATGTGCAGCCATGATGTTGAATGTTTTCTGCAACCTGCCTTATTCCTTTGCTTGTTAAAGATTTTTCATTGGTGTCGTTTTAACAAAAATGTGCTATAGGTCTGGTTTAATGCGAAAAGAGACACATTACGCACGAGTGGTGCGCTCGACTGACATCCAGGTCAAGGTAATATAAGGAATATATCCCTATAGAGGCTATATTCTATGACCCGTATCAGGGTGTCACGTGATACCCTGACATGAATTAAAAATGCACAAAAGACGATGACTTTGTCCTCGTCTGTTGTGCACTTTTAAACCAGAATGAACAGTTGCCAACTAACTCAGTTTTCAACCCTTCTACAACCTGAAATCACATGAAATTGTGACGTCGCTTGACACTACGACGTCATGTGACACTGCGATGTATGTGGCATCATAAACACACATAGCATGTGCCCAGCTCATTCACTACACATTCTGTGTGTCTCTTGAGTTTATCAGATATGATCAAGACATCCCAGTTGTTTTTTTTTATTTCGGTGAAATTCAGAGACATGGTGAGTGCTTTCACCAGTGACAGAACTGAAGAAGTAAAGTACTTGTTTGGATCACATAAACCTATAGTTAGTGTAGCTTGTTTTTTTCTTCGTTGCCGCCCCGCCATTATTTACTGGACTCATTTTGGCCACTGAGGAGTCGACTTCTCGAGGACTGACCGATGGTCCTTAATGTTCCTCACTGCCCTGGGTGATTCAGTGGATCACAACACAAGCGAGCTCGAACTATCTGAAAAACACTGCCTCTGTGCATAAATCAAATAAGGCAAAGGATCCCAGCATGGATTTTGGTAAGAATTCCAAGTCGGAAATATGTCACGCAAAATATCTTTATGTTCATTAAAAGAAAAAAAAAACATTTGAATGCAGAAATAACCATTCTGCATTCACTTGTGCCAAGGCTGTTGTAGCATGGCTTGTGACTTCATGAGATGATCGACACTCATACAAGTTGTAGGATCTTGATGTACCCCCACAGACAATATGAACCGAAACACCTGATCCGGAATTTTCTTGTGTGGTCCTCACAAGCTTCATTTTCGTTCAATCTGTCAAATAGTCGTAAGTATAGGACCTTAACTTTGCATTTCATTCCTGGTTCGGGCCACAGCTTACCCAAAAACTGGCAGGTATGCCAAAGAAACATAAATGACTGTTTCAGCTCATATTGTTTGCAATAGTATATCTCACTAAGTATTAAATGGCTGCCATCTCAGAACAAAACAGAGGGAATGTAGGATGATTGAAAGAACCATAGGACTGTTTACTAATAAATGATAGCATATGTGTAGCATGAACTTCATTGCTGCTTTTTAGTTAAAGTTTGTGAGAAAGCCTTGCATTGTGGCATTATTGTGCAGCTGATGAAGGTGACCAAAGTGCCACTGCACTGCTGGAAGAAATCTATGCGGTGCCCTCAGATGGAGAAGAGGAGGGGATGGCACCAACCGAACCCTGCAGCCAGGAGCCTACCTTCTCAGGGATCTTGCGGTCGAACGGCCTGACCTCAGCTGAAAAACATCCAGCACCTGCCACTAGGCCAACACTGCAAGGCATGACGTTCAGCAACCATGCAGTCGAAAGTCATATTGCACAGATAGACCCTAAACTGTCTAGAGATACAAGTTAGGCTTTTATGATAATGATTTTAACTCCCCCTCTGACGCTGTCATGTAGACAGAGTAGGTCCAATACACTTCACTGCCATTGGTCACAAATTTAAGTAATTGCAGCACAGCATGAAATCCATTTTGTTGCGAGTTTTGTCCCACGTGGGCAAACCTACTACCAAGAAATGTTCTTGTGGTGAAATTGTGCTTGAAATATTTATACGATGGACCCATAACTCTTCCACAAAAACAAGTGCATTTGAAAAACATACGAATGTAGTATTTTCCTAATAATCTGAAATGATTTAGTATCAGCCAGTATGTGAGCCTAAAGAAATGCCATAACTGATATGTATTAGGGGAGCTCTCTCTTGCTAGCATTGCATAGAAATTACATCGAGCACATGCAGAGAACCCTTTCTAAAAAAAGAAAAACAAAGGCTGATTTTAATAGTACAATCAATAATTGATAGCTTATAACTTCATAAAGAAAACAAGTTTTTTTATGATAGCATGGTCTAATATTTAATCATTTGGTTGCTAAAGAAGGCACGAAGAAACTATTATGAAGCAAAAATTAGGGAGGACAGAGAGAATCTTAATTGAGCAGTCCCAAGTTATAGTTATGTGTGCATTATTTATTGGCTTACAATACAATTCCCAGGCACAAGGGGTATGTCTAATTCCATCTTGCACATCGCCATGCAATTAACTAAAATCACACCTGCATCCAAGCTACTGAGTTATGACGACTTGCAAATGATGATGTGAATGTATAGGTATTCATTTTTAATATAAACTATCAGTGTCAATCACTACAACATGCAATAATGTGTAAAATAATATGTTTTGTACATATAACCTTGTACTTTTTATATTTTATGCAACTTATAATGCCTCATCCTTGGTTTACATGTGCATTTTGGCCATGTCATGTGCACAAAAAACCTCTGTTTAGGTGCCCTAAACCAGAATAATGCTGTTATCAGACCCTAGATAAAGCGTAAACTAAGTTGGTGTGGGATTTGACCACTCTGCAGGTATGTAGAACCTTTTTAGGAATGTGGCTGAGGGTCAGCTACATTGCCAGTGCCGCACTGAGATTCGTAATGAAATGAGGGGAGCACAAGGATGCACAAATGCTCTGGGAAGCCACAAAGCACATATATTCAACCCCAAAATGTTTTATGAACTGCAGTTGTCAAACGTGTTTTCAGGTTCTAAAAAAAGGATATTATTCGTGATTTCTTAAGAGAGTACTGTAAAATACCAAGCATGTACCCCTATCACAATAAGTGCCTTCCTGCTACCTATGGATGAAAGAAAAATATGCAAAAGGCACGTCAGGTACCCAGCACAGACCTCAGAGTCCACCTGTACACCGTCTCACTAAAGCTGTGCAGTACGGCCAAGGCTACAGTGGCGACAGCGTATCCGAACCTGTTCAAGAGGAGGGGAAAAAAAACAGGAGAGAAGCTGGGAATCCCAGCCTTTCTCTCCTGTTCCTCCTTTCACTTCTTTTGAATAGGTTGGGATATGTTGCACTGCCTTAGTGAGACGAAGTATAGGCTATAGCTAGGGCTCCATGTTTTCGGATAAATCCGAAAAACTCCGAAAAACACCCGCCGGTAAAATTTCTGTCAATTCGGATTTATCCGATAAACTCCCAATTGTTATGTGCCCATGCCAGCCCCCCCCCCCCTCCCGTCCCCTCCCCCCCTCCCCAACAGCAACAAAAAAAATATTTTTTTTAACAATTTGAGCAGCGCAGGATTAATGGTCCTGGGTAAATGACACCCTGATTATGTTTGAAGCCTCGGACCGTTGTCAAAAGGTGGTCTTACGGCTTGCCTCGTCAAGGTTGGTTCAGTGAAACAGGTCATCGTACCATTCGTGTCACGACAAAAGCCACTCTTTTGGTTTTCAGTTTGGGCCATGGGATTTGGGATTTAGAGAAAGCAGAGGGTATGTTTCTGGGGGTAACAGTGAAAGCTATGGACCATAGAGATTGTAAAGGGAAGAGGGGCAGTTGAAACTTCTCTATTACACTCCACCTTGCACGGCCGCGGGATAGATTGATGGGATGACTACGAGCTTCTTGCGGCTACTTCCGGCAGTTTATTGATTTTAAGCTATCAACGTTGATCGAAGCCACACTTGTGTGCGACCTTTTTCGTGGGACAAATTAGAATTTCCAATGACAACAACGCCAAATTCAACTGAAGAAATGTTACCTAATTGATACAAGCGCGTTTTATTTTTTATCTGGCATATGTTTGCATCCGGTTATTAGTTATTATTTTTTGATGGGAAACACTGCGAAATTAATCTCAGAATTTCTGAAAATTGGGGGTTTACGAAAAATAAACTCTGATAAACACCGAATTTTCGGTAAAAAATAAACTCCTAAAAACACCCTCCGAATTTCACGAGAAATAAACTCCGAAAACACGGAGAAACTAGCTATAGCTAACCATGACACTCCGCCATATCAGCCGCTTCTCCTAGCACACTGGTGCGAAGCAGTGAAACTTCCCCTATCATGTCTTCCTTTAGGAATTTTCTTGTCAAACCTACCTCCCAGTTTTTCAAGATTATCTCCAACATTTCTGTGGGTACTTGCTCGGTATTGTGTGGCATATATAAACATACCCTATACGAATCTATATGGTAAATAGAATTTCTGAGAGCTCTGGACTACCATGTGGCAATTTTTGTTGTTTGAAAGGCAGCCTACAGCTGTTTCATGGGTTTAGGAACATTATTGTGCACCTTAATTTTTGACAGTTTGTTACGGAAGCCCATATTCTCGCAGCTTTCTGCATGAATAGTAATACGAAACATTATATTCTTTAAACAACCCATCTACGGTTTTAGGGTGTACCCATTGGTATTATAGAAGTGATTAAAAATTATTCTCACCTCGGTTATCTTAAAACTTTGCTGGTCACACTAGCTTATTATCAGTGCTTTTCATACAAGCTTTCTGTGTCACAAGTTGCTGCTGTGTAGGTTTGAACGTGTACAGTCAATTCAGCTGTGTGTGAGGTGCGATAAAGTGTGACTGCTTTAATCTTAGTTCACACCAGCGGGGGAGACAGTTTTTGTGATCTGAGGATCTGTCTGGCGAAGATATTTATCGAATACTTTGGCAGTGCACAAAGGAAATGTTTCGTTGCGAAGTATGTTGAATGGGTACAGAAGTTTAATGAAGGACGCACAATTGTCAGCCATAAGTAGGGTTCCTATTTTTGCAATATATCCTAAAAACTTCGACAAATGCTCGCTGGAACAGTTTTGTCTTTTTGAATTTATCCTAAAAGCTCGCAACTTTGAGGTGACGATGGCAAAATGAAAAGCAAAAAAGACAACATTTTACTTATAAAGTTCGTCAAGCACAGAGTTGGCACTTCTGAAATGAGGCCACTTCATTTTTTTTTCATCTTGAGTTATTAACAAAATGAAGTTCCACTTTTATCCTGTCAAGGTTCGTAGAGTACAACAAGTCATTGTATTTTTGGGTCGTGACAAGTAACTTTTCCAGATTCCAGTTTGGACTATACTACATGTGGTTCTTCGATAGAGGAAGAGGGCTGTATTGTTATAACAGTGAAAAAACTTGTAGAGTGTATAAAACGGCAGCTGAAGCTTTTAAGCTTCCCAATGAGTACGTTCAGGAGTTTGGATATTTCAAAGTACTGATGATTATTGAAGCAACACATTTTGCAAAAGTTCTCGTGGGATAGTTGGTACTCCCAATTGCAAGGGCGTGTTATTGTCAAATGCCCCTGCAGAAATATATTTTGATTCTGGGAGATTTTATCACCTTAGGGTATGTTTTTGTCCAGTAATTATTTATTTTAATTTTGAAGTTTGACAAATTTGAAACACAGGAAATTTAAACCCCGAATTTCGAAAAATTGGAAATTTAACAATTATAAACTTTGATAGACACCGAATTTTTAGCTAATAATAAACTCAGAAAACACGGAATAGTAGCCATAAGCAAGGAGCCGGACGCCCATCTGCATTCACAGCTGATGATGACAGTGAACGTTCACGTGAAATGATTTTGTCGGATAGACGAGTGACAGTCGATGATGTAACAAATCATTTACAAATCAGTCAGGGCATTGTCTAAGCAATACTCCATGAGAGGTATGGGTTTGAAAATGTTTTGATTAAAATAAATTCTGCTGCCAGAGTGTAGATAATGTGTTATTCACCCTCAAGATGCCTTAATGCTGTAGTTATGTATATGTGTCAATATTAATTTATTGCTTTATGTTCTGTGCAGGAGGTAGAAAAAGAAACCTCAGCCGGGGGCTTGAGTTTCTTGATATGAAGTTTCAGGCCAAGAACCGTGTCATGATTGAAGAGCAAAAGCTAAGAAAGGAGCAGCAGAAAATCGAAAATCGCCGTATCGACTTAGAAGAGGCACGAGTCAGCCTGGAGAGAGAAAGGCAGACGACAGATGGCGAGCTGGCCCACCGAAAGCTCATCATGGAGGAAGAGGACAGGCTCCACCAGCGGCAGCTGATGACTCAACAGGCCGAGATGATAGAAAAAATGGTGGATCAGATGGTGGAAACAAACCAGCTGCTCCACCAGCTCCTCTCCAAAAAGTCCGATTAATAAGCTTTTTTTTTGTCAGGACTGTGCACTCTAGAGTAGCAAACAGGACATTGCGGAGAGAGGGGAAGGGAAGCAGAAAGAAAGGCTCCCTGTTGAAAACTTTGTTTGGTATCCTTCTCTATATAAAGTTCAGTTCGAAAACTAGTATTCAGCGTAATGTAAAAACAATTTTCACATTTCTTGGTCAAGAATTAAAGTGTCTTTCTTCCCCATTTTTAAGCAATGAAGACGTCTTAGTTAACAAAATGTTTCAGCAGATATGTAACCATAGAGAGTTCCAAATTCTCCTTTATGGGAGCTGCAGAGCAGCCAGGAGAGGCGTGCTTATGGGGCTGAAGTGGCCCCCATCCCTCACCAAATCATAAGCATCTCCGCATGTCTCCCCCCCCCCCCAAAAAAAAAGGTGCTGGCTATGCCACTGTATAAATTCGCAAACTATCCCGTGCATCTACTCTCCGGCAAAGCAGTGGGGAGAGCGAGCCAGTCATGAAAATATCTTGAAGAGCTAAACAAAGAGTCTGTGCTGTGACGCTGAGCATCATGTAAGCACACAAAACAATATGCTGAGTGTCACAATGCAAGCTGTTTTTTAAGTATAAAAAGCAGTAAAAAAAAGTACTTTAAGCAGTGCCATTTCGCTTAAATTTCATTTAACGTGCCCGTCTGACAGGGGTATTAGAGGCATACTGCTTCTTTGTTATCACATGTTGAACAAGAGTTACCAGGACGATTACTATTACCTGTTATTTGTCGAGCTTCGAGATCAGGCTCCTTCTCATCTCCATGACAGGCGCTCGTAGTATTGGCTTCAGTTCTCACAAATTTGAAGTACTCTATTTCACCAAGCTCAAATATGATGTATCAAAAAGACCATCAGGAGAATCATGATGGTCTGATGGAGTCATATTTTGGGACGTCTGATGGTTTGTTGGTCTGACGGTCGAATGACCTGTCATATTTTGGGACGTCCATTTTGTTTACGGTTTGATTATGGTGGTTTCATGGCTAATTTGAAACAGTTCGAGGTGGCCACCACTTAAACAAATGGTTGAGTGCAAAGCATGACAATATGTGAATGCATAATGTGGAAACTTAATTACGCCATGTCTGGAGCATGACGAGGTGCATATCCCACTTAGAATTGATTTATATTGTCCACTGCACATTGGTAATTGCCAGCCTGACATTTGAGAACGGCAAATGCAGCTACTAATAAGAAGAAAATCAAACAAACTGCGTTGCTTTGATATTTTATTATGAAGTTATGAAATCATACATTGTTTCGCTGGGAGGAATGCCAAGGTGGTACATAGAAACCGGAAACATTTGAGGAAGTACTATCGTGACCAATATTAGTTGAAACGCCATGACGCATGGCATGTGGTACTATCACAGCCCCCTGTTGGATTTTTCAGCGAACCTGTGTTTGCTGAGGTTTAGGCAGGTTGCTTCTTGCACTCATTGCGCCACTATGAGCTGGAAATTGACACGGAACGGCATAGTGGTGCAACGAGCACAAGAAGCGATTTCTCTCTACCTCAGCGCATACTGCGGTTTGCTGAACAATCTGAGAGACTACTCTCATATTATTGCGTGCCACGCGTAGTGGCATTTCAGCTTGTATTGGCTGCAATAGTACCTTTGTTCGATTTCAATAGTATTTGCAATATATAAATTAAGCTAAATTAATATAAAGAAAGGGTAAAAAGGCTACAACATGGGGTGCAAGTGATGGCAGACCTGCAACAGCATGGGCAGTCCGTGGTGGGACCGCGCATCGAGGGAGCACAGGCAGTAAAGGGATGAGCCTGGACATATCAAGGGCAATTCAGTGATCAGCAAAGAGACCAAACACAGGACGGCCATTGACATACGTCAACAGCAGCGTGGGCCTAGAGACAGACATGTACAAATTACTCAAAAAAGGTAGTTGGGTTACTGAGTATCGAGGCCAAAGTAGTTGGAGTAGAGTAGAAATTACGCATTTGTAATAGTAATTGAGTAAACTACTAACTACTGCAAAAAAGTAGCGAGTTACTTTGAAGTTACTTTCGAAGTTACTTTTTATATTTTTGTGGCAGCATAAGGAACTGCAGTTTTGAGCAGTAAAAAACCCTGCGAGCCTGAAATAAATGCAGTAATTTTATGACTTCCAATATAGTTTATTCGCTAGCAGAAGCAGTTGTCGTTCAGCGTTGTTATCGCAGAGTTTTCCCCTTTTCCTTCTAATGACGTCCCCAATCAAGCTAAAAGACGTTCCACCGTGGCGCTGGATGCAAAGGCAGCGTTCAATTTCAGAAGCAGGCTGCGTGTGAGGCTTGCCTCGGCTAGAGGGTCTTTTATAACAAACTCTCCTCCTTTTTCCTTTTTTTTATTTGGCAAGTTGAGATTGTTATGACTGGCCCCTCTTTATTCTCACGACGTTTGGAGAGTTCGCCGAGCGAGTGCACCTGACCGTCAAGGGATCAAGTCTCGCGCCACGACAATGGGATCATCTGAAAGACTGCGCATCTCGTTGCAATGTTAATGCTACGCCACTAAAGAAAAAAAAATTGCTTTTCGCCGCTAACTTTAGGTCCAAGAAAAGGATCTCCCAAGGGTAACAAGTACAACGTTTTCAACAAAGAGGAGGTCTCCCTGGCGTGGAAGGTCGGAAGGACGCGAAGGATTACGTGACCAAGCAGGAAGCGGGAACGTGCTACCATGAACGGATTATCCGTGTTTGCATTTGTGCGCGGGGGAGTCCGGCTTCGGAAGGGAGTATGCGCTGACGATGAGGCGACCATGAGAACAGGCGCCCAGCTGCGAGGTCATTCCAGTGGCCCCTACCGTGGAGCCTACCACTTGAGTCAGAACTCACTAAAGGCACACAACATGAAAACAATAACAATCCTCAGAGTGTCCCCGTCTTTCACGGTTGCAGCTGGAGGCGTGGCGCCTACGTGCATTACCGGATTAGGTCAATACCCGACCAAGGCTTGTTAAGCATCTCTGCCTGCGTTCGTGTGCGCCTGTGTTATATTTTGGCTGCTCGTCGCCACCTTGACCCAAGGACGCCTGTGATGCAGTTTCTACGTCTGCCGAGTATAAGTGGGTGGGAACGCAATGTGAGGGGGCCCCTTGTTCGGGAATGCCACTTCATCTGCCAGTCTTATTTATTTCTGCGCTCAAACATTTGTTATAAAAAAATTAGGATTAGATTTCGAAAGTAGTTACTAATTTGAGTAGAAGTTACCTGAAAAACGTAGTTAAATTAAACTACTAATTACCCAAATGAAGTTGTAATTGAAAGTTACCAGGTTACTCGGAAAAGTAGTTAAACTACAGTAGTTTGAGTTGAGTAGTTGAACTACGTCTAAGTCTGCCTAGAGACGACTAAGGAACAGTAAGAGTGACATGCTTCATTGTAATTGTGTGACGAGCAACTTTTTGGAGTGAGTGAGCACGGCCTGATGGGATGGCAGTAGCGACCAAGCAACCCACAGCCTTCTTCAGGTGGTCAGCTGATCAACACACTACTTTAAAGCTGTTTGCATAAACATTTAGAGATATTGTCACAAATGGCAAGTGATGAAGCGGCGAATGACTGAGTAAACTGAACGTTTAATGGGGCAAACTTGACCCCAAAACTAAAAGGGAACGGAAGATAACAGCAGAGCGTTGCGGGCGTCGAAGTCGGCGTAGGAGCAGAGTCGAACGCTGGGGCGAGACTAACTGCGGCTCGCCGTGCGGAGCCCCTTATGTACACGCGTGGGCTTCTGGAATAATCGGCGTAGAAGGTTCGGCGTGTAGAACATTCTGACCTCGAACAAGCCCAACACGGTTCTCGAATTTACCAGAACATTATGCTAGAGTCAACAAAAAAAAGCGTCCTTGCGGAGAGGAATCGAACCCTGGCTTTCTGCGTGGAAGGCATGCGCGATAAACGCTAGGCCACGAGCGCGCTGCCTGCCTTGTCAGCTGCGCTTGCAGCAATATATTAACCCCTAAATAATTTATCTATACCATCATTTAAATTAATTGCTTGTAAACTTGAGATCCAAAATAGTATGTTACTTAATTAAATAAGTTATAGTATAGACGCACATACCTTTTTAACGATTTCTCCTGAGATCGGACAGCTTTTCTGACAGGTACCGCCGTATCTTCTGGTGCCGGGCTGCCCTTTCAGCCTGGCGGTACCTCTTCTCCCTCAGGTGTAGCCAAAAGCAGCCTGGAATATTGAAAATCCAGGGTAATAATTTTTTGCAGTGCTCAGACTTCAAACAATATAGAACATCATACATACAGGCTGGAGGGTCATAGTTTAAGAAGACCAATTGTAAATTAGTCTCAATGGAAGTAGTTAAATGGCAGCTGGCACCTAACAAACCTTCAAAGTTTCATAGTATTTACAGTGTTCAGAGATTACCATAAAAAGAAAAGTACTGCAGTATCCTGATTCATGTTCCACTCCCAATAGACAGCCCACCCTGGCTTTTGTTAGATTCTTTTAAGCACAAAACAGGTAGCCCATGTCTATAAATCTCACTGCTAGGCCAGTGACTTTGTAAGAAATAGGAGCTCCAGCTGTAGATAAGTAGACAATGAACAATGGAAACCGCCTACATTTGGTTGTCATCCCTCACTGTGGTAACAGCTTAGACAGGCCACAGAATTTAAAAATAGCATCATGAACAGCACAAAGAACAATGCAGTTCTATATAAAAACAATCTCACATTCCTTGAAAGGTCATCCATTCATGGCCTGGCTACAATATTTATAACCCTTTTTGGTAGCACTCTACGAGGTAGACTACCTTACATTTTCACCAAATTTCTCAATTTTAGGTGAGGCTACCCTCAGGATATTAGAGCAATGCGCGTTTTTAGTTAACCTTCTAAAAGTCTCCAAGCCATTATTTCTTTACTTATTGCATAAAGTGATGTTTGCTTCTAGAACACTCACGACAGTAATCATAAGTATGCCCATATCTGATATAACAATCTGAGATCTCCATAACAAAGTAATCCTTAGGTTGGGAGTCACCTGAAGAAAGAAGAGAAATTGGTGGTTAAAATGAATTCAGAACATTTACCTCCCTACAGTAGGCATACATCGTGAAAGGTGCATTTCAATCCTGCAATATACATGTCAGCAAGCAGATTATGACCATAAAAAAATTAAATGCAAATGCTAAGAGGATCAGTTTACATTGCCTTTCTTCCCTGAAACTAAAAGCCAATAGAATTGAATGCCTTTCACAGCGTGGGCTGTTAAAAACAATGAGGTGTTTGTTCCTGCATTGTTGCACATTTCTCTTTTACTTCAATATGCTGCTTTGATGTTTAATCCGATGCATTTTTCTCCCCACTAAGAAAAAATAAGTAGATAAACAAAGCAAAACAAAAAAGTTTTCTTAAAGCCGAAATTAATTTCCTCCAGGCATTAATTGGTGCTTTTCGAAGAAGTGTGCTTCCACAAGAAGCTACACAAATGCCAGAAAGTAGCTTACAGCAGATCTTAAAGGGGCACGAAAACGGAATTCCTGCGCTCATTTGCTAGCTTGGATGTGGGCTATGTTGCAGCATCACCTCAAAAACAACAAACTTTCGTTGAAAGGCACAAGAAAACTAAATTTAAAGCTAATTATACAGTCTTTCAATGTGCACCTGGTGGATGCCTCCGAAGCTTCGTTGGGGATCTTGAAACGTAGTCGTGACATAGCAAAAACCGCTATGTAGCTGCACTAAAACATCGGAGCAGCGCCGCTTCCTAGAGGTATACTCAACTGTTGGAGTAATCTTGCCCTGAACGCGATGACCTTGACATGACTTATCTCACACATGGACGCTTAGTCTGCTTAGTCCGCGTTGGTCCACGTAAAGCCCACAGGTGTTTCAAAAGGCTAGGCGGTAACACGTCTACGCCACCACTATGCACCTGAACGGCACAGCTCGTAACCACGCCAGCTTTGCCAGATACCCCACAACGCATCGAGCTCTCCGTTGACTTCTCTTCGAGCACTTGCTCGAGTTCGCTGCTTAGAACGAAAAATAAGATCATCTGTTCAAAATACAAATGTGCGATTATTATTTACGGTTATTATTTGTTATGCTTGACTTTCATTCTTGGCAGGGTACCCTTGTCACACGTCCAGGGGTTAGCAGACAACCTACTAGAGTAAAATCTCGGTGATACTAATTGGTATGAATTTCGGAATAAAAAAAATTCGCAAATTCCCCAGCCGAAGCGCATTGTATACAATGTGCAAATTTTTTAATGTTCCGAATACCTCGACGCGCTGCGATGGCTGATACGAATGCGTGCTCCACAACCTACGGTGGCGAGGAGGCCACGATCTGCGACTGTAAGCTCCCAAGGCTCCAAGCGGCTGATTGCCTGCTGCTGCCAGGGATCAGCCATACTTTGTTTACCCAAAGACTTGAGCTCAAAATTACATGTGTTAGAATCGGACCCAAAAACCAAAACTAAACAAAATGCTAAAAAAACTCTGCTAAGTGGCCAGCCCCATCACCACCAACACGTGTTTCAAGTCCAATGCAACCTGAATCCAAATTCACTGTTTCGTTTTTGCGATTTTGTGGAATGGTGTTTGAACCTTGGTGAAGCAAAACCGATTTTACTATAAGGTTACCTCTAAAAAAAAAGAAATTGCGTAGGCAAAAACAGAAAACAAAGTGATGCTGGTGGTGTGTTCGGTGTGGTCCACAGTGACATGCGAGCTTGGTTGGAAAGACAAAAGAACCGAATTTTCGCTCGCAAGTTTTCGATGTAGGGCTTCACCAGCACTTAGTGTGTGGACTTCCCCAGTATGTGCATTTGATAAAATGCTTTTCACGAAATGTATGTTGTTCAGCCGTCATTATTTTATCTGCGCGGTAGAATCGGCATTAATTAATTTTTTAACATTCGTGGGTTGAATATAACTGCGTGTTACTATCGGGGACATGTTAGAATCGTGCAAATTGCGTACAAGATATTTCTGTCATAAATAAATGCACATTCATGCATTCTTTGTGCTTCAAAATATAAATTTTGTTTTGCTTCATTGATGCGAATTTAACATGAAATATTTTACACGACTACGCGAGATTCGTATCAAGCTTTTAAACAAAATGTTTGCTTAATGAGAGAGCCTGCACCTTGTGAGGAGTGAGTGAGGCAAACACCTTCTCTTGCCCCGCTGCCTTTGCCTTGTTGGAGAGGGTGCCGGTCACCAACCTCTCCAAAAGCACTTCCACTGGCCGTATGGGAGCAGCAGCAATCTTGCAAAACATGGAGTCGCACTCTGCCTTCTGCATGTTGCCCGGATTCCTGGTTGACGTGCACACCTTGTCTGACATGGATAAACAAAAGCGAGAAACAGCTTCACACATACCAATCGTTGATGCAGAGTGGTACTGTTTACTCCAAGATGCATTTAAAATGCACTAAAATAATTACATGCATGGAATTTAGGCCTTTAAATTTAAAACAGCACTACCTATGAATTCCTATCTTCGTGGGCATCTGCAAAGCTGATGGGCCTACAAAGCTTCATTGCATTTGCATGAAACAGGTACGTAATCCCTTAGTTGCATCAGGTGAGCGTGACTATAGAATGTTTTCCAGGCCCTGGCTATAACTACAATTCAGAGCTCGGCAACAATAATGCTTTAATGACTTCTGGTTGCAATCGATTAAATTTAATGTGCTTACACTATCCCAGGAGTGGCCAAACTGAGGCTCGCGAACCGCACGTGGCTCTTTGCGAGTCCAAGTGCGGCTCGCGGCTCCCTGGAAAACTTGTCCCTATGACGCGTGTCCCCTAGACGAAAAGAGTTCTAGAATTTAAAAAGAGCTCACAGCCTTGGCCGCCTTGCAACACACTAAATACATACAGCTTGAATGGTTTTTGCCACAGATGCGTCCAGTGACCCTGTTTTCTAAGTTGTTCTAAAAAGACTTTCAACCGTATACGCATAATGGTTGTCAGGGGCAGTGACTGGCTAGTGAATCTTGTATTAATTTTTGCTTAGCGGTGGAAAAGACCTCCTGATACCTAGTGTTATTTGTTGTAGTCGCCAATTATACTTCTCCTCTTTGGAAAGAACTGTTTGCTCCATATCGTTTCTTGTTAAAAATTGCCCCCCCCCCCCTTTCTTTTTTTCCCGCGGCTCTAACTCAATGTCACTCTGGCCACCCCTGCACTATCCTAAAAACTTTTAATGTATATCATACACTGCATGAAAGTGAAAAAATTTTTATTTTACCATTCCATCCTTATTCTGGAGGCCGATGGTAGGATCCACAATCTCATTCTTTGCAAGGGTGTCCTCGTCAGCAACTGAAAAACAATTTCACATTAAAGGAGTACAGAAACCAAATTCCAGCGCTCAGGTTTTAGCTTTAATGTGTTGCATGTTGCAACATAACCTCAAAAATACCAGTCTTTCGTTGAAAGGCAAAAGCAAACTAATTTTAAAGCTAATTATACAATCTGTCAATGTGCACCTGGTGGATGCGTGTGGAGCCTATCTGGGAGGTCATCTAGCAACATTGGGGAACTTGCTACGTAGTCATGGCGTTGGAAGGACATTCCTCGGCCATCCTGCTCAGCAACAGAGCGCAGCCACAACAGTAGAGTGAGAGCTCTTTGCCGTTTATGCCTTCTTTCTCAGAATTATTTTTTTCCACCCTTTATGAATAAATATCCTCTATGCAAGATATAAGTGATGACGTGTTGCATATTGCTGCACGCATAGCTGGCCAAGTGGGCAGCACGGCCGTGGCCTGACGGTTATCGTGCTTGCCTCACACGCGAAGAGCCAGGGTTCGATTCTTGGACGCGACACATCTTTTATATTCTTGCAATTTACTGTTCTGGTAAATTCGAGAACTCTGTTGCATGTTCGAGGTTAGAATGTTCTATGCGCGAACCTTCTACGCCGATTGTTCGAGAGGCCCACGCATGTACAAAAGGGGCTCTGCGTGGCAAGCCGCAGTCAGTTTCGCCCCAGCGTTCGACTCTGCTGTCACGCCGACTTCGACGCCCGCGACGCTCTGCTGTTATCTTCCGTTCCCTTTTAGTTTTGGGGACAAGTTCGCCCCATGAAACGTTTCGTTTTTTCAGTTATTATCGCCTCATCACTTGTCATTCGTGACAATATGACATGTTTGGCTCTATCACCGCACAGTGAACTTCTTTCATATATTGCAGGCACATTAAAAAAGTTCCCTTTTCAATGCTAAAGCATGGGTTCTGTTAGTATGGTAAACATACGAGTACTCAAAGGTAAGGCCATAAATGACTTACGTGTTAGGCAGTAGGGCCCTATAGTGCCTCCCGCATCAACTGGAAGCTGGGCTGCAGTATAGTCCTGCAATTGATAGAGCAGGGTGGGTCAGAGAAAGGTGTTTCTAGCAGCTATGCATGTGTGCCCCCTAGCAGCAGTACTCAGGCACATTGGGGTGTAGGCAGAAAGCACAACATTCCTCATCAACAAATCATGACAACACATTGTTGCGGGTGTCAAATTGGGTCCTTGTGCTATTTCTTGTGATTCAGTTGATTCTTTGGTCACCCTTGTAACTCCCGACTGCTTTAGTGGCCTTTAGGAAATAGAGAAGGCTTGGTAAACTGCAAAGCTTTGCGTGAGTGGTGAAACAGAGCAATCCCAAGGAAGTATAAATGTTAAGGACTCGGCATGACATTACGCTTAGTGTTGGGATTCCCAAGCTGCTTTCAACACTCACATTTTGTGCATGATCGGCTCTCGTTCTGCATCAGTTGGACCGGTCAGTTGTGTGCCCGTTTTGGTCGCTGCTAGCCCTATGTGGCTGGCGCTGCTTTTGAGAGCCCCGCAATATCGTCACTTTCAGCTTCTGTCCTGACATAGACCGCAACTAAAAATTTATTTAGCGCTAAGATTTAGCTTTCGGTCACTCCCAGCAAAATAGGCTGCACCACATTTACATAGACAGGTGACATTACATATTCTGGTGAACCAATTTCCGCAAAAAAACACTTTGCATTAGAGGGCACAAGGGCTGACCTTTTTGGGAGGTGCAGCTTTGAGTGAACTTGCAGATGCCTCAGCTGCATGTTCCCGCCTGGCCAGCTCAGTTGCCATTTCCTCTTGGGTTCCTAGTAGGTACATTTGTGATCATGAATAAATAAATTGGTTAGGAAGCAATGGCAGCTGATGCAACATCAATGCAAGCCATGTATTAAATGACTTGCATGGAATGACGTTGAATCAGCCACGATTGTGCACGTTAAGTTTGTGCTGCGGAGCGCAAGAGTTTGGCGCTCTATTCATTAAATGGAAAGAAGCGCCACCAGAGACCGACACTCGAGCGCGCTCTTCCTGCACCGAGTATCTCTCGAAATGCAAGTGACTTCTTCGCGCTGACAGAAACGTTGTCAAGACGAGGAGTGCAGTGGACCGCTGCCTCTTTTCAGTTGAAGAAAGCTTAATCCAGCAAATAATTATGATTTGATTTGAAAGCCAAGACAGCATTTGGCATTACGGAAAAGGTTTGTTCCTGAATCTCGCCTGAAAACAAATTAATCTATCGAACAGTAGCGTCATGATAGTACAGCGACAGAAAAGTTGTCGGGATGAGAAGACCGTCGTATCGCTGCCCTTTGTAGAATGCACAGCCTTGCAAATAAGATACTTCGATTGGAAAGCGAAAACGTTGCGGAAAAGGTTTGTTCATGCATCTCGCCTGAAAACTAATAATGTGCTATTCATTAAACGGTGGTGCGCCAGTATGGGAGTAGCCCATCGACAGGTTCCATCTCGCGCTGCAAGACGGAAACCCAAGATATCTGACAAGTTTGAGAGTTTCTTGATTTGACAAGCGAGTTCAAGAACGTTGTCTTTCATTTAAATCTGAACAACATGCATGGCCAATAAATAGATCGGTCAAAGTAACATTCAGCATAAGTGGTCGAAGCGAGTCTTCAGAGCATTCAGAAATATGGAAACATTCGTGAAAATTTCCTAACGTCGCCGCGAATTTTTTTTTTCTTTTACTCTGCTGTTTTACAGAGCCCTTAATAAATTTATCTTCAAAATAATTTCGGCATCCTCGAGATGCTGGATTCGTCATAAACATGCGGTCTGAAGTGGCTCATACAGCTCGTCGACAGTTTCGGCGTGTTGCGACACCGTACGCTATGCTCCGTTTAGTTGCTGCGCTCATATGATATATCTGTGCAAGGCAGTTAAGGCCGCTGTGCCCATATGATGTCACGTGCAAGGCAGTTAAGTCCACACGTTTTCAACTGAAGTTTTAGACAGCCCATGCATTCATCTGCCTAGCTTGGTGCCCCAAATAAGCACAGTCCACAATACTCCATTTTAACCACAGTCGCAATAAAAATTAAAGAAAACGGCGATTGCTTGTGGCTACGTCGCACTTTGGGATGGTAAAAATACACACTCACCCGTCAGTTTGAGGGTCTCGGCGTCGTAATAGCCTCCAAAACACCTTGTACACCGTCCTACGCTCGAAGTCGGCCACATTCGAAGGATTGCAGTTCCTAAATAAGGCCTTATGGACGCCGCTTATTTTTCCGTTCTCGCAAAATCGAGTGAAACCTACCTAAATATCAAAAACCTCGAAAACACTCCACGAGGATGGGCGTGGCTGCCAAGGTAACAAGACGCATGAAACACCTGGATTTGGATTTGGATTCAAAGCTTTTGAAGACTCAGTTGCTTTTTCAAAATGTAAAGTAGAGTTAAAATGAACGGATTGTCGAGTGTCAAACACTGCGTATAAACTTGATTGGGAACATTTTTGACAGAAATTAATCAAGTGTCAACACTGCATATAAAGAAGCTGGCGGTAACTAAGAGGAAATTGGAAGATTGGTAAAAAAAATCTAGGGAAGGATAAAAAAAAATACGTATAAAAATAGGCAATAAATTTAATTTAAAAGAGGGGGATCTGTTATAACTAAATGCATTCAAATTAAAAAAAAAAATAGAAGGAATGACAAAATGTTAGGCTAGGTGGCGCAAGCTGAGCCCGTACAAGCAGCTGTGCATGGACGCCGCCATAACTGACCTTCAGTTTTTGTTTCCTCTTATTTCGTTTATTTAACATCATCATTACAATAGCAGGCCAGGTTATTTTCATATTGGACTCAACTGTGTCCTTTTCTAAAGCATCGGCCTTTGTAGAGGATCGTCAACTACCGTTTCAGTTGCTCGGCATCTCAGTAAGACTAGAGAAGGTCAGCAATGGCGGCTGTAATTTGGCGCGTGTGTAAAGCAACTCATCTCTGTTACGTCACGCCGCAGTGGTGGCGCGTCGGACCAATACCACCTAGAAGACAAGGCCTGCGCATGACGTTTCGTTAGTAGATCCCCGACCCGCCCCAAGCGGCAAACAGCCCGAAGCTTGACGAGAGTACGGGCTGCGTCGGCCGCGTCGCAACTACGTTGACTACGTCGCATTCACTTGCGGCCGCAGCTGTGTGCGTGACTGCTGAGCGCGAGTTGATAGCGAGCTTCCAGTGCATTTGCGACGTGCACGCGAACGCTCCCTCGGCCAGGAGCGCGAGCTAGCACGCGCTCCTGGCTTTGAGACGCGCATTTCTAGCGCGCGCTCTCGTTCTGCGGTAGAACGCTTCGAAGCAGCTACCCGAGTTATAAACAGCGCCCTCGAAAATGGCGTCCAGTGTCAGCGTCCCGCGTCCAACGAAAGGCTTTTCAGCCCTTCGCGCAGCAGTAAGGCAATTTCGCTCATGCATTTGACGCTTTACGTGAACGTCTAACTTCATCGTATGCTATTTGCAAGAGACATTCGGCGTGAGCATCTGTTTCATTATCTGTTACACAAACCACTGAAGCAGGCGATGGAGCAGACGATGTAGCAGACGATGTTGCTCATCCGGGCTAGCTAGGGGGCGCTGAGGGGATCTACTAGTGATGACGTTTAGAGGAGGAAACGCGCAGGCCTTGTGTTCTAGGTGGTATTGGTCGGACGCACTTCCGGTCCGGGGCTGTGGGCGGAAGTGCTCATGTGAGACGTGTATTCCTGCGTTGTTTTGAAAGGAACCAGACAGAAACCTGCCTTCTCGTCAAAATGCTGCGACTGGGGCTGTACCAAAAGTGTCGAGAAAGATTTGAAGGTCATTTTTCATGTGCTCGGTTCGTCCGAGAACGCAGATATGTGCCGTGAAAAGGGAAAACCAGACGCCGTCGGACCACGATAGCTTGGGCGGGAGGCATTTTGGGTTGAATTCACGGATACTTCTGGTCATCAAATTCATTTGTTTTGTTTCAAAATGAGCGCCGGAAAATCGTCAAGTTGTACGGACCACCTGCGGACTACGTTCAGTGCGTCTTCAAGTTCAAACGGCCGCCTGATCGTTCAAACTGTCGTCTGCTCTTTCAAACGTTTCTGCTTGTCGTCTGCTCTTTTAGACGACGCCGGCCCGTAGACGAAACATGGGCCTGTTACTTGCGATAAGAAGTAAGTGCAGGCCTCAAAAGACTTAAGTTTGAAGGTTGGTAAGCAGGCTGGACGTAAACAGTAGATACAAGGAGATGTTGATCATTGTTACCAGTGGCCATTGTTATGCCTGATTCACTTGGTTAGATTCTGCTTGCGATTTTCAGTTTTACGTCGACATTCCAGCTACGGTTCACGCTTTTGCAGTCCGAGCGACGTCGCTACTGAAAATTGCGAGCGAAATATCATCATGTGAATCAGGCTTTAGCGTACATTCTGCGGCGTCCACGTGGAATGAATCGCCACATGTCAGATGATTCACGCGAAGTTTAGCTTAGCCACGACTGGGTTCGAGGCTAAGTGTCGAGAAAACAACGCGCGCGCAAGGCCTCTCCCACCCGTTTCACACCCAAAGCGTTGGCTACACTGTGTTCACCCATTGGGGCGCTGTGACCTAGGTACGGCTCCCCCAAACTCGCCTTTGTCCCCATCGTGCATAATCTTCCGCCCCGAAGTCGACACAACGAAACCATCTTCCCTCTCTGCTCGGCCAGAAGGAAGAGAGAGAGGGTACTGGAACCATTTACTCTCGAACCGATGTTTCTACAAAAGGTCCATTGAGTCTACAACGCCTGCGACGCTCCTTCGCTAACAAATGGCCTGGTCAAAAAGGGTTCTGGTGCAGCTGAATACTGAGTAATGTGGGTCTTCTACCTTTCGTGTTGCCGGTTTTTTGTACCTTTCGTGACTATGTGTTTTCGCTCAATAACTTTGAAGGTCTACTGAACGATGAGACATATACTTTCCCCTTAATAAAAAAGTTCACATCAACCTATTGACCACACGGCTGCCGCCCATCATATATATCATACGCGAGATTCAACGACAGCTTTTTTTTCGCAACATAGCCTCAAGTCGCCTATTTTGTAGCATGCAAAGTTGCGGAGCCTCCTGGACTTTGGGCTGCTTATTCAGCTAGGCGGTGGCCCATTCCCCCGACTATTTAACCTTTGAGCGAAGTAAAGCAAAGTAAAGCATAGCCGCGCGGTCTGTTTGGAAGCTGAACTTAATTGCCGCCGCGACCGTCCGATGCGCACTACAACGGTCGCGGGGCTCGGGGGTGCGGTGTCGATAAAACATACAGTGTCGACTTTTCGTTGGTAATGAAAGGCGCGTGATGAAGCATATGCGAAACGATGGACCCTACCGTAAATATGGGCTTCCATGGTGTGCATGATTCATTCAGACAAACATATAGGCGTTGACTGCAGGGGGGGGGGGGGCATTGGGGCTCGCGCCCCCCCTGGTGCGATCCGGGGGGGGGGGCAGAGCCTTCCCCGGGCCATGATCTTTACCGAGAGGCTATTTACGTGCCATGTAACGAGCTTCTAGTAGTGGCATGTAAACAAAATAACGCACATAGCCACGGACACATGGCGATATACATACGCTGTAAAATGCATGTATGCTAAAATAAACTACTGATAATTGCCGGTGTAAAACAAATTGCGCAGAAAATTATCCCCCCCCCCCCCAGAAAATGGAAAATCTACGCCGCTGCAGACGAACGCACAGTTGTTAGTGAATCGGGGGCTCAATGTGTAAAGAGAAATCGCGTGACATATATTAGTTGTGTCAGCACCTAGCGAGCCCACTACTCATCACATGCTGGCAAATATGTCGCGACCCATATATCAAATGTTATGAAACGCCTCTGACAGCGCCGTCAGAATACCGTGAGCAACAATTAATCAAGCACTTTTGATAAACATTGTGTGCAAAGAAAGTGCCGACGGCCGGGCATTAAGACGCTTTTGATGAACCTGAAGTAAAACATGAAACTTCTGATGGCCCACCAAGAATGTCCAACAGACCATTAGGTGCCGTCAGGAACTTGTGACGGACCATCTAGACGCATCTGATGGTTCACCAGACTTTTCGATGGTCCATCAGACTTTCTTGATGGTCCATCAGGAAGCCTGATGGGCCATCAAAGAAGTTTGATGGTCCATCAGGAAAGTCGGATGGTCCGTCAGGAATGGACTGATGGTCCATCAGACTTTCTTGATGGTCCATCAGGAAAGTCTGTTGGTCTTTTCAATCGGGATGCATGTATTACAGCTATGTGTTCAAATATTTTCAAAGTGCCTGAAGTAATGAAAAAACGGTTAGGGCGCAGGCGAGCTGGTGTAAGTGTACCATTTTTTAGACCACCTGAGACTGGGTGGAAGAAACACAATGACGTCTCAAACACAGCTAACCACTTTATTCAGTGCTCCCTCCTTTTATACATCCTGAACCCAAAATCGTCACCATAAAAAACACTCCCAACAATGGCACCAAGGGGACACGCCTTGACTTCGCAACCACGCTAATCTTTAAAAAAAAAAAAAATAGAAAACAATGAATCACTCTGAACTAACAAAAGGTACACACAGACTTGTACGTAATCCGTTACAAGTAACGAAATTACTTGTAATCCCTTACATTTATCAGTAATTTAGTAACGGAATAATTACATATTTTCTAGAGTAATTTTAAAGTAATTTCCTTACATTTTTGACGTAACGGATTCCTTGTAATCCGTTACATTTTTTTGTCAGAACCAACCCCCCCCCCCCCCATCCCTTTCTAAATAAAGTTTTTTTTTTTTTTTTTTTCATTTCTGTAAAGTCGAGCGCAGTGACACTATCACGCGAATTGACCAGCGCAAAGGGAGGCTTGGCACTTCAGTTCCGCAAACCTTTTTTTTTTTTTTTGCAACACCAAGCTCCTGAATCTTTTTTTTTTTTACACTCTGACGACAATGTCAAAAAAATTCAAATAAACATTTCTACAAAAAAAAAAAAAAAAAGGGGGTGGGGGCGGAGGGCGGAAGGGGCAAGTTATTTCCGCTTTTTTTTAGTCCCTCTGTTTTTTCTCTGCGATCGAAGACGGGGAGAGGAGGACACGAAGTGATTGTGCGCCTCTTCGAGAAGCCCGAGGCGGTAAATGCACTGAAAAGAATTAACAATGTCCTTCTACGATCATTTTCGTAATGTCATAACAGGAGACAACGCTCGGTCTACCCTACCCTTTTTGTGAGTCAGCTTTTTGCGAGCACTTAGAAAATGCTAATAGTCTTCCCTTCTTCTGCTTCCTGCTCTGCCCCAGCAGGGCCCATCTTATCTCAAGCAGATATTTTTACAAATAAAACATAATGGTGGATGACATAGACTTGATATTCTGGGCTTGAGGAAAGAGGGAAATTCGTGAGTGGGGCCATAGCGCGGCTTACTTAGTACTCTACCCTTTGCTGCCGGTGGCATCAGCGGGCGTCTATCTGGAGAACACCGGAGTAAACTGCAGTCGGTCCGTGCTCCGTGCATTTTTGAACGGCACCAAGAAAGGTACACACGGCAAACGTGCGTTTACATATCCTTGTTTTAACCGACGTTCTAATTAATTGTTGTTATGAGTGTCATTCTTTTTTTATTACTTATATTTATATACGTGAAACTTTCTTTTATTCACCAACGTCTCAAGTGAGGCTCGAACTCTTCAGAACCAAAGGAAGAAGAATATCGAGCCAAACATTATTTATTATTTAATCATCACCTTACTATTACAACTATGTTTTGCTATTGATGACTTCTACAGCTTCGCGATTTAGACAATGGAGAATTTTAGTAGATCGGTCCGATGACTCCGATCACAATATCCGATACTTCGCCGCCGTCTATGCGTAGGCATCATATCGTTATCGCGGGTATCGGAGGTATCGGAAGGATCTACTAAATCTCTCGAATAGCAGGCAACGGCTGCAACGACGAAGCTTTGCTCTACATTCGAGGTAAATAGTACTTCCCTTGCTTCGCTGAAAAAGCTCAAAGCAGAGCATGAAGCATTCGTGAGGAACAATATGGCACTCCCATCCAGTGCCTCAGCTCAAATGGTGTTCAGCGTAGCAGTCGACATATTGAGTAAGAAATAATGCAAAATGTCTGACGAGACTTTTGAGGGCCAGCTGTTGCTCAAAATACTCAAGGTCATTAAATGGAACACGTTACAACAATAAGAACTTGAATAACCCTCTTCCCTTTGTTTCTTACTTGAGGACAATAATGTTAAAAGTAACGCCACGAAAGTAACGGATTACTTTTTGGGGTAACGGTCAGTTACTTTTATGGGAGGGTAATTGTAATTGTAATAAATTACAATTTAGCCTTGAGTAATTGTAAATGTAATTCGTTACTATTTTTCAGTAACGTGTACAAGTCTGGGTACACACACATCAAAACATCGGCCGAAGAAACATTCTTTGACCTCACAACCCCTCTTATCTTGAAGTAGTTGCAAAGAAGTAGTTGAAGTAGTTGCAAAGAAGAAAATGTGCCTCAGTTCAGTATATTGAAAAGTAGTTTTTAGCGTATGAGCAAACTAGGGGCAAAAAACCTAACTGCATAAAGAATACGCTGTAGACTGGGACGTTTTTAATTGAAATAGTCTAAAATATTGTGATAACGGATCCGTTTCTAACCGGATTTCAATTTGGGTTTTGCTATATTTCATTAAGGTTGAATTTGTAGCCTCATCCAGTATTGGCAGGACACTTAATCACATTCTTGGCATAAGCCTGAAATAAAGTAAAAAAAGAGCCGTAGACGCCACAAGGAACATTATGCCCACTCACCTGGATTTGCCATACAGCTCCATACAACTTGTTAGCAGGCTGTGGTTGCATTCAAAAGATAGCTTTCCCTAATAGTGTATAGTGTGATGTGACGAATGAGATAAGGAAAGAAACATTGAAATGTTCACCTGACTCCTGAAGCTTATGGCTTTGGAAAAGCTATTTATTATTTGCATGCAAATTACTTACTCTATGGTTTCACCGCAATGCACAAAACGAAAAGCCATCTTCTCAGGAGAAAAAAGTAGTTTGTCCTTGCAAAGCTGAATACCTAGTATGCTCTTTTCTATGTAGTGAGATAAACAGGTGCCTTATTATATGCACATGCTGCATGTGCCTCTCACGAATACATTCAAACGTGCTTTGACATAATTCTGCATAAAATCTCTCAAGGACTCGTTTTGTCCTTGTGTGTTCTATTTCTAGTCACCCTCATTTTGTGTGAACCCAAAGGACATGGGGTCGTGTGTTTCTTGTGGCAGTCTATTTAAAAAAAGACAACAATTACTCCTATAGCTGCCGTCTTTTAAAGTTCTTATCCTCAAGTTTACTTCTGACGTAAATGTCCTCCTTGAAAAGTTTTCAGACATGAAACCATTCCTATTTGTGGCACTTGACAAACAAGTTGAACAAATATGCCTGGCAAAATTTATGTCATGTCTATGACATATTCTGAGTCACATCTATAGATAAACAGAAATTAAAAGGGTGAGTCAGTAAGGAAACATGTTTTGAACACAGGTTTATTGAAGAACAGTGTTGCATTTATGTTGCGACAACCACAAATTGATCAAAGCAATCTGTCTGAGGATCTAGATAGTACTCCTTTTTATGTAGAATATTTTTAACCCAACAAAAAGGAAGAACCTAAGAATTGTAAATACAAAAAAAAATATCATAGCCATAAATTTTCTTGCTTGCAATTGTAATTACACTCTGTCTCTGTAATGTTTGCTCTTGCTTTCTAGGCCCTTTGACTCAATGAATGAGTAAAAAAATTTAAGCTTGTTCCTCAACACAGGGTAATAAGGTAAACCACATATTGCACAGCATTCAGGGAAACATACATATGCATATAACCAAGACAAAAAATAATTGCCCTTACACATGCACATGCCAGAAGGATAGTTCGACTCGTGAAACTCTTAGCCACCATGAAGGGCACAACAAGCACTTCTATCATAATAAAAGGTAATCAGTTCCATGTATATTTCTGGCAGCCACAAGTTGGTTTGAACTGCTATGGACATTCTATATATTTGTTGTGGGAAATCAAGAAAAATGCAGCACTGCTACTAATGCAGGGACCTGCATCCTGCAGCATTTACCACATTTAAACTGACGATGCTTGTAGGGCCATCAAAGTATATAAACTTGAACTTCGTTGAGGTGTGGTAACATTGATGTAATCGTTATGCCCAATCTCTTTTTTTACCTGTGATTTACGACTCCATCACAGTCTCTGAACGTAACGCATGTCAACCAATCCTGGAATATTTTACAGACACCATTTCTCAAGGCATTCCGTGTTTGGTTCAAAACAATTTTTCAAATATCATGGTATAGACATGCCAGGCTTTTTCTATTCTTGAGAAGCGCTGCATTTCCTAGTAACATGCCTGTGCTGCCCATGCTAATCCAAGGTTCTTATATTCTAAGTTTGAATGAACTCATACCTGGCCAATGGTTAACAGCACCAAAACTAAATCATCTTTAAAAAACTTTTCTTGCAGTAACAAAAACAAATGTGTTGGAATATGCTATACTACCTTACAGTCCTTTAGTGTTGAAGGATTACCGGAGAAGAACCTGGAAGTTTCACTGTCATATACTAAGAGGCATGGCAGTTTGCCAGGTTAGAGTACAGTGTACTGGGAAGTCAGTTTGAAAATTATATACAATGTCAATGGTAAAAAATAATGAAATAAATCATGTTCAAAAAGACTCGTTTTCCAAATAATAAAATTGAATATGTCAAAAGACATTACACAGTACTCCTGCAGTGTCATAGAAGAAGCAAAACAAAAATCAAATTTGCAAGTTTCACTGCCATATAAAGAACTATGGCAGTTTGTCAAGTCATCCCAGGTCACTGGAAAGTCAGTTTGGAAAATATATAGTACATTGTCAGTAGTAGCTTCTAAATAAATCATCATGAAATCAAGTATTGCCTTATAGTATTAAAAATACAGTGTAAAATGTGTTATACGGTTAGGTACTCCTCCAGTGTTGGAGGAGCGACAGAAAAGAACTTCGAAGTTTGACTCTCGTACAAACAGGTGTGGCAGTTTGTCAAGATTACGCCTACCTTGTACATGATGGGCAACTGCTGAAGAAACAACTTTTGATTTTTTTTGTAATCAAGAAAAGCGAATTCAGTGGCCACTTTCCCAAAGCCCCACTCAACTGATTGGCGGACTCGGCTCATCTTGTAATTAAATGTAGCCTGCCCCACAGTGAGGCTCGCACCCCCAAAGGGGCGTTGCAGCAGCTCTCGGTGAGGGTAGGCGGGGTCCCCTTAGAGAACGAAGGGCTTCGGGTTCATCAGCACCTCCAAGTCTGCGTACAACCCACTCTCCCTCAAGATGCCTGCAGAATAACGAAAATTATAGTTAAATTATATCATATGGATAATGTAAGTTTTTGTACCATGGTACTATGGCATCTCTTATTATGTTTTTAGGATTAGAATCTCCAAGTTGAGGTAATTTCACGCTTACGACAAGCTTAATTCTTCTATCTGTCACAAGATTCCTTGGGCGGCGTGCAGCACGAACCTATTCATGACCTCTCCGAGGAGTGTAATGTCTATATGTTAGGCTGATATAATATGTTGCATGCTCACGCTGCGTCACTTTTGTCGTATTAAATGTCATTAATTACTTGAGAAGTTTTGGAGGACCGCATACACTATCAAGAAGCACATGCTCATATGCACACTGTAGTCCTCCAAGATATGTTATTTAAAATATTTCCCAAAATAAATGATGATTCCACCACAGTACACGTATGTTCGGTTATTTTAGTGTTGATGATTTTGCTCTGTACTTTCTAGGGAGTTCATTGTGTAGTATCCCATTCATAATATCCATGTATTAGTTAAAAAAATAATTTCACTTAAATTGTGCCACATTCTTTGTACTGGCACACAAACATATTGAATGACTTTTGAGCTGTCTTAGAAAATGTCAGTTCCACAGAAAACCACAATGAGTGGAACTAAAACAGTGGCAGAAAATCCTCACCCGCGTCGTGCCTGCATCCCTCATACGGCCCATCCAGCCTGGCAATGATGCCATTGGGGCACATGACTGCTTGGTATTTGGTGCAGTGGTACCTCTTGTGCCCCGAGAAAAACTTCCGCTGGTGCCACGTCGGCCGACACATGGCCCTGGCAGTACCGTCGACAAAGCCCCAGCAGTTCGTTAATGGGGCTCCCAGGTTGTGGACGGCCTGAAAAAAAAAAATAAATAAAGTGATTGGTTAAAAATATTTTTGCTGATGTTTCGTTGTGCTTACAAAGGAATCTAGACAGATCACAGAAACAAAATGTGACAAAGACGTCCTATCACATAATTTACTTGACCTAATGACGAGTGTAAAAATACAACCCTGAAATTTTAGCAGCACAATTTCTTTATTGGTTACATACATTTTCTTATTCAACTTATAATGATTACATTTGCAGTATACCTATAACATTATGCTATAAGCGATACCCGAGTGCGAAAAATTAGCCTCTCATTTTCATTCAGTTTGCTGCACTTAAAGTGAACACTGAAAGATAGCCGACTACTAAATGGGATACTGGTGATAGTCAAGCGATTTATGCATTTAAAAGACCGGCCAAAAGAGCTTTTGACTAGAAGTCGTCTTGTGACTATGATTGTGCCAGTATTCAACTTTTCGAATAGTAGTTCTAAATATTACGCTATTCGATATTTACTTCGATATGAACTGCGATATTCCTCATTTTCAAGCGTTCATTGCGGCGGGTTCGCCCAGTTGTGCGCGCTTCTTACCGCGCATCGGTGCACTGCGGAGAAGCACAACTGCGAAGCTAGCTTTTACGGATGTTGCTTTTTCGCATTACACGGATGCTCGAAAAGAAGCACACTTAACGGGACTAAACCACCGCGATCAACATTGGAGTTAAATAAAAATAACTTCGTTTAGGCATAAACAAGCGGAAGCTTGGGTTCGATTCCTTCACAAGTTCAGCTGGGTTTTTGTTTTACACTGTGCAGTAGTGAAGGGCTCAAAGAAACTATTCGATATTCATTTAAAAACTCTTCGCCCAAAACCACTATCCGCTTCTAATTAAAAACCCATCATTCTCACGTGAATAATTTTGATTAAACGTTCTGAGCAGTTCTCTTTGTGATATATCATCCTGCCTGTTCCCTTTTCACCAATTCTGGTTTTAGAGGGATCTTTTGGGATAGCTATTTTAAGTTCAAATTGTGGATTCGATATTCCAAAACATTTGTAGTCTTGTGTTTCCGGAGGATGTTTTCTCGCGGAGAACTTTTTCCCGGAGGATGTCGTGCCAATTGTTACAATTTTTATAGTGCCTAAACATTTTAAGGACGTGTGTTTTTGTTTTCGCAAGTTTTCAAACGTTTTGCAGCACTCATGCATGCACGCGCGGGATCTATAGGTGTTTTGCAGTTAGAGCTACCTTCTTATATAGAAGAAATAGTGTTGCTCACCTCCGCAAAAACGTCAAGCTGGTCAGGGTCGAGCCAGCTGTGTGCGGTAAGATCTCTCAGCAGGTGACCGAACGTGTGCGCGATGTGACGATGCACCTGGTTCGAGACGATGGACATCGTCGAGGAGTGGCGGCCGAACATCAGCTCAAGGTCGCAGAGGCGGTTGGGGTAGGCCAGCCTCCTCAGCCCGATCGCGAGGGCCTCGTCCCCTGACACCCGGACCCAGCCGTTCGTTGTCAACGTCTCCGGGATGCGCAGCGCCGATCGGAGATGGGGCAGATCCTCCTTTGTAAACCTGAACTGCCGTACGACGTCCTCCTCGTCCATCGAGGCCAAGTTAAACGTTCCATGCCTTGCCGCCAGCAAGCGCCTTCTCTTAGTGCGCAGACAGTCGTATAAAATAACTTTTTCTAAATTATTTTCGCCGAATAGAGCCAATTCCAAGTCATCGTCAAAAAGATCGAGCGCCATTCTTGTCGGAAAGCTCGTCTGCTCCTTTAGCAGACGAACATTTTAGGACTTCGCAGTGCCAGTGGTGACACGCCATGGGGCGCCAGGTTTTGCATTACGGAAGCGCATTCATTCCAGTAAAAAGCGAGACGAATTATAAGTAGGTATACAATATTTTAGGTTCTTTATATATTTAGGGTGCGATCTTTATTTACTTGAGTTTCTGCGATTTGTACAACCACACGCCGATTTGTCTTTTCTCGATGAGGCGGATGCAAGTTTCTGTTGCCAGGGGGCGCGACCTGTACCGATCGTCTGCTATCGTCTGCAAATACGGTTCCCCCAAAGCCGTTTCAGGGCACACGATCGGTCCACACGCCCGATCCGAGGTATCGATCGTTTTTGTTTATCGATCGTATTTTGTTCCGGTTCCCTAAAACTCTCTATTGAGTCAACAAAACCTCTACGGTCGCACAGCCGAACGCGCCTCGCGCGCAGACCTCCCCCGCATAAAAGATACGAAGTAAATGTCTAAAATAAAGCGTTGACGAACGCGCGTGCAAGATGCTATTTGTTTTAGACTTTTGCTTTAGAACCGTTACTGCTGAAGACACAGGCACGTGCGGCGCGTGGAACACCATTTTCGGCATTCTCCTTGATGCTTGGGTAATTTAGAGATAGGTCTGTTCTGAACAGTAGTCATCAAATATAGGCAGCATTTTTAAGGTCAGTATACTCTCGGGTAGATAGTAAAGTTTTCTCAAAGATTTGTTTTTGTGCGACCCGCGTCGGCCACGTCTACGCTCGCACCGCCCTCTCTTTGTCGTCGTTCCAAGCCGCTTGCGTGCCTAGTTTCCTTTCCTTCCGCCTTCCCGGGGTGGCGGTCCCCAAGCGCGTGTCTACTTTCCTCCGGCGCCTCGGGGAGTTGTTAGACGTCCATCCGAAAGAATGACCACCATTTAAGACAGCAATAAATGTGTGTGCGTACCTTTAGTCAAGCTGACCACCGATCAAGACAATAATTATGTTCGAACCTTTGTTCAAAATTCTGTGTCACGTCTGTGTCGTGTGGTAGACAGCTTCGCTGGTCATCCCCCTCCTCAGAGTGGAATGGTTCCTGATTTTTTTTATTCTCACGCAATCAGTGGTGCACATATGTTTTAAACATTTTTACTTTATAGAATATGACACGTTTTTAAGAAACTGAACCTTACGTATACCTCTCTGTAATTTGTTTATATTAAACAAAATTGTGAAATTTCCAAAAATCGATTGTTTTGGCACTTTTGCGTTCGAAGACATCCTAGGAAGTTAATTATAAGAAAACCGTTTTACGCCCCGTGTCTTTAAATTTAACCCTCAACAGATTCATATCAAAACTATTGATATAAGTTGATTCGTTCAGTAACTACAGCGAATTAGAAAAACAAAAAATGTTGCTTCTTTCTTTATTTTTTTATTTTTCTGCTTGCCCCGAGATGGCGCTCGCAGTTCATGAAGACGTAGTATTGTACTTCGGCAGCTAGTTCGCGGCTGTTGTCCAGCCAGGACCTGTCACTGGCTTCTACGTCGCACCCCTCGATTTGAAAGGTCACCGTCTGAGTTGTAAACGTTACTAAAAAAGGAGTGAATTTTCGGTTTCGTTTGAAATATTCTCAATTGATCCAATAGGTTTAGAACACTTGAGAACATTTTACATGTGCTTAAGAATTATATGTAGATGTTACACAGTTCCACGTGTCAATACGACACACAAGTAAAAATGTCCGACAACATCCTTTGTATAATGATTTCTTTCAAAACAACGTGAAAGCTTATATTTTATTCTTTTCTCATTGAAGTTTGTTTTGTTTTTTCTTCGCATTACAGTTGTTATTGCACCAAGTTCGAACCGTACTCTTGAATTTCAGCGTAAGCTCACAGCAAGGAAACAGCACTCGAAATCAAGAAAATATCCATCAGATCTTATTGTTGTGCACTGTGCTCACGCATTCTCTGCGCGTATACAAAACGTGCTGGCTTTTCTCGCAAAAATGCGAGAATTATACTGAATAGATGGACGCCATAACATAGGAGTTGTCTCGACAAATGTTGACGTGGAAGTCTGCAACGCAGTGAAATAGTCCGTCCTTTGAAGCAACATAAAACAGCTTTTGTAATTCGCTTCGCGTTCTAAATCAATACCCATGATGAGTGGTGATCCTCAAATTTGTTCACAATATTGATTATAAGTGTAAACAACTCAGAAAAATGGGGTTGAAAACGACTATATTTATGTCCAGTAACGAAAGAACAGTGAAAAAGTGGGCGTACTATATAAATCAGGAGCGCGATTTTAAAGGTTTCATCCGAACACACGCGAAAAGGTTGCAATCGCGAGTCAGCGTGCGAAGCGCCCCTCAGACAACGCTAACCCAACATCTAATTTGACCGCTCTGATTTTGTAGACTAAGAAGAGACAGCAATTTTCCTATTCCAACATTTGAAGAGAAGTTTCAGTGCACCTAAATTTGCTACGGGACCGACCATGTCCTGTGTTCAAACAGGCAAAGGAAAAATTGGTAAAAATTATTAGTCAACATAATTCCGTCAAACGGACATTTTAACAAACGACGGTCGCGTGCCTTCAACAATTTCCAAAGTAGTCGTTTCTGTGCCCCTTCAAGACACTTCAAAGGTAGACATATCTGCGTGAGCATCTACGTCTTCAGTCAAAGTGTAGTACTCAGCGAAAAATGCAGAAATAATTTGCAGTAACTCGCGCAAAGTTCGAGCGAGACTTGTAAGCCAATGAAGATAAAAGGGAACCAAACGTTTAATCTTAGTCCTTTGAAATATCATGCAGCAGCCATCCTGCAACTACATACCTATGCCAAAACCAGCAATTGTTATAACCGCGCATGCGGAGGTCATGTGTGATCAACCGGAAAACAGAAAGCCTTCCAGTAGTGCCCTTTCACACACGTGACTCTTTGTTCTGTAATAAGATCTTAGAGCTCGGTAATTTTATTTTTCTGCTAACTGGCCCTTAATACAAAAGAGGGTGTCTAAGCACTGTCGCAGTCAAACTTCAGGCGCGCTATCTCCGAGAAAGTACAAGTGCCAACCGCACGACCGCATAGCGCAGAGGCCGATGCAATCTCGGCCCCCTCGGAATGCCCGCGGTGGCCGAAGATGCCTGTCATGAAGGGCGGCAACCTCGCGCCTTCCCTGCGCGCGCGGTCAGCTGCACGGTTCACCCCGCGCTGTAATCCACACCAAACAGCATACGCGCGCCAGAGAGAGAACATTCCCCCGCAACACGTTTCAGTGTGTACTTTTTTATATAAAAGGCGAGACGGAGTCCGCGGACTGGCTCGCACCACTCGCACAATCATGGTTTAGTTATTTAGATACTTAGATGGCGCGACTGAGCCGCCACACCCTGCGCGCAATTTGTAATCTCGAAAGGAAAAAAAGACGAAAGAATTAAATATGGTCAGATTCATTCCATGTAGAGTTTTATTTGACTGAAAGTTGACCTTTATTGGCAAGAGTTGGTTCTTATGCCGGAATTCTTCATTTTTGTTTGCTAATGGCGCACGCACTAGGGCTGTGGGTTTGTGTGGTGTAATGTTAATGTTTATGTATCTAGTATAAAAGTCTGAAATGGTATATTTGGTCTGCCTGAAAAATATCATATGACGAAGAGTGACTGTCTCAGACTTCTCACACTCATCCGTGTTAATGCATCAGGAAACGGCAAAGAGTACAGTTTCGCAGAGCAGAAAATATAAGGAAAAAGTTACCTTTGACCTTACCATTCAGTATACCTTTCCGGAAAGGAATTGAGAATCGCCCCTAGGGCATCCCACCTTACCTTACCTTTTAGAAATGTATTGCGATTGACACTCACATTTTAATGCGTTCATTGCCGCGTTGTATTTAGTGCTTGGCTGCCCGTTCTTTTCTCCGTCTCAGCGTATCAACTAGAAAGTTTTCCAGTCAGCTGGAATGCATGTTTTTCATCAAAGCAGCAGAATTCGAAGCGCGTTTCAAACATCGAACATTGGGAAACTCTTTCAGGTTTGCCGAAGGAGTGGAGAAGGCGAAAAGAATACTTCGCACATGAACAGCTTTTGAAGCTTGTCCTGGTGGGAACAGCGCTAAAAGATGTTGGAACGGGACGAAGTAGCACACAGACAGAGCGCTGTCCGTAGGTTTCTTAAAATTGTTGTCACTGTTGTGCTATTCATTTGCGAACACTTCAACAGCAAATTTCCCTCACGACTTGGATTGTTTGCGCTCTTCACTGTTTTCTTTTCTTGTCAAAATGAAGATAATTTGCAAACGAACCCCAGCTCCCCCCCCCCCCCTCCCCCCTCAATATATGGAGCAAGAACTTTGGTCGGGCTTGGCGCGGCATGGCAACACTGAGCCCCGCGGCCTGGGCGCCAACCCAGCCTGTACTCATTCAGCATTCCGAAGCCCACCACGGCCGATGAATCGTTCACATCCTTCCCGAAGCTAACGAAGGCGTGACGGCGATTTCTGCCAAACACCGGTACACGAAACCGGCATTGCAGAGTCAGCCAACGGTTAAGCACAACCGCCGACATGTCGCGGACACCACACCGGCAGGTGACGACCAAAGAAGACGCCGCCTCGAAGAGGTCGGGACGAAGGGTCCAAACCTTCCCCGGGCTCGACTCGACCACCAGGATCACCTTTTCCTCGGACACGGGAAAGGTACGCACAGCCAGACGTGGGCGGGCGAAGCCGCATGGCTCAGGGTCCGTGGTGACGCCACTCACCAATCCCCTTCTTTCACAGGTGGCCCCTGCGGGGAATTCTACAAGGAGTCATAATCAAATGAAAAGTAGAGATAAAGATCCAGCATCCATACAAGGCCAGCACAGACAACTCCTAACGACAATAGAAAAAACAGCCTAGAAAATGAGCTACTAGGCCGCCTTTACAGTCATTTTGTCTTATTATCTGCGACTCATTTAATTATTGGTTCATTGTTGTGTACGGGAATTGTTATTGTATTTTGCCCACTCTGCTCTAAATAAACCACAGTCAATATAATTTTAAAATATTGCAAACCATTTTTTAAAGTCCAACTTTTTGCCCACAAAGTGCAAAGAAACAAAAGCGATAGCTGTATCAAAGTCGAGCAATGCGGGTGGAATGCTGCCGTTACGTACCTGAGGACGGAGGTGCGACGTGGTTATAGAACCACGTCGCACCTCCATGAGAATTATATAGTTCTCATAGCGATCCGTGAAGTACGTGGTTAAGCGGAACTTTCTCAAACCATCCAATATTACACGTAGCAAATGACCACTGCCAAAGTGGGATTGCGTATAACGAGAGGAATGTTTGGAGACAACTGTTTTGAGCACAGGACCGGAAGATTCTCCCTTCGTCGCGCCATTCTTGGCGGAAAGCCAGGGCTGCATTCTTCACTCGGCACGGCCGACGGGATGTCCCGACTTCCCTGGCGACAAGAGGGGAGAGAAAAGGGGTTTTTCTATGACGGCGACGTCAACCAAAGAGCCAGAAATCTTTGCAAAGTGTCGCCCGTAAAGCTATATTTTAGCAGAAAGAAAACAAATTGCCCTCACGAGCTCCGCACCCAAGTCTGCAGGATGGTAAACCGACGCGGTAATCGGTTCGCTACTGAAAACATTTTGATTGTTTGCTTTTATATTTCTACCTGTGGTTTATCAGGATTGCTCTGCAAAACTGCAATGAACCTCCATACACCTGCTCAGAACCGTTTGCGTCGGAGTGTTACAAAAAGTGTTCACGTAAAGTTTTCTACTGATGCGAATCGCTTTACTTCCGAACAGCTCGTCTATTGCCCGGGCAGCACTTACATTTCCCACGATTCAATTCGAAATGCGACAAATATTGAGCGATATTTCAATCGCAATTTAAAAGAAAAATGTATTTATTATTTTGCCATCCTATTGCATGAGTACAGTCAAAGTGGTCTCTGAACATTTTGCCTGAAAGGCTGGATCGGAGATCTGTTGCCGTGGAATAAATAGGTAAATATAAATAAGAAGTAAACTTTATAAATAGTTCCAGATAAGCGTCTAAATAAGAAAATCAAAGTTAGAGTAAAACAAGAGCATATAAAAAGGATGAAAAGATGTATTTATTTTGAAAAGCAATATTTATCTAAGTATAACCTTACACAGTTATTTGGAGTCAGAAAATTCACATGGACAGAAATCAAAGCGCATAGGAACATTGGCATGTCCACTCAGGGCAGAAGACCAATGAGAATTATACAATTGACGCTGACAATGTACAATGGATACGCCGCCAGACACTACGCGCAATGTGCATGGGAAATAAATAAATAAATAAATATAACAAAACATAGTTACATCGATAGGAAACAGGGGACTAAGAGTAGTGCTGCTGGTGATGACAATGCCCAATAAATAGTATGACTAGAAGACACGCCTTATTGCTAGGAAGATTTATGTCTTTTCTTTCTGGTACCATCGTCAACTCGGTTAGTCGGCTTTGCGACGACGTCTCTTTACGATCGCTTATTTCTGCGCCAGTAGCAGCGGGCCTGCTGAAAGCGAGCCACGGGCTGGGCTTCATTGGAAGTAGAGCGGCCAGCCACGGGACGATTGGAAGGCTCCGCGGGCCGGATTTGCGCCGCGAGCCGCAGTTTGGAGGCTCCTGGTGTTTAAGGTACAATAAGGAGTTTATGCTCCAAGTCGCTTTGAAGCTACTTTAAATTTATTTGAAAACAAGACAGTGGTTTTGCCCTTGAATATTTCTAAATAGGAACAACTGTATACTAATAAATGACGCAAGTGGACATTGGACGTGAAAGTTCAGATTGATAGCCCCTTGAGAATTTATCCATTGTTTTAAAATCCCAAGCCGTCGTTGTAGTTGCATTTTTTTAGCTAAATAGAGGAATGAGAAGCAATGATTTCGCGTGCATGTGTTAAGCTGTCATAACTGGAAATAATTTTTTGATAACGGGATATTTCTCCGGCCATGAAACCCTAGAATGGATCGCGAAGTTCATCTCCAGTGATTCTTTTTATACGAAGGGGCAACACGCAGAGCTGTTTTCTTCTCAGAACTACAGTGTGAATAATATTTACAGCTCTATTCCATTTCACAGTGTCCGACCAGAGCCTGCGTGACTATCCGACGGAGCAAATGCCTAAAGTAAATAGTCATAACTATTGTAGTCTTTGTGCCTAGAAGAAGGCTCAGTGTCGCTATGGTGCCTGGAACGCGTCTCGGACTGGTGTGTTTACAGCGTCCAAAAAGTGGTCCTTCGGTTTCCGCCTAATGACGTCTGAAAAGTGTAATGCTGCCAAGTAGCAATCCTGCTGTCTTCTCAACAGCTGTGGTGTGATTGGCAGACGACTCTTCTGCTCCAGGTCGACCTCCAGTGTAGCAGTTCACGGAAGCTTCGGCAGCCAGAAGTTGGGACGCCGAGACGACAGCGACAGTCACGTTCGCTTGTGCTACTCGCAGCTTCTCTTTAGTATTTCTGTGACCAACCGCCAGGATCGCGACATGCAACAGCATGACGCTTCGGCGTCTGTGATGTCATTGGTTGCGTATTCGTGACTACTTTTGATGTATGGGCATCATAGGACCCTAAACGCACCGGTGGAAGACGCGCTCCAGGCAGCATAGTTTCACGGTGCATTCACTGCGCATGATTCTTTTAGCTGGAAAACGCACAAAGACGACCAGCGCCATGACGATACACTCCTGGTGCTGCTTCAAGTGTTCGGCGGATCGTAGCGCTGAGCGCGGTCTCACTTATGAAGCTGACAATAACTTGAAATACAACGGACGCCCAGCTAGATGCTTTTGCTTACCAACTTATTGTCAACTTGAAAAGAAACTCTTAAATAAATAAACATCTTTATCAGCCTGGGATATTCTATTTTGTGTATGCAGTGTCATTTCTCCCTTTCCACTACAGGTAATGGTTACTTCACGCCAAATGTCAATCCCTGATTGGCGACAATATGTTCCTACAATTTATATTAAAAATACATTTGAACCTTCACTGTTATATCTTAAGGCTGTCCACTTGGGTTTTAAGTGTAGAGACGTGGGAAAAGAGACGGTCGAAACATCTTCTCACTCACAGCCGGTTTCCTGTACAACCAATCGACAAACAATGCACACTCGCAAAATAGCGAAAATAAGAAGAAAAAACATTGCACATCCGTGTTTTTGTATCTTGCCTCACCGCTGTAACAAAGTACGAAGTGTAATGGCAGGCAGAGTTTATTGAGATGTGAATTCCAATAACGATGCATTCCTACAGGAAGGAAATGTACAATGCCATAGGAGTGACAGAGCGCACCCTAAAACCTAACAAAAAAAATACATCTAATTTTTCTTTTTTAGCAAGCTGTTTATGGTTTGTGTCTCGTGGAGTTTCCATAGGCGTCAACAAAACCTGTACGCTCGCACAGCCGAACACGCCTCGCGCGCACACCTCCCCCGCATAAAAGTAAATAACCAAAAAAAAAAAAGCGTTGACGAACGCGCGTGCAAGATGCTATTTGTTCTAGACTTTTGCTTTAGAAAAGTCACTGCTAGCCGCCTCGGTGGCTCCGAGGCGAGAGCGCCGGCCTACGGATCCCCAGGTGGCGGGTTCGAATCCCTGCCGAAGTGCCCGCAATATGACGGAGGCTTATTGCGGAGAAGGCGCCGTGTAACCGAGCTTTCGGTTGCACGTCAAAAGATCCCCGAATGGTCGAAATTAATCCTCAGTCCTCCGCTGAGGCGTGCCAGATGCCCGTCGTAGGTTTAGCACGTAAAACCCCCCAAATTTGACTTTTGACTTTTTTAGAAAAGTTACTGCTGCAGACACGGGCACGTGCGGCGCGTGGGACACCCTTCCCGGCATTCTCATTGATGATGAGGTAATTTAGAGATAGGCCTGTTCAGTGCATTAGTTATCAAATATAGGCACCATTTTTAAGATCAGTAGACTCTCAGGTAGATAGTAAGGTTTTCTAAGAGATTTGTTTTTGTGCGACCCGCGTCGGCCATGTCTACGCTCGCACCGCTTTCTTCTTGTCGTCGTTCCAAGCCGCTTGCGTGCCTAGTTTCCTTTCCTTCCGCTTTCCCGGCGTGGCGGTCCCCAAGCGCGTGTCTACTTTCCACCGGGTGGGGGTCCCGTCGCGCGTGTCTAGTTTCCTCCCGCTCCACGGGGCGGTGTTAGACGTCCATCCGAAATAATGACCACCACTTAAGACATCAATAAATGTTTGTGCCTACCTTTAATCACGCTGAACCCCGATCACGACAATAAATATGTTCGAACCTTTGTTCAAAATTCCGTGTCACGTCTGGGTCGTGTACTAAATATCTTCGCTGGACACCCTCCTTCTCCTTGCAGAGTGGAATGGGTCATGTTTTTTTTTTTTCTTCTCACGCGATCAGTGGTGCACATATGCCATATAAAAATGTGTCATGATCGGCTATAGAAAATTCTTTAATGGTTGGCTTTACCTATTTGGCCAAATTAGCTAAAGAGGTTTCTATGGCTTTCTTTACCATTTTTTACGGTCGTCTTAATCGGGTTTTTTAGCTTTGTTTATGGCATTGCCGCTGTCCAGCCATAACGGTTTTTAGCTTTTCTAATGGCTGGCTCGCAATAGCCAGCATGCTATAGCTGCCTAGGGCTTTTTCTTTGGTGTCTTTAGCAATTTATACGGTCAGCTAAAGAAGGCTGTATGAGCTTTCCTATGGCTATCTTTAGCCAACAAAGTATCAAAAAAAAAGAAAGCTAAATTCAAGTTTCCGCGACTTCTGAACGCTATGGTAGACACATATACATCACTGAACACACAAAATACGCAGCACACGCGCAGAACAACCCCCACACAACATTAACAACGCGACCGACACCGCACCCCCACCCCTCCTTAGGTACGCGAAGTTCGCACTACCTCCATATATGGCAGTCTTATTCTTGAATCGGACTGAGCCAATGACTACCGTCCTTTGTCGCATAAACGCGGAGAGGCGGAGCAAATATTACTCGTACTTAATACATTATTTGAATTGTCTCTTGGAATAGCCCCATCTCTTAAATTAACACAATGGAAAAAGCGAATAGATCATTAGGCTATTAACTAAAATTTAATATTATATTTTAATAAGTTTCATGAATCATGTTATCAATGCAGTGATGAAATGCAGCACACTCTTGCTGAATATTACAATCCAGCTATTGTTTGATTGGAGTTCTCGGTGCCAGTGTAATCTATTTTCACTTTTGTGGGGTAATAATTAATTTTATTTGTTGCACAAGTATTTCAATGGATTTTTCAAACAAACAATATTACTGTCTTCACAACTCGTTGCAACAGCAAAGAACCTCTCTTGTGTCATGCTTTGTCAGCGGTATTACAGAAACTTATTATTGCGTTAATTTTCTAACCTGGAGCGTTTTTCCTGAAGAAGCAAGTGCTGGTACTGATTTTCTATAGGCGGGTAAAGAAAATCTACTGGTTCCCAGTCTTTAGAAACGGTGCTATAGATTTTTCTTTAGCTGGCTGTAGCTGTATTTATAGATTTAGATAGCCCATTATACAGGGCAACAAGGGGTGATTGCCTGCCATATAATTTCCGATACACGACCATAGAGCATTTTTGTGTGGGATATTTTTTATAAATGTTTACTTCATTCAGAATGACAAGTTTTTTAAGAAACTGAACCTTACGAAGACCTATCTCTATATTTTATGTTCAACAAAATTGTGAAATTTCCAAAAATTGATTGTTTTGGCATTTTTGCTTTTGAAGACATCCTACGAAGTTAAATATAAGTAAACCGTTTTACGCCCCGTGTCTTTACATTTAACCCGCAACAGAATCATATCAAAATTATTTATATAATTTCATTCGTTCAGTAACTACAGAAAATTAGAAAACAAAAAAAATGGTGCTTGTTTCTTTATTTTTATGTTTCTGCTTTCCCCGAGATGGCGCTCGAAGTTCTTGAAGACGTAGTAATGTAGTTCGGCAACTGGTTCGCCGCTGTTGCCCAGCCAGGACCTGTCACTGGGTTGTACGTCGCACCCCTCAATTGCCAAGGTCACCGTCTGTGTTGTAAACGTCACTAAAAAAGGAATAAAGCTTCATTTTCGTCCGAAATAATCTCAATTGATTCAATCGGTTTAGAAGACTTGACCACATTTTATACGAGCTTAAGCATTATATGTAGATGTTACGAAGTTTTACGTGTCAATACGTCGCATAAGAAACTATATCCGACCACATCCTTTGTATAATCTTTTCTTTCACAACAACTTGAAATCTTGTATTTTATTCTTTCCTCATGCGCGTTTGTTTTGTTTTTTCTTCGTATCACAGGTGTTATCGCGCCAAGTTCGACTGTACTCTGGAATTTGAGTGCAAGCTCAGTTCCACGAAACGGCACTCGAAAGCAAAAAAATATCCATCAGATTTAGTTGCTGAGCACTGTGCTAACGCATTCTCACCGAACATACAAAACGTACTGGCCTTTGTCGCAAAAATGCGCGAGTTGTAAAATCTATGGACGCCATAACGTAGGATTTGTCTCCACAAATGTTGAAGCGGAAGTCGGCAACGCAGTGAAATATTCTGTTATTTGAAACAACCTAAAACAGCTTTTGTAACTCGCTTCGCGTTTCAAATGGGTAGCCATGATGAGTAGTGATCTTCAAATTTGTTAAAATTATTGACAACAACGCTAACCTAACATCTAATTTGACCGCGTCGACTTTTGTAGACTACAAAGAGAGCGCAATTATCTTATTCCGACATTCGAAGAAAAGCTATTTAACCCGCAGTTTCAGTCAACCTAAATGTGCCTAGAGGAGCGACCGTGTCCTGTGTTCAAACAGGCAAAGGAAAAATTGGTAAAAATGATAAGTCAACATAATTCCCTCAAACGGATACCTTAACAATCGCCGGTCGCGCGCCTTCAACAATTTCCAAATAAGTCGTGTCTGTGCCCTTCAACGCACTTCAAGGAGAGACATATCTGCGTGAGGAGCTACGGTCTTCATTCAAAGTGTAGTCAATACCCGGTCACAGTCCGAGTTTCGCGGCGCTGACATTAGCGTCGCCACCATCAGCGGCGCTGTGTATAGCGTCGCCACCGGCAGCAACACTTGGGTGATGGGGGGCTCTCATTATACAAAAATATGGAACTTTGTTTGCTAACAGTAATTCCCACAAAACGTCTTCACCGCACCACGAAAATAAAGTGTAATATATTTGATATATTTCTTTCTGTTCCGTTTTCGGTCTGAAACCAAGACTCTAAACCGACCCGCTCTCCTCGCCGGCGTCCTGGGCCTTGGAGGGCGCCGCTGCTCCCCTCGCCCGAATTCGAAACTTCGTAACGGCGGACGGCGGTGTCTCGTGGTTTTGTTTACCCAAGGGTCGTGCGAGCCTGGTTCCGCTCCCCGGCGTTCCGCGCGCCGGTCGAACTTCATGGATATTTTGGTGCAATGTTTCACACACAGTTGAGAGGTGCATTTTACGTGGCCTAATCCTAATGGTGCACGAACAGCGCAAATGCCAAGACCCACAAGTTTTTGTTTGTTCATTTTTTTCAAGAAAAGACAGGGAGTATGTATCTCCTGTACTCAGTCTGATTTTCCGAACTTACCGTTAAGCTTTTGCGGGTTTTCCTTACTCTAAGCAGGCTCGTTCTCGCAGTAAAAACACATGCTTTCCTATAGTCTTTACCTCGAACAAGTACGGTTTTAATGAAGTTAATGGTCTCGAGGTGCACAGCGCGTATTTAAAGTGTAACAATTGGGTTTAATTTTGAAAATGGTCTCTGGCGCTCCTCGAACAGACGGAGGGTAATAAAAAGAAAGAAATACGCTTCCGACATTTTAATTTAAAGTTTCATTTATTTTTGCACGGTTCCGGATGCAACAACGGCATTATGCCATTGGTTTGTTCTCCGTAAATAGACATTTGTTTTGTTTTTAAATTGGTTTAAAATTTTAAATATCATGGCCACATTGTCATTACAGATACTGGCACATGGAACGAGCATTTGAACGTTGTCTCAAGGAGGAAGAAAGCTTCGGACACTTCGTGGTTCCCAACCAGTTATACAGCCTGTTGAGTCCCAACATTTTTCGAAGCTTTATTTCACCACATTTTCGTCTCGCTTGCGTGAGAAGCTTTGAACATGTAAAAATGAAGCTAATGGTTGCTGGAGGCCACCTCAGTGGCCTATCTTTTTTAAATCAGTGACCAACTTTACTTTCATTGAACAGCTGATCCAACTTGGCATGTTGAATGCGTAATTTTGTGGGTCAATGTGTACACTTGTAAACATATATGTTAGTGATGATTCCCAAGAAGTGATAGTGATAAAATTAGTGATAAAGCCCATTCCCAGAAAAGGTGTGCGGCGCCGCATGTAATAATAAAGTGATGAGATCGTGCACAGATGACAGAGAGGTGCTGGCGATCTGAAACTGGAGCTTGTGGGCCAGGTTGACGCAGTGATTTTGTCACTGTTTTATTTTTGCGCGTATGCAGGTCCAGTGCGGTACTTAATTTCGTTTACCGTGTGTGCAATAAATATGCCCCGAAATATTTCGGTCGCAGCTCTGGATTCCTTACTGGACGGCGAGACGCATCAGAACAGAAGAACAGCGCGCAAACACACGACTACGCACCTTATACAGTTGAAGGCGAAATCGCACATCGTATACTATACGTTAGGGACTTTTAGCGAGCTGTTACCGTGTTCCGCGTACCGCACCATCGGAGCCTTTGAAACATGTTTTATAGGCGCGCACCCAGACTGATACCGTGACCCCGAGGCGTGCGCTTAAAAGCATGCTTCAAAGGCTCCGATAATGCGGTACGCGGAACACGGTTACGGTTTGTTAAAAGTCCCTATTATTACACTACCGGGACCGGGCGTGGTGCTTAGGACACTGGATCCATGCTCTGGCACGACCCCGAAGCGATCATACGAGAACCACCCTACAAAAATAAAAGGGCGCCATGGTGGATTCTTTTTGGCTTGGATTAGAAACTGCTTCAAAGTAGGCTACTACGTTCCAAACGTGATATATAAAATCCGTTTTGAAAAGTGAGCCAGATATTTTAGGGATAGCATGATTAGTTGATGATATGACTTTATAATTTACCGAATATGAAATGATATGTCGTCTCCTTCAATTAATGTGAGCCCCCCACCAACGGACGAGGAATTCGGCGCTACTGTACAAAAGTCGACTCCATTGGCCCTATAGGAAATGTCTCGGGGTTAGTGTAGTACTGAGCGAAAAATGCAAAAGTAATTTGCAGTCGCTCGCGCAAAGTACGAGCGATACTTGTAAGACACTCGAGAGAAAAGGAAATCAAACTTTTTAAGCTTACTCTTTCGGAGCAATATGCGGCAGCTATTCTGCAACTACAGAGCTATGCCAAAACCACCAATTGTTATAACCACGCATGGAGAGGTCACGTGCGATACACCGGAAAACAGGAAAGCCTTCGAGTAGTGTCCTCTTACACACGCGACTCTTTGTAGAGTAATAACATCGTAGAGCTCGACAATTTTATTTTTCTGCTAAATGGCTTTTAATACAAAAAAGGGTGCCTCCACACTGTCGCAGTCAAATTTCAGGCACCCTACCTCCGAGCAGCTACTAGTGCCACCCGCACGAGCGCGCAGCGCAGAGGTTGATGCAATCTCGGGCCCCTCGGGATGCGCGCGGCGGCCGAAAATGTGCGTCATGAAGCCCTCGCGCCTTCCCTGCGCACGCTCTCAGCTGCACGGTTCACGCCGCACTCTAATCCCCAACAAACAGCACACGTGCGCAAGAGGGAGAAAGTTCCCCCGCAACACGTTTCAGGTGTGCATTTTTTTATATAAAAAAACGTGTCGCAGTTTGCGGACAGGCCCGCAACACTCGCACAATCCTGGTTGAGTCAGTTAGCTACTTAAAGATTGCACAACTGAGCCGCTGCACCTTGCAACCAACTTGTAATCTTCAAAAAAGAAAAAAAGACAGGATCCACCCGCTATGTCCAAATCCATTCTATGTATGATTTTAGTTGGCTGAAAGTTGACCTTTGCTGGCGATAGTTGGTGCTTGTGCCCGGCATTCTTCACTTTTGTTTAATAATGGCGTGTGGACTGATGCCATTTTTTGGTGTGCTGTGAAGTAAATTCTTACGTAGGTAATGTAAAAGTCTGATATAGTATACTTGGTCAGCCTGAAAAATATTATGTGACGAAGAGGGACCATGTCAGAATCCTCACACGCCGCCGGGTTACTGCATCAGTAAACGGCAGACAATACAGTCTTTAAGAACAGAAAAGATAAGGAAAAACCTGCCCTTGCCGTGACCTTTCAGTATACCCTTCCAGAAAGGTGATTGAGAGCTAGTTGCTCCTAGAGCATCGCACCTTACCTTCTTGTAGAAATGTATTGTTACTAGCACTCACATTTTAATGCCTTCATTGCCGCGTTATACGTAGCGCTTGGCTACCCGTTCTTTTTTTTTTTTTTATTTGAGTGTAAAAACTAGGAAATTTTCCAGTCAGCTGGAATGCATGCTTTTTTCTCAATACAGCAGAATTCGAGGCGCGGCTCAAATATCTAACATTGTTAAACTCTGTCAGGTACACCGAAGGAATGGAGGAGGAAGAACGAATGATTCTCCCATAACAGGGTCACAAGTTTGTTTTGGCAGGAACAGCTCTAAATGACTTGGACCGGGACGAGGAAACACACAGAAAGAGCTCTGTCTGTATTCTTCTTAAGCGTATTGTTACTTTCGTGCTCTTAATTTGCGAACACTCCCCAGCCCATACGCCTTCCTCCCCCCTAACAGACGGAGCTAAACCTAAGGTCGGGCTTGGGGCGGCATGGCCTCACAGAGCCCTGCGGGCTCGGCGCCCACCCAGCCTGTACTCCTTCAACATTCCTAAGCCTAACATGAAAGAGGAATCCTACGCATCCTTCCCGAAGCTAACGAAGGCACGACGGTGATTTCTGCCAAACACCGGTACGCGAAACCGGCATTGCAGAGTCAGCCTATCTGGGGCTCGGCTCAACCACAAGGATGACCTCTTCCCCGGACACGGAAAAAGCACGCGCAGCCAGACGTGGGCGGGCGAACCCGCATGGTTCGGTGTCCGTGGTGACGCCACTGACCAAACACGTCATTTAACAGGCGCCCCTGCGGGGAATTCTACAAAAGAATTTTAATCAAAGGAGATTTTGAGATAAAGATCTACCTTCATACAAGGCCACCACAGACTACTCCGAGCAAGAGCAGCAAAGCAGCCTAGAAAATGAGCTACTGGGCTGCCTTTACAGTTGCTTTGTCTTGTTATCTGGGACTCACTTAGGACTATTGATGTAGTGGCGCGTACGAGTATTGTTATTGTATTCGGCCCTCTCTGCTCTAAATAGACAACATGCCGTCGAAATAATGCAAACCATTATTTATGGCCGAACTTTTAGCCCATGATGTGCAAAGAAACAAAAGCCCTTAGCACAGTCGCGGAATGCGGGTGGAAAGGTGCCGTGACGTACATGAGGACAAATGTGCGACGTGGTTAGTTCTCATAGTGATCCGTGAGGTACGTGGTTAAGCGGAAGTTTCTAAAACCATCCAACATTACGCGTAGCAACCGGCCCCAGCCAAAGTGGTATTTCGCATAACTTGAGGACTGTATGGAGAAAATGGTTTCGAGCGGCCGACAGAAAGATTCTCCCTTCGTCGCGCCATTCTTGGCGGAAAACCAGGGCTGCCATTTTCGCGCGGCACGGCCGACAGGATGTCTCGACTTCCCTGGCGACAAAAGGGGAGAGAAGGGTTTTTCTAAGGAGGCGACGACCGCCAACGAGCTCAAAATCTCTGCAACGTGTCGCCCAAAAAGCTATCGCTTTAGAAGAAAGAAAACAAATTGCCTTAACAAGCTTCGCACCTAAGTCTGCAGTACTGGAACCCGACGTGCTAACCAATGCGCTACTGGGGACAAAATAAAATAGAAAAAAATTATATTGTACTATCGAGGGTTTTTTAGCATTGCTCGGCAAAACTACAATGAACCTGTGTACACCTTTTGAAAACCATTTGTGCCGGACTGCAACACAAATTACTCCCATGAAGGTTTCTTTCTACTGATGCGGTTCACTCGCCTCAATAAAGGGCTCGCCTAAACCCCGGGCATTCTTATTCAACAATCACTTTTTCCACGACTCATTTCCAAATGCGATTGAAATTGAGCCCAATTTCAATCGCATTTCAAAAAACAATTCTCTATTCTTGGGCCCTCTTCTTGCACGAATACCGATTAAGGGGTCTCTAAAAATTTTGCTGAAACGCGGGATCGGGGATCTGTTGCCAGAGATAAAAAAATAAATTTAAATGACAGATGAACCTAATAAACAATTCTCGATCAGCGTCTAAATACAAAATTGAAAATTGCAGTAAAAAAACAGAGACTCTAAGAAGGATGAAAATACATACGTTCTTTTGAAAAGCAATATTTAATCTAAATTTGACCTTGCACAGTAATTGGGAACCAGAAAATTCACAAGAAATAAATCAAAGTGCATAGAAACTTCGGCACGTCGACTCAGGGCAGAAGACTAACGAGAATGATAGAGCTTCCGATGACGATATGCCATAGATACGACACAAGACGCTACGCGCAATTATCACCGGAAAACAAAGAAATTGATACGTACATACACTGATATGAAACAGGGGCCTAACAATAGCGATGTTGGTGATGACAATGTCCTATAAATAACATGACAACAGGACCTGCCGTTTACGCTGTTAGCAAGCTTTGCGACGCCGTCTTTTTAACCGCGCTTATTTTTGCGACGGTAGCAGCTGGCCTGCTGAAAGCGAGCCGTGGGCTGGGCTTTATTGGAAGAACTGCGGCCAACCACGGGCGAGTTAGAAGGCCTCCGCGTGTTGGATTTGGCCGGCTGACCGGAGTTTCGTGACCCCTGGAGTTTTAGGTACAATAAAGAGTTTATGCTCGAAGTCACTTTCCTAACGACAAGCTAATTTAAATGTATATCAGAATAAGGAACTGGTTTTTCCCTTTAATATGTTTCAAAGGTACCACTGCCTACTGATGGATGGCGGACAATGGTCCGTCGATTTCCGCGTGAGGACGTCTGATATATGTAATGCTCGCCGAGTCGCAATCCTGCTTTCTCCCCAAAAGCTGTGGTGCGATTGGCAGATGACTGTTCTGCTCCAGGTCGACCTCCAGCATGGCAGTTCACGGAAGCTTCGGCAGCCAGAAGTTGGGACGCCGTGGCGACAGCGACACTCGCGTTCGCTTGTGCTACTCGCAGCTTCTTTTAGTGTTTTTGTTACCAACCGGCAGTCTCGGGGCATGCAACGGCATGACGCTTCGGCTTGTGACGTCATTGTTTGCCACTTGGGGACTACTTTTGAGGTATGGACAGCATAGGACGCTAAACATACCAGTCGGAGACGCGCTCCAGGCACCATAGTCTCACGGCGCATGCACCACGCATGATTCTTTTAGCTGGAAAACGCACAAAGACGACCAGCGCCATGACGATAGACTCCTGGTGCTACATAATAGGCTTTGGTGGATCATAGCGTTGAGCGCGGTCTGGCCTAATATAAAACTGAGAATGCATTAAAGGACTATAGACGCCCAGCTAGGTATCATGCTTATGGAGATTGTTGAGTGACCCAGGTTCGACGTGGCTGGCACGAGACACGTGCGGACGGCTCAAAAGGAGCGCACGAGATAAAGATGTTTTTTCTGCCTGGGAGCCTGGACTGGATGGTCGCTCATTTCACAGCTGTTGTGAGCACCCCAACCTAGGAGGTTCGACATGGTGTCAGAAGTGGCCACGACACGCCAAAACTGAGAACCGATGGCAGAAGCCGCCAGACAGAATCCGTCAGGATTCTTCGCCTCCCCCCAGCAGCAGCCGCCACTGGATTTCAATAATTCGTCGGTTTGTCTCGTGCTCCACTCAAAGACAAACGGGTAGTTCCGGACGAACTAGCAGATGGAGAAGTAAACGCCTACTCGCAGGGTTGCCTGATGGGGCTAGAAACCGGAAAAGACTGTGTCTCCAAAGTAAAAGAGTATCTATCAAGCCTCTTATCCTTTCTGTAAGTCGCTACAGCGTTTATGTGAGAAGGGCTGGCCCGTGAAACCATCAGTTCTTGATTAGCTACGCCCATACTGGCAGGTGAAGGCTTTGATAACCCAGGGTGATGAAATTTTGTTAAAGGGCACGCGGCTAATTGTTCCTGAGGAACTAAGGAACGAGGGTTTGCTCCGTTTGCATGACGGTCACCAGGGCATAGCCAGGTGTCGAGCTCGGGCTAGAGATTGCGTGTGGTAGCCAGGCCTAAGTAAGGAACTTCTTGCGTTGGTACAGAGCTGCCGAGTTTGTGCGCAGTATGGCAACCAAAGTGCAGAACCAACGATCGTAACGGTCACCCCCGCCTACCCCTGGCAAAAACTGGGCGTGGATCTGTGTAAGATAAACGACTAGGATTACTTAGTAGTTGTTGATTACTTGTCACGGTTTCTGGAAGTAGACCTGCTCCCTTCCACTCGTGCCGACGTTGTCATCGAACGACTAAAGTGTATCTTCGCTCGGCATGGTGTGCTCGAACTTGTCATTTCAGACAACGGACCCCAACTTGCAAGCTCGGAATTTGAAACATTTGCGTCGCAGTACGGGTTTCGTCACGTTACGACTAGTCCAAGGTACCCGCAAGCAAATGGCGAGGTAGAGAGAATGGTGCAAACTGTTAAACATCTCGTTCAAGAATCAGCAGATCCCTACCTAGCTCTTGGCTTACAGAGCCACCCCAGGGTTGACGGGAAGAAGTCCTCCTGAAATCTTGATGAGACGAAGTCTTCGGACGAGGGTGGCAATGCTCCCAAAGTTACAAGATAAGGTGCGCCCCCATCTGAAAACAGTAATACAAACGGACCGCCGAAAACGCGAGAAGCAACGCAGAGGCTTCAACAAACGACACCGAGCGACAGAGCTACGTGCGTTGAAAGTGGGAGATAAAGTGTGGGGTAAACGACAGGAAGCCGGAAGCCACAGTGATAGCGCGAGCTGCAAAACCTCGGTCTTACTTGTTGGTAACAGATTCTGGAAGACAGCTGAGACGAAACAGAAGAGCTTTACACTTTCTTCCCTCTGGTTCCTCCCACCGAACGGCGGTTCGTACGACTTTCCCGTAGATGAGGAAGACACCGACAGTTCGGACAAAAGTCTAGACGGCAGTACGCGAAGTAACATTGTTGCAGGACCTGCTTCAGGCGCTGCAGGGGTACGTCAGGCTTACGTGACCAGGTCTGGACGAATTGTGCGCAAGCCTGTCAGGCTCGGTTTTGAACACTGATGTGGGATTTAAATTTTAACAGAGGTTTTGTCAAATACTTTGCACCATATACGTTTGTTGTCCGAGTTGTTGTTCGACAGCTAATGTGCTATTTAAACTTCACCAGGTTCTATGTACATATTGTAAGTTACTCTGTGATGTGTTTAAACTTGGCGAGATGTTTTGTATAAATTTTAAATTACTTTGTGATGTGTTTAAACTTGGCAAGTAGTTTTGTATAGGGTGTAAATTACCCTGCCTTGAAAAAAAAAAGGGAGATGTGATTGTTGAGTGACCAACGTGCGACGTGGCTGGCACGAGACACGTGCGGTCTGCTCAAAAGGAACGCACGAGATACAGACCTTTTTTCTGCCTGGGAGCCTGGACTGGATGGTCGCTCATTTCACAGCTGTTGTGGGTACTCCAACCTAGGAAACTCGACAATGCTTTTTCATACCAACTTATCGTCAACTTCAAAAACTCTTAATTAAATAAACATCTTTGTGAGTGTGCGATAGTATATTTTGTGTATGCAGTGTCATTTCTCCCTTTCCGTTACAGGCAATGGCAACTTCACGCCGAATGTCAATCACTGATTGGCGACACTATGTTCCTACAATTTATATCAAAAATAGATTTGACCCTTCACTGTAATATGTTAAGGCTGTCCATTCGCGTTTTGAGTGTAGAGACGTGGAAAAAGAGACGGTCGAAACATCTTCTCGTACACAGCCAGTTTCCTGCACCACCGATCGACAAACAATGCACATCCGGAAAATAATTAAAATAAAAAGAAAAACATGGCACTGCCTTGTTCTTGTAACTTGTCTCACCGCTGCAAGAAAGTACGAACTGTAATGGTACGCAGAATTTACGGAGATGTGAATTCCAATAACTATGCATTCATACAAGAAGTAAATGTCAAATGCCATAGGAGCGACAGAGCGCACTCTAAAACCTAGCAAAAATTACATGCATTCCTTTTTTTTTAGCGAAGCTGGTTATGGTGTGTGTTTTGTAGAGTTTGCTAATGCGTCAACAAAACCCCTACGCTCGCACAGCCGGATACGCGTCACCCGCGAACAATCCCCGCATAAAAGATACGAAGGAAATAACCGAAATAAAGCGTTGACGAACGCGCGTGCACGATGTCATTTGTTTGAGGCTTTTGCGTTTAAACCGTTACTGCTAAAGACAAAGGCACGTGAGGCGCGTGGAACACCATTCCCGGCATTCTCCTTGATGCTTGGATAATTTAGAGACAGGTCTGTTCAGTACATTAGTGATCAAATATAGGCACCATTTTTAACATCAGTAGACTCTCAGGTAGGTAGTAAAGTTTTTCCAAAGATTTGCCGCAGTGCGCCCCGCGGCGGCCATGTCTACGCTCGAACCGACCCCTCTTAGTCGTCGTTCCAAGCCGTTTGCGTGTCTAATTTCCTTTTTTTCCGCCCTCCCGGGGTGGCGGTCCCAAAGCGCGTGTCAACTCTCCGCCGGGATGTGGTCCCCTCGCGCGTGTCTAGTTTCCTCCAGCTCCTCGTAGTGGTGTTAGACGTCCATGCGAAATAATGACCACCACTTAAGACAGCAATTACTGTGTGTGCGTACCTATAGTTGCGCTGACCAACGATAAAGACAGTAAATATATGTTCGAACCTTTGTTCAAAATTCTTTGTCATGTGTGCGTCGTGTGCTAAACAGGTTCGCTGGTCGTCCCCCTTCACAGAGTGAAATGGTTCAGGATTTTCTTTTATTCTCACGTGATCAGTGGTGCACATATCTTTTATAAATGTTTACTTTATACTGAATCACATGTTTTTAAGAAACTGAACCTTACTAACCCCTATCTATAATTTTTTTTTCATATTAAACAAAATTTTGAAATTTCCGAATATCGATTGTTTTGGCGATTTTGCGTTTGAAGACATCCTACGAAGTTAAATATAAATAAACCGTTTTACGCCCCGTGTCTTTAAATTTAACCCGCAGCAGAATTATATCAAACTATTGATGTAAGTTGATTCGTTCATTAACTACAGCGAATTAGACAAACAAAAAAAAGTGCATGTTTCTTTATTTTTATCTTTCTGCTTTCCCCGATATGGCGCTCACAGCTCATGAAGACGTAGTACTGTAGTGCGGCAGCTAGTTTGCCGCTGTTGTCCAGCCAGGACCTGTCACTGGGTTCTACGTCGCACCCCTCAATGTGCAAGGACACCGTCTCAGTTGTAAAGGTTAGTAAAAAAGGAATGAAGTTTCATTTTCGTCTAAAATAATCTCAATTTATTCAATAGGTTTAGAAAACTTCAACACATTTAAACAAGCTTAATCATTATATTTAGAAGTTCCAAAGTTACAACATTACAAGTTACAAGATTACAAGAACACAGTTAGATGTTACAAGAAAAAATATCTGACCACATTCTTTGTATAATCATTTCTCTCAAAACAACGTGAAATCTTTTATTTTATTCTTTCCTCATTCATGTTTTTTTTTTTTTTCCATTACAGCTGTTATTGCTTCAAGCTCAATGTACTCTGGAATTCGAGCATAAGCTCAGGGCAAAAAAACGGCACTCGAAAGCAAGAAAATATCCATCAGATCTAGTTGTTGAGCACTGCGCTCACGCATTCTCAACGAGTGTAGAAAACGTGCTGGGATTTGTCGCAAAAATGCGGGAGTTATATTCAATTGACGGACGCCATAACATGGGAGTTGTCTCAACAAATGTTGACGTGGAAATCTGCAACGCTGTGAAATAGTCCGTCTTTTGAAACAACATAAAACAGCTTTGGTAACTCGCTTGGCGTTCCAAATGGGTACTCATGATGAGAGGTGATCTTCAAATTTGTTAACAATATTGATTATAAGCGTAAACAATGAAGAAAATTGTGGTTCAAAACGACTATATGTATGTCCAGTAATTAAAGAACAGTGGAAAAGTGGGCGTACAATATAAATCAGGAGCGCGATTTTAAAGGTTTCATCCGAACACACACGCAAAGGTTGCAATCGCGAGTCAGCGTGCGGAGCGCCCCTCATACAACGCTAACCTAACATCTAATTTGACCGCTGTGATTTATGTAGACTACAAACAGACGGCAATTCTCTTATTGCGACATTCGAACAAAAAGTATTTAACACGTAGTTTCAGTCCACCTCAATTTCCCTACAGGACCGACCGTGTCCTGTGTTCAAACAGGCAAAGGAAAAATTGGTAAAAATTATTATTCAACATAATTCCGTCAAACGGACATTTTAACAACCGACGGTCGCGTTCTTTCAAAAATTTTGAAATAAGTCGTTGCTGTGCCCCTTTAACACACCTCAAGGAGAGACATATATGCGTGAGCAGCTACGTCTTGATTCAAAGTGTAGTACTGAGCGAAAAATGCAAAACTAATTCGCAATCGCTCGCGCAAAGTACGAGCGATACTTGTAAGCCACTCGAGATAAAAGGGAATCCAACTTTTGATCTCATTCTTTTGGAATATTATGCGGAAGCTATTCTGCAATTACAGACCTATGCCAAAACCAGGAATTGTTATAACAGCGCATGCAAAGGTCGCGTGCGATCAACCGGAAAACTGGAGTCTTCGAGTAGTGTCCTCTTAAACACGCGACACTTTGTTGAGTAATAACATCTTACAGCTGGGTAATTCCATTTCCTACTAACTGGCCCGTAATACAAAAAGGATGCCTCCACACTGTTGCAGTCGAATTTCAGGCACCCTACCTCCGAGCTGCTACTAGTGACTAAATCGTTCGAAGATTTCGGGCTTTTCGCTCTAGAAAACAGTGTAGACGCCGCATGGGAATTTTTCAAAATCTTTTGTTGGAATTATTAGGAAAATACGTTCCCGTTAAAATATTACGAGCCAAAGCAACGAACGATAAGCCCTGGATGACAGCTGCCGTCAAAGAGGAGATAAAAAAACGCAGACGTGGGTATAAACATTATAACTTACATCCATGCATATCGGCAGCCGCAGAGCTAGAGAAACTGAATGTAACCTATAAGGAAGCTATTACCACTGCAAAACGCGAGTATTTTGATAAACTTTCTGATGGCATGCGACTTAGTAGCGAGGAATTTTGGAAATACCTCAGAAAGACGCGTAAGGAGAACATGGGAATTCCAAATATATTATACCTTGGGGAAGTAATTGAAGAAAGTTACAAAAAATCAAGCTGTTTTAATACATACTTCCACTCTATTTTTGCCTCCAGCGTCAGAACTCATTCTTACCCCCCCTCTCAATGAACAAATTGTGAATCAAATGCCTCCGGTCGTCAGCAGTGTAGAAGGGATAAAAAAGTGCTTAGATGAGCTCGATATTAAAAAGGCTGTAGGTCCTGATGGTTTGTCATTGAGAGGTTTAAAATTATGCTCATTTGTGGTGTCTCGCTACTTAGAGATTATTTTTTGTAAATTGCTAGAACAAAGTGTACTCCCAGGTCATTGGAAGATGGCGTGTGTTACGCCAATCCATAAGCACGGATCAAAACACAATGTAGAGAATTATCGCCCCATTTCACTGAGCTGCGTATGGTGCAAGATTTTAGAGCATATTGTATATAGTAATTTTGTGAGGCATTTCAATACAAATAGATATTTATCTTCTATTCAACATGGTTTTAGAAAGGGCATCTCATGCGCCACACACCTCGTAGAACTTTATCATGACTTGGTTTCAACTGCTCAGGAGGGAGGAGAAACGCACGCCATCTTTCTTGATTTACGCGGGGCTTTCGATAAAGTGTCTCACCCTTTGCTGCTGCACAAAATGAGCTCCCTTAGCCTTGATGAGAACATGGTCCGTTGGATTGAACATTACCTTTCTGGGAGAAAGCAGTGTGTCGTCATAAACGGTGCCAGCTCAGATTTTGTTGATGTGACTTCTGGCGTGCCGCAGGGTTCAGTGCTGAGATCCCTTTTATTTCTTGTATTTAATAATGATATATCATTGACCATTAACTCGTCCATAAGACTGTTTGTGGACGATTGTGTATTGTACAGTAGGGTAGACAGTGTTGGTGATTCAACTTTTTTGCAGTCGGACCTAGATAAAATAGCGGATTGGTGCAGAACTTGGGAGTTGGGCTTAAATGTGGAAAAGTGTCTGCAAGTCGCTTTTGGGAGGAAACGTAACCCTGTCCCATCATGTTTTATTGATGATCATAGATTAAGTTATAACACTGATGTTAAATATTTGGGGATTACCTTGTCAAGCACCCTTTCTTTTAATGTTCATGTCACTGAAACTGCTAAAAAAGCCAGCCGCACTTTGAATTTTCTTATTCTAAATTTACGTGGTGCTCCACAGAAACTAGAAGAGACTGCCTATTCCTGTTTGGTGAAACCTACACTGGAATACGCATGTGTTTTGTGGGATCCGCATCAAAAGTACCTTGCAGATAAGTTAGAAAAACTTCAAAACCGTGCGGCGAGATTCGTAACAGGAAAATATAGTAGGAACAATAGCGTAACAGAGACTAAAAATGTACTTGGTTGGGAAAGTTCCTTGTGAAGGCACAAAGATTTTCGATTGAGGTTCTTGCTTGGATTTTTAATGATATGGCTGGTATTGATAAAAGCAACTAAATAAAATTCCCTAACTTCATTTCAAATCGCGTGGATCATACCAGAAAAATAAAAGAAATTTCTTGCAGAACAGATTATAAGACGTTTTCATTTTTTCCACGCACAAAAGCTCAGTGGAGTCTGTTACCAAAGTCTTTTTTATTCGTGACGACGTGGGAGCATTTGTCTCAGGAAATGGTCTTTATTTTTATTGTTGTTTATGTTCAATGTTTTTGTATTTTCTTTATGGACAGGCCACGTTGTATATTCAAGTGTTCTGTTGTTATTTTATGGAGCGTATTAATCCATGGGCTGTACCGGCTATAATGCCGAAGTTTTTCGGCGCTGCAGGTTTTTTTTCTGTAAGTAAATAAATACGCCCGCCTCCCCCCCCCCCCCCCCCCCCCCCCTAACAGACGGAGCTAAACCTAAGTTCGGGCTTCGGGCGGCATGGCCTCACTGAGCCCCGCGGCCTCGGCGCCAACCCAGCTTGTACTCCTTCAACATTCCGAAAACAACCATGGCCGATGATTCCTACACGTCCTTCCCGAAGATAAGGAAGGCGTGACGGTGATTTCTGAGTAACATCGGTACACGAAACCGGCATTGTAGAGTCAGCCGACGGTTAAGCACAACCCCCCACGTGCTGCGGCCACCCTCCGGCAGCTGGCGACCAAGAAGACGCCGCCTCAAAGAGATCGAGAGGAAGGTTTCGAACCTACCTGGGGCTCGACTCAACCACAAGGATGACCTCTTCCTCGGACACGGAAAAAGCACGCGCAGCCAGACGTGGGCGGGTGAACCCGCATGGTTCGGTGTCCGTGGTGACACCACTCACCAAACACCTCATTTAACAGGTGCCCCTGCGTGGAATTCTACAAAGAATTTTAATCAAAGGAGAATTTCAGATAAAGATCTACCATTCATACACGGCCACCACAGAATACTCGGAGCAAGAACAGCAAAGCAGCCTAGAAAATGAGCTACTGGGCGGCCTTTACAGTTGCTTTGTCTTGTTATCTGAGACTCACTTAGATTATAGATGTAGTGGTGTGTACGACTATTGTTATTGTATTTTGCCCTCTCTCAACTCTAAATAGACAACATGCTGTCGATATAATTTTGAAATATAGCAAACCATTTTTTATGGTCCTACTTTTTGCCCATGATGTGCCAAGAAACAAAAGCGATAGCTTTAGCACAGTCGCTCAATGCGGCTAAAAAGGTGCCGTGACGTATATCAGGACAAAGGTGCGACGTGGTTACTTCTCATAGTGATCCGTGAAGTACGTGGTTAAGCGGAAGTTTCTAAAACCATCCAACATTACACGTTGCAAATGGCCACTGCCAAAGTGGGATTTCGCATAACTTGAGGAATGCTTGAAAACAACTGTTTCGAGCGGCCGACAGAAAGATTTTCCTTACGTCACGCCATTCTTGGCGGGACGCAAGGGCTACTATCTTCGCGCGGCACGGCCGATGGGAAGTCCCGACTTCCCTGGCGACAAGAGGGGAAAGAAGGGTTTCTCTATGGCGGCGACAACAACCAACAAGCTCGAAGTTTCTGCAACGTGTCGCCCAAAACGCTATCGCTTTAGAAGAAAGAAACCAAATTGCCTTAACGAGCTTCGCACCAAAGTCTGGAGTACGGGGACCCAACACGCTAACCAATGCGCTACTGGGGACAAAATAAAATAGAAAAATTATATTGTACTACCGAGTGTTTTTCAGCATGCTCGGCAAAACTACAATAAACCTGTGTACACCTTTTGAAAACCGTTTGTGTCGGGCTGCAACACAAATGCTCCCATGAAGGTTCACTCTCCTCAATAAAGAGCTCGCCAAAAGCCCGGCATTCTTATGCAACAATTACTTTTTCCACGACTCATTTCCAAACGCGATTGAAATTGAGCCCGATTTCAATCGCATTTCAAAAAATGATTCTCTATTCTTGGGCCCTCTTCTTGCACGAATACCGATTAAGGAGTCTCCAAAACTTTTTGCAGAAAGGCTGGATTGGGGATCTGTTGCCAGGAGATAAAACAGTAAATATAAATGAGAGATGAACCTAATAAATATTTCTAGATCAGCGTCTAGTACAAAATTGAAAGTTAGAGTAAAAAGAGACACTCTAAGAAGGATGAAAATACATACGTTATTTTGAAAAGCAATATTTAATCTGATTTTGACATTACACAGTAATCGGGAACCTGAATATTCACGAGGAATCAATCAAACTGCATAGGAACTTCGGCACGTCGACTCAGGGCAGACGACTGATGAGAATGATAGAATTTCCGATGACGATATGCAGTGGATACGACACAAGACGCTACGCGCAAATATCACCGGAAAGCAAAGAAATTGTTACGCACATACAATGATATGAAACGGGGGCCTAACAATAGTGATGTTGGTGATGACAGTGTCCAATAAATAACATGACAAGAGGACCGGCCTTTTACGCGGTTGGAAAGGTTTGCGACGCCGTCTTTTTAACCGCGCTTATTTTTGCGACGGTAGCACCGGGCCTGCTGAAAGCGAGCCGTGGGCTGGGCTTTATTGGAAGAACTGCGGCCAACCACGGGCTGATTGGAAGGCCTCCGCGTGTGGGATTTGTAGAAGGGTGTAGCGCTCTGTGGTGTTCGTCATTCTTCAACTTGTCCGTCGTTTTTTTAGCGCTTTTACCTCCTATTCGTGTGGGATTTGGCCCGCTGACCGAAGTTTAAAGACCCCTGGAGTTGTAGCTACAATAAAGAGTTTATGCTAGAAGTCACTTTCCTAATGATAAGCTAACTTAAATTTATATGAGAATAAGACACTGGTTTTCCCCTTTAATATGTTTGAAAGGTACCACTGCCTACTGAGTTATGGTGGAAGTCGACATTGGACGTGAAAGTTGGGATGGATATCCCCTTGAAAAATCATCCTTTATTTTCCAAGCCCAAGCTGTTGGGATCGATACATTTTTAGCTACATAAATGAAGTGGAAACAATTAATATTCGTGCATGTGTTCAGCTGTCATAACTTTAAATGTTGTTTTGGTATCCGGCCATGACGCGTTAGAATGGATCTCGAAGTCCACCTGGGCTGACTGTTTTTATTCGAAGGGTCAACTCACAGTGTTGCTTTTGCTCTTTGGACTACGATGTGAATAATATCTACTGCTCTATTCCATTTCACATTATCCGACCACAGCCAGAGCGACTATCCGACGGACCGATGCCAATAAGTGAATAGTCACGTCTTTCGTCGCCTTTGCGTCTAGGAAACAGCGCCGTCTAACTCAGTCGTTGATGTGTCCTGCTGTCGCCAGTCGCGATCCGGCCGGCGTCCCAACAGCTGTGGTTATGTGGGAGACGCCTGTTCTGCTGCCTGTCGATCTCCAGTGTGGCAGTCCATGGAGGCTTCAGCAGCCAGAAATTCGGACGCCTGTCGACAGCGACACTCGCGTTCGCTCTTGCTACTCAAAAATTCTCGTCAGCATTTCTACAACCAACCGCAAGGATCGCCAATTGCAACAGCATGACGCTTCGGCTTCTGTGACGTCATTTAATGCCACTTGGGGACAACTTTTGACATATGGACAGCATAGGACGCTAAACAGATCAGTCGAAGACGCGCTCCAGGCACCATAGTCGCACGGCGCATTCACTACGCATGATTCTTTTAGCCGGTAAACGCATAAAGACGACCAGCGCCATGACGATACACTTCCGGTGCTGCTTCAAGTCTTCGGCGGATCGCAGCGTTGAGCGCGGTCTTACTTATTTTGATATTGAGAATAACTTAAATGACTAGGGACGCCCAGCTAAGTATCATGCTTTTGCCTGCCAACTTCTGGTCAAATTCAAAAAAGCTCTTGATTAAATAGACATCTTTATCAATATGCGAGAGTATATATACAGTGTCATTTCTCCCTATCCACTACAGGCAATGGTTACTTCACGCCTAATGGCAATCAGTGATTGGCGACACTATGTTCCTGCAATTTATATTACAAACAGAAGGTACGCTTCGCTGTAATATTTTAAAGCTGTCCACTCGGGTTTTAAGTGTAGAGACGTGCAATAAAAGGGCGGTTGGAACAACATCTCACACTCAGCCGGTTTCCTGCGCCATCGATCGACAAACAATGCACACTCGCAAAATAACGAAAATAAGAAGAAAAACATAGCACATCCGTGTTTTTGTATCTTGACTCACCGCTGCAACAAAGAACAAAGTGAATTGTACGGAGAGTTTATTGACATGTGAATTCCAATAACAATGCACTCCTACAGGAAGTAAATGTACAATGCCGTAGTAGCGACTGAGCGCACCCTAAACACTAACAAAAAATACATTATTTTTGTTTAGCGAAGCTGTTTATGGTGTGCGTTTCGTGGAGTTTCCATACGCGTCAACAAAACCTCTACGCTCGCACAGCCGATCGCGCGTCCCCCGCACCCCCCCCCCCCCCCCCCCCGCATAAAAGATTCGAAGTAAATAACCAAAATAAAGCCTTGACGAACGCGCGTGCAAGATGCTATTTGTTTTAGACTTTTGCTTTAGAAAAGAGACCGCTGCAGACACAGGCACGTGCGGCGCGTGGGACACCCTTCCCGGCATTCTCCTTGGTGCTGGGGTAATATAGAGATATACTCTGTTTCATACACTCTTAGAAAAAAGGGTCAGTATAGTCCTCCCTAAAGGGAGGAACGCTCTTGACACATATGTTCCTTCAGAAAGGGAGAAACTTTCGTCCCTTAAGCAGGGGAGGAAAAGTTCCTCCGTAGACTGCATCTCATTATGGCGGCCACGAATCGAGCAAATTGAGCTCGGTAAGGCTTAACGAGAACACTAAGTCTATTGCACGAAGCGAGAGGAGCAGGAAATAAAAACGTAACACGAGCTTTCCGCGAACTGTATTTATTTCCGAAGTTTCTTTACCCCTGCAGGTAAAGAAACTTACATTTCGAAAGCATGCAGTCACTCAGTCTTCTCATCGTCAGCACTGCGATGTTCAACGGAGACAACCGGCACTCAGTTCGCGCACTTTATGTCCTACCTTCGCTATTCCTCGAGCCACAATTCCTTCGTCAACCGTTCCGTCAACCGCACATCACGGAGGAGTGAAAATCATTCGTCCGCAAAACCAAAAGCCGCTCTCAAAAAAAAGCAAATCCGAAGCAACCTCTTGGCTTATCTCAGCACGGTAACACGAAATTATAGCGTAGCCGCGTAGCGTAAAAGGATGTTAAATCGCTTGCCACCAGATGGCAGGGTCAAGCAGAGTAATCGCACGTAGCTAGGCTAGGTGGCGCTAGGTACCGCCAAATTCATGTTTTACAAAAAAATATTTTTATTTTCTTACGCCACAATTGCGTTTCCTTTTCTTCGGAATCTCTAACACATGTAGACACGTTGCGCACACTACAAACATCAGGTCAACATATATTGAACGCATACACAGGCATCGCACATACAGACAACAATACAACAGCACCAACAGCACACTACCCCGATCACTACTACCGAGCCCTGCGTTTCCGTCTTTTATAGTGGTCGTTTTGAACGTACGGAATTTTTCGGTGACTCCCTAAGCAAAAAAAAATATTCCGAACATGTTCATTTTTTTCCAGCAATGTCATACATCTGAGGCTATTTTTAATGGCTCAGGGGATGAATCTCTTATTAAAAAGAAGACGCTCGATCATGCCATAATTATTTGAAAGCCAATAAATCGAGCCGCTCCAATGTGGTTCTAAGCCATGAGTTTGTTTTCCCGCACGGCCCTTCGTAGCCAGTATTTATATTGTAGTGTTCGTTTTTCTATTTGTGCTGTTCACGCAAAGCTGCAATTGCCGTCTTGAATTAATCTCTGTAGAGCGGATATCCACTCGGCTGGAAGTGATGCTTCACGGGCACAGAAATCGTTTTTCGATCAACTTGAATGCAGTCAAAGCCGCGACTTCCGACAACTGTTAAGTGTACGGAGCTGCGCCGTTGCGAGCTCGAAAACTTCTAGCGCTCATCCCAGCGCGCCACTTTGAGGGCAGTTTCTACAGGAACCGTAATATATTTAAACAGAAAAATAAAGGATAGCGTTTTTTGTTTTTTTTTCGATTTTGCCTGTCTTTTTTTTTTTATGCTAAACTTCCAGTATAAATATACGTACTTTCCGTCATACTTTCGTAGTGTTGTCTTTTCCCCAGAGCGCAATCGCTCTCGGGGACCGACAGTCACATTGGCCACTGTACGATAGGAGCTTACCGTTCAGACCACCGTTCCAACATGACTATCCACACGTCGATCGACTGCACCTAATCCCTCAAGTGGTTTTAAACTCTTTAATGTAAAGCGGAATGTCATCCTGCGACACCCCGGCCCCTCCGATAACGGCCCGACCAGCGGCATCAGTGCCCGACAGTTTACGTCATCTCATCTTGTTGTTACACCACTGATACGCGAACACACAGTCACATCGGCGATAATTCCAGTCTTCTGTTCACAACCCACAACACTGCCATCACGATGTCGCTGACACGAAGAAATACAGAGCCACGTTGACGATGTTGCTGACACGCAGAAGAATCACGTTGAACGCCGGTTGGCACTCGGCACGGGACAGCGGAACCGAACTCAGCACGGAAGGCACCCAAGCAGCCGGCAGGAAAACCTGCCTTCCTTGGACGCAGTTCCCGCGATTTCCATAACGTCGAAAACGTCGACACAGTTCCTCGTGGTTTCGCTGCTGTAGTTCCGCGTGTGTCCCGCAAATTAGAGCACTATATAGCTCCTACGGAGCAGAGTAGCGCAATCCTTTGAACCTCGTGTTTTGCCGACAAGATGGCCGACAGAGCAGCTCGACGCGAGTCACGTGGTACTCAGGGTTCCAAGAGGCGGCCCGCCCTATGGGAGAATACATGGAGATCGATACAACACGACTGATTAAAAAATGAACGGCGAGTTCACACTTTTCAAAACTAGTCTGTCGTGACGTTAGTAAAGCACTAAACACTTTGTCAAAGTTTTAATAATATCGAATCCGTGTGCAAATTTTGAGAAGGCAATTTCCAAGGCAATGGCGTTTGAAGCAGACGATTTTTGATCGCAGCGGAGATGGGCTTTTCGGGTTGGCCGGAGCGGGTCACGTGAATGGTGTGACGTCGCCGTGTCGTCTGCTGCATGATGCCGCTCAAGCAATTTTTAAAAAAAAGTCAGGTTCTTGCGAATCACAAAACTTAGCGCAAATTATTCTAAAATGTTCCATTATTATGTCAAAAATGATTGCCATTCCGTATATTCCCACAATACTGAAGAAACAACGATTTTCTCACGTTCTCCATGCATTTCTGACCGCAGTTGGAACCTCCGGGCGTTCGCCGCTAGTCACCGAGAGGCGGCGTTCTAGATTGCGCTACTCTGCTCCGAAGGAGCTATATAGTGCTCTACCGCAAATTGGACACGGCCACTGATCTCTATGTCTATTTGCTGGATCGCGTTTGACCACCTCCTCCTATGGACCGGAATGCGGTCACTGGCGGCCATCTTTAGGTAGAGTTATATCATCTCTAGCCATCATAGTAATATGGCGGACAGCGCAATGGCGGCAGGCTGCCATAAAATAGCCGTAGATCTAGTACACTGTACCGTGGGTGACATTTCGTGCTTGATTGAAGTTGTTCGACGAAGCAGATTCTTGAAACCCGGCGTGAACGGTAGCCTCATCTTTGAGGACCCGGCAAAAGTTCTAAGAAAGCGCAGCACCGGGGGAAAGCAGCACAGCTCGCATCGAAAGCAGACTCCGTACCGTCGTCTGCTTTCGATGCTTCTTTCGATGCGACTTTCGATACGTGCTGTGCTGCTTTTCTCCCGGTGCTGCGATTTTGTGAAACTTTTACCAGGTCCTCAAAAACCGGACTACTGTTCACGTCGTGTTTCAAAAACATGTTTCGTCAAATAATTTTAATCAAGCACGCAATATCACCCACGCTATTTTGACCAACCCACCTGCCAAAACGCTATCTCCCATGGATGGATGATAGCGGCTGCAGCAGCTTACATTGGCTAGAGGTGATATAACTCTACCTAAAGATGGCCGCCAGTGACCGCATTCGCGGAGCGGGCAAACGCGATCCAGCAATTGTCATAGAGATCAGTGGACACGGGCGACCCTGTGTATGTAGCGCTGCTGGCACTGCTCCGGAACTTCGCTGTTTCTAGCGGCTTCGTTAGCTCGTTTGATAAAATTAGTGGTAAAAACGTCAATGCAACCGAAATGTTCTGCGCGTTTGGACTAGAAGACGGAATTACAGGCGGCCTTTGCTGCCGCTGAAGCTCAATCAACTCAACATTAATTTATTAAACAACGTGCGCGATGTGCTCGAAAAACGAAACCGAAAGAAGATGGGTCGGGAGGGCGAAAGCTTTCTCCGGTCTGCCTGGAGGAGGAAAACGTCTCGGAGAATAATAAGGACTTTAATTTTCCTTTCATCGGTCTGGGTTTGTTTATGTGTGTTTTGGTAAACAAAAATTAGAAGAAAAAAACTTTCCAAAAAAAATAAAAAACAAAACCCACTTTTCTGGGGATCGAACCGTTGACCACTTGGTCAGTAGCGCGATGTTCTACCCCTGCGCCAACTGAACAAGGAGGAACTAGCCCTCCTCCTTTCCTCTGAATTGCCGTTCCTCCCTTCTCTGGGCAACTTGTACGCAACAAGGAGGAACAGTCGTTTTTGCTACCTTTCTCCTCCCTTTTTTCTTAGAGTGTACTTAGCGTGCAACGCTGTGAAAGCTACTGGCGCGAGCGCGTGGCTTCATCTATGGTTTTGTTTGAGCGAGAACGCGTGCAAATGATCAACGAGATCAAGCCCCACGCTCGCGCCAGTAGCTCTGACAGGGTTGCACGCTAAGTATGAAACAGAGTATAGGTATGTCTAGGACATTAGTTATCAAATAAAAACACCATTTTTAAGATCAGTAGACTCTCAAGTAGATAGTAAAGCTTTCTCAAAGGTTTGCCGCTGTGCGACCCGCGTCGGCCACGTCTACGCTCGCACCGCCCTCTCTTTGTCGTCATTTCAAACCGCGTGCGTGCCTAGTTTCCTTCCACCCTCCCGGGGTGGCGGTCCCCAAGCGAGTGTGTACTTTCCGCCGGGTGGCGGTCCTGTCGCGCGTGTCTAGTTTTCTCCGTCTCCTCGGGGTGGTGTTAGACGTCCATGCGAAATAATGACCACCCCTTCAGACAGCAATAAATGTGTGTGCGTACCTTTAGTCGCGCTGACCACCGATGAAGACAATAAATATATGTTCGAACCTTTCTTCAAAAGTCTGTGTCACGTCTGTGTCGTATGGTAAACAGCTTCGCTGGTCATCCCCCTTGGCAGAGTGGAATGGATCCTGATTTTTTTATTTTTTTGGGGTATTTGGTTATGTTTGATATTCGAGCACGGTTCGAATATCAAACATTGTGAAACCCCTTTAGGCTCACTGAAGGAGTGGGGAAGGCGAAATGAATAATTCTTACCTGAACAGCCTCCCAAACTTGTTTTGTTCGGAACAGCGCTAAAAGACGTAGGACCGGGACGAGGAAACACAACGACAGAGCGCTGTCTCAATGTTTTCTTCAATCTTGTTGTTACTTTTGCGCTATTTATTTGTGATCACTGAACAGCAAATTTTCCTCAAGACTTGCATTATTTGCACTCTTCACGTATTTCCTTCGTTGTCAGAATAAAGATAATTTGCGAACACTCCCCAGCTCCACGTCCCCCAATAGACGGAGCTAAACCTACACTCCGCGCTCGTGCACAACACTCAAGTACACCACAGCCACAAGAAAGGTCTTGCTCGGGGAGAGGCTGATTGGACGTGAAGGCGTCTCTAAACGCCCCTCCGCGAGCCCAGAACTTGGTCGCTTCTGCGCCGAAGCTTTATCGAGCAGGACCATGGCAGTGTCATCGTCATGCCTTGGGTTAGTAAAGCTAGCTAGTGGCGCTTCGCGCGACGCCTATCACGGTATTATATATCGATATGTACATCACAGCGGCGTACGATTCTCTATCGCGGTTTCAAACGTCGATTTTTCTCTTGGACAAAGTGGTGCCACGGTATGATGTCAGAGTTTCGTGGGACTGTGGAGCGGCGAACCGGTTCGGTCCGCCCCCGCTGGCGTTTTTTGGTCATCTTCCTCGTGTGGATTTGCTTAAGAGACGAACGAATCGCGGACATGTCGTCACGTTATCAATCCGTCCGCAGATCAGTCCGTCGTGTGAATCGGACATTAAGGAAGAAGAAAGCAAACATACACGTCAAAATAGAAAACTAAATTTGACGGCTGTCGGCACGTTTGTTCCGCGGTGCCGAAGTCCGGAGCCCCCAAGAGGTGAAGCCGCGACGAGCGCGATACGGCGACGTCGGTCGCCGGGACGGCGGTCGCCAAGAGCCGGCGCTGTTTCAAGAAATTGATTTGTGTAAGTATTCTGGAAACAGCATGTGGCCTGTTTTCTTATGTCCTTTTTTATTTTAATCGTCTTTCGACTGGTCCTGTCTTTTTCCTCTTCAACTCAGTCGTTCGAGTAAGTCATTCGGGCGTGCGGTGTGGCTATGTCCCAAGTAGCACAACTCGCCGGTTTGGGACTGGGGCGGTACCGGTCTGCCGGTAAGATCCTACTGGGGCGACGCTCGGAACGCACCGCGGGGCGACAACGGGTCAGTGAGATTGCCAGTCACTGGCCAGTGACTGGGACTGACTGGGACGCCCGGCACTGAGCGTCCCAGTGAGTTCCCGGGATGCTGCCAGCACAAACACCCAGCGTAGTACCAGTAATGCGGTAAGATACCAGCAAGACCCCAGGCTAGCGGGCTAAAACCGTACAGTTCCCGGTCTTGTTTAACAGGCTAACATGTGGTTTTGCAATTCACACCGGAATAGAAAAAATGAAGTTCATTACAAGGGTAATTTTAACAAATAATGAGTCTAAACAATTATTTTTCACTCTCTGCCACATCCATCTGTCCGTCATACATAGGTAGTAAATAAATCATACAAAACTGTTACCGTAATTGTTTATTGTCAGTTGCAGTGAAGCTACAGCACGGCTGGTAATCACGGGTTTGTCGCCAGAGGAGTGCGCTGAATGAAAGAGGCTGCATGCCACGGGCCTAGGAAAGTTTCTTTACACTTCTCATGCAGCTTGTGATGCAAGTCGACCTTGCACCCGGGAAGGTGAGTCCTTCATTACAGCACCTGTAAAGAGAATCGACATCGCAGTAAAATGACAGGGTAAATCAATACCAGCTTTACATGATAATTCAGATATTCCAAAATGGGGTGAGGGACATAAGAGAAGCAGCCCATGTAAAAGGAAAACTTTTTGTAGCTAATGCACTAATTGCCTTTATTATATTTTCAATCTGGAAACTATATAAAAAAAATACTTTGATTGCCCTAAGGGACACCAGCAACAACACACTGGATGACGAAGGGGCAAAACTGGTCCAGTTGTCTCTAATCAAGGTCAGCTATTGGTATGAAAAAGGCCCACTTCAGAGAAAGGAACGTGGAAATCATTTTTTTTAATACAAACTGGCATGTCAAGAGACGGGCGAGCTTGGCGGAGTAGTCGGCACATATAGTTTAACATCGTCGTTCGTCACGATATGTGCGCAAGATCCAGCATTTTTAGGTAAATATAGCGATTCATTGGTCTTACTGAGACAATGACAAATCATATCCTTGACATATTCGCGACTCCAGCAAAACGGACGGCATTAATCGGGAAAACCGGGAACCTGCTGGAATAGGTTACTTTGCGCCTCTCCGCGTCTCTGGCGGCTTTCGCCGACACGTGTTGGCGGCGCGGTGGCGAACAATGTAATTTGACGAAGGTCCGAATATTTCTCAATTCTGCCCGAGTGTTCATCAGTGTGATGAAGCCTCAGTCGATTGTTTCCTTCCATCATGTGTTTGGAATCCCGTTTACTCCACAACACACGGTCGCGTGCGTTCGCTTTCTTGGATGGAGAGGAATCGCGGAAAAACGTTTTGATTTCTTGTCTGCCTCGAATCACATTCAAAGGGACGACTACTTGGTAGCTGATAAGTGGTTTCTTTATAAGGATGTAGAACAGTGGACTGAGGACGACAGACGAGGTGTTTCACTGGAGGGAACCCCAATTTTGCAGTCAGATAGATGCTTTTTTTGAGTTTGGTTGTGTTTGATTAGCTTCAAGATTGAGCCGCCCACGCCGGTAGGTGCATTGGGTGTTCATCTTGGCTGCTTTTCGCCATAAAAGCTTCTGGACCTCACCCAAAGAGTTGGGCTGATTTCGCAATTACTTTATTCCGGAAAACCTGCTCGCTGCATACGATTAATGAGGGAAATTTTCTGCTTTCAAAAGGTGGGGGACACATCTCGCAACGTTAGAAGCTGTCACGACATTATTATCTATCGTGCCTCCAATATTCATATTATACCCCCGTCGAAGCCAGCAGCAATATACGTCTACATTGCTCAGGTTGTCCGGCCACAAAAGATACTCCATTTCTCCGTTACGGATTAGAAGTCAAGTTCAATGCAGAGGGGTTCTGCGTGAATCTCCGATGAAGACTCTCTTCAGTTTGTCCAGATTCGTCTCCGTGCTGCCGGCTAGAACCTTTTGGCTGAGCTTAAGTAGTATGTTTCTGCCTGTCAAATATACTTTTATTCAGCAGTTCACCTAATGGCTAGTCAACTAAGCTCGTATTTCAACACGAAGAATGGACTAATATCGCTTTAGTGGGACGTAGTATGTAATATAATACATAACCCGCATATTCGTCAAAATGACTTCTCGATTGCTACAAAAACCTGAACGTAAAGAGGAGTATCAGCTGCTTAGTGGGGCGCCAGCGGGTTAACATGCTCCTTGGCTCAAGAAGCGCTTGCTTAATTTTCGTAATTTTCCTGCAGCCTGTGGTGTTGATTGAGCGGACGACTAGAGCTGTTTCTTAATACGCACAAAAGCTCGATTTCGCGGACAGATTAGTCGTATGGTCCAGGCATGCCAGTTTGCTGGAAATTACTCTCGGTGGAACAATTCTGTGGTCATCAGCGCTTTCCTTAGCTGATCAAAAGTGATTAGAACCTATTACCGTCTCTCCGGAGCCTATAGTTTCAATATTGAAAAAAATCTCCGAAAAACAAATTTGACATGAAGAACAAAAAGCACCGGGAAAACAAAACTATGCTCTGCAATTTATGTACACCGGCTACATTTAACCGTCGCAGTTCGAATACCTATAAAATAGGGCATTAAACAAAAGAAAATCTGTTAAATTGAATGCGCTACCCATTCAGGCGGCCCGGCCGAGCCGATGCGACCTGTTCCCAGCCGCCATGTTTGTTTGCTGGTGGCGCCCCCTATAGGTCGGTGGAGTCGCAAATACAGCTCATTGTTGTACACATACTAATGAGATTGGGTAGACACATGTAAACATATAATGTACTGCAGAGTATGACCCCCGTGTTCCCACATAATCGCAACCTGACGACAAAAACTCCATCTGCAGATTTCATCAAATAATAAATAGCGACTTACAAACTAGTATATATTATAAGCGTCCACCATCAAACTCACATTTAGTGTTTATCATCAGCATGCCCCATTGCCCTTGAAAATGCCCACAAGCCTCACTTACTTTAAGCATATGACATCACATGACAAGAAACATTCCATCGGATCATTTTTAAGATGTTTACAGGTGCGAACAGTTCAGGCAAATCAATTGAAAGATACCAAATCAGTAGTGAAGCAGTGTACAGTGGTTGGTAGATTCAGGTTAATATGTATGGGACATCTATTTTCTAAGTAACATTGTTTACCTGGTCAATTTTCTTTGCAGACCCATCACATACTGAGACAAGGTTTTGAATACAGTGGTAAACAGAAAGGAGGAGTGCGTTCCAGATTTTGTTTTGCACAAGCTATATGGCAACTGACTTCATCCTCCTAGAATTTATTGAAGTGGATCTGGGTATAATAATATCTAGCCCGACAATACTGCCAGGAACACGTCTCAATACCTGTCAGAAAGGAGTAGAGGAAGCTTGAATCATAATTTCTGTATTGCGAAGAGAGCTGCTCATACTGAGAATTGATGTGTGCAATGTCGGCCATCCCTCTGCCTGAACCATCTATGCGTCAGCCACCCCCTATCGGAAAAAGTTTTAGCTGGGCGCTTTTTACGACTGCTCCGCTCAGCCACTGAGCGAGAAAGCCACCAGGCATGCGCGTAACGCTCAGCCGGCAGTGGCGATCGGGATGCAGGAATTGTCCGCTCCATCGGCAGCTGCACTCCGATTGGTCGTTGCTGACTGAGCGTTGTGCGCATCCAGGTGCTTTCCTTTTGAGTGGAGCGGGTCTAACAATGCTCAGATAAAACTATCTAATGTCTATGTCGCAGCCTCAACAGCCAAACGTGCAGTCTCTTCTTCCTCGCTTGCACAATAGACCAAAATTGCACTGCATACTGCTTTAGAGGCTTGCTGGCATGTTTCAAACTCACTCTCTGCAGATAGCTAGGACTGTCGGTAAGCGAGGAAAAAAAGAAGTGTGAACACATATCATGCACGCCAAAAGAAAACATCAATGGCACTACACGAGACTGCATTAAAGTTGCCAATTGGGCGTGTTTTATACCGCACAGCCACTGTGTGTACACAAGTCAACTGGCTATATACATACATACCGCTCAGCACACCACAGCTAGGCTGAATCATATAAGTGTCACACTTGCCGAGCTTCAAGTACAGTCGTGATCTCTACGAGTGTGAACAAGCGATGGTTGACTGCTCAGTACTGGGAGCATTAAGCACCAGCTGTCTTGCTCTCCTTTTAAAATGCCTTGCGAACCAAGCATGGTAAGTCGTCTGATAAGGAGAGAATGTCACCACGGACAGCACTGAGCAGTTGATAATCACCTGCTTACCTACACATGGATCAAGTCTCTACCTGGCCGAAGTAGGCAGTGCATGTGCAGCAGAAACGGCTCTACTGAAATCTCAAGATGGATGAAAGATCAGAACAGGCTTGGTAAGGTTTCACGTTGTAAGTATGCCCGTGCAAATTTCACTTTCTAAAACATGAAAACGCATTTCAAATTGTCATCCAGGACAAGCTGCTATTACGCAGCTGTATATATAAGCCAGCTTAACATCAACAACCTTTGCAGACTGCCATGGACCTGATTTTCGGCTCGGCTGGTGATGCAGGAACGAATTGGCCAAGTCGATGCTAGCTTCCGTTCGGCGAGGGCTGCACTGAGTATAAAAGTGAAAAAAGTATTGTAGATTATGTGAAACAAACAAAAAAACAAAAGTAATCCTAGTATCAACAATTCGCTAGAGGCACTGAAAACAAAAATCAGAGCTTGGGTCAATTATGTTAATGCAATATACTTCGGACACATACCATGACTGCAGGTAAGATATTTGCTGCCTTCAATCTAGATATGCTTGAAAATTTACAAGCCAAATAACAAATATTTTATAAGCTGAAATATATTTCGATGGAACTACAAAATCTGACTATCTCTGCAAATATGCTGCTATCTAGTAAACCAGAGATGAGTAGAATTGGATTAAAGCGACCCCCTTACAAAGATTGAAGCAAAACAACTATGGAGTCTGCCGTGCCACTACAACAGAAACGACGCTACAGTGATCTCGTGGAGATCGGAGTTCGGAACAGGTGTGAAGGGTTTGGCACGAGAAATATGCCAATGTCATTATTCATTTTTGCAACATCAAATTAACTCTGAAAGTGCGACCAGCTACAGGGTGTATTCACGCAAATCTTGCGAGTGTTCAATAGACGATCTGCAATTTTCCCAAGCGCCGTGGCCCGTGTGCGAGGAATCGGGAGAGACTGTCCCTCGCCTGGCCGCTCTGCCTCGAGATCGCGTTGCCTTGTCGCAAGTCTCCTCTTAATCCTTTGTTTTTCGATTCCATTACCTATTTTATTTATACCAGTGTATTTTTTATTGCTTCAAGTGTTCCTATTCTCTTCTGCGTGCAATATTTCTTGCATATATATAGTAGTTGTGCCTTCATTTCGCCTTTTTCGACGGGAGTGCCGACGGACAACACGCCGCTTTGCGCGTCGTTCACCGGGTGAGTACTACCTTTGCTACCGATTCCTATCTCGCTGTTAGCTGTTCATTTTGGTTTATTTGACCCGTCTGCAGTCCAGAGGAGCCGTTTATGAACACCCGCGCACATGTCATAGGGGTAGGCAGAGCTCTGAATCAACAATCGCGACGCAAGAGCCGAGTGCGCTGTGATTGGGTCGCCCGCGCTCGGTCCGTTGACTCGCACTGTAGGGTATGCCTTCGAGTGCCGCTTAACTTGACCAGGATACAGCACGCTGCTTTGCCGCGCAAATCATTTGTCCGAATGCCTGCGAAACCGTAACACTGTTAGGTATATCCAACGCTGCGGCGCCTGACAACTGCACGCAGCGGCGCGAGCCTCTAGCAAGCGCCGGCGGTTCAACGTTGCGGCTTGTATGCGCTTTTGGCACGCATTCATGATCAGTCTCCTCGGCGGTTGTCAGTTGCTGGCAACTTAACTCGAGCATCAGCTGGCATCTTGACTCGAGAAATAAAATTATCGAAGGATCTACGAGTTTCAAGGTGACTGCCTGGGTGACATGACATATCTGCACTTAAAGAGGGTGTTTGCAACTGACAACCGCTTAGCAGATGGATTAAGAAGGCATAACATAAGCGTATACAAGCCGCGACGTTGGACCACTGGCGCTTGCGAAGGGCTCGCGCCGCTGCGCGCAGTTTGTCAGGCACCGCAGCGTTGGATATGCCGAACGGTGTTACGGTTTCGCAGGCATTCGGACAAATGATTTGTGCCAACGCATCTCTGCACTTGAAAAAAGGGCGTTGGCAACTAACAACCGCTCAGCAGATAGATACGAAGGCATGCCATAGGCGCATTCAAGCCGCGACATTGAGCCGTCGGCGTTTGCGAAGGGATCGCGCCGCAGCATTGCATATGCCTCAGCTTCGCAAACATTCGGACAAATGGTTCGCGGCGACAAAGCGGCGTGCTGTACCTTGGTCAAGTAAGCAGCACTCGAAGGTACATGCCACAGCACGGGTCAACGGGGCGAGCGCAAGCGGCGCAATCACAGCGCACTGGGCTCTCGCTTCGCGATTGTTGATTCAAAGCTCTGCCTGCCCCTATGACATGTGCGCGGGTGTTCATAAATGGCTCCTCTCGACTGCACGCAGGTCCAATAAACCAAAATGAACAGCAAACAGCATGATACGAATCGGTAGCAAAGGTAATACTCACCTAGGAAACGACGCGCGAAGCCGCGTGTTGTCCGTCGGCACTCCCGTCGAAAAAGGCGAAATAAGGACACACATACTATATATATACAAGAAATATTGCATGCAGAAGAGAACAGAAACACTTAGAAGCAATAAAAAAAATACACTGGAATAGATAAAAATAGGTAATGGATTCGAAAAACAGAGGATTAAGAGGAGACGAGCGACAAGGCAATACGATCTCAAGGCATAGCGGCCAGGCAAGGGACAGTCTCTCCCATGACTCCTCACGCGCGGGTCAGGGCGCTTGGGGAATTTCGCAAAAGGTCTATTGTAGGCACAGTGCCCTGGCTGTGTTCATGTGCGATATATGACCAAATACCATAAACCAATACTGCAAACTTCTCCGAAAACCAATGGGTGCGGTGGAGAACAGCGTGAGTAGCGCTGCTCACCACTCTTGCCGTTCATTCGTGTTTGTGTGTTGCCACTAACAAGCGCACCAATGGGAAGGCTTCAGCCTTTACTAGGAACACTAAATGAACAAATAAAAATACAAACACAACACACACAGCAATACTTGCAGCAAGTCGAGACGCACTTCTGTTGTAAACTCAGCATTCCTCTTACGAATGGAATGCGCAATTCCCCTACAGCATTTCATTCCACGCGAGTGGCATCGGAATTGCTAAAGGCCAGTCCATAAACACAGTCTGTGATAAAAACAATCCTAGCAGCAATAAGTTGCTATTATATTGCTCAATATATAAGCACCTTACCATGAACAGCCTTGGCAGTCTTCCATGAAGCCTGGCCTTCAGCAGAGGAGGCTGTCATTCTATGTCGTCCCAGGACACTCAGATCAGGTGGCGAAAGTGAATGCCAACTTGTACTTGGTAAGGGCTGCAGTAAGTATAAGGATGAAAACACAGATTAAAATATTCGGTAAAAAATATCATGGACCAACTTAAAAAAAAGTGCACGAAAAGAAAAGGACAAAAGGACAGGAACACGCAGGACGCATACTGGTGCACACTCACAACTTGATCTATTGAACACAAAAGAAAAAAAGAAGAAGAATCAGAGAAATCAGAAAGGCTGTGTTCGAAGAATATGAGCTTCAGAAACCGGGGCGTGAGCCAAAGATGTCAGGTAGATCGTTTTACAGACACTTTGGAATTAACAACAACCTCTCCATGTAACAAGGTGATGAGTTTATTCTGATTGAACATCTTGAGAAATAAGACAAAAAACAAGGAATAAAGGACAGGAATACATACACTACATACCAGTGCAGACTCCCAACTCACTCAAATTGGAGAAGAAAAAGAAAATAAAGAATGCGGAAGGAGCTTTAGCAAAAGTTCGAACAGGTCCAAGTGGGACGTGCTAATTCACCCAACACGATTTTCTTGGCAGCTCAGGTAACAGACGGATGTGCCGACACATTGGTCGCCCATACTACGAATAATAAAGGCCTAAAATAATCCCCTTGTATGTTTTTCATAGTATCAGCTGATTATTCACGTTTTCTATAAAAGCCTCGTCCCACTAGAGCGGCAAACACCGATTTTGTCCGACGACACCACAAAGTTCCGTGTCGGCAATGCTGTCCCACTGCAACGACAACACCCGCGACAATCGCCGACAAGCACTGACAAACCATTGACGACGGACGAGTTCTTGTATGTCGTTGGACTTGAAGCGCAGCAAGCAGTCCTGTCGAGGAACATCTCTCGGATACAAACTTATCCGCCTCGCCCGTTTGTGCCCTCTGTTGCCTCTCTTTCCACCCTTCTGCCCTTCCTCCCGTGGCTTGCTCCGCCGCTCGATCTTCAGAGAAGCCCTTGGCGGCCTCTCCTCATTCCCACAGTTCCGGTCCCTCGATTGCTCATAGTGGTCGCGGGCGCGCCGCTAGCGCCGGGCAGTCGTGTTGCCCGGCGCAGCCGTTTGTCTGTGTATTTTGAAGTGTTTTGTTGACAACTCCAGTTCCACTACGAAACAAGTTTCCTTGTCCCCGTGTCCTGCGTCGTGTCCGCCAGGTGAGCTGGTTTTGCTCGCAAAAACTTGGTGCGCGATTTGGTGCTTCAAGACGTCGAGGTCTACGCCCCTGCATCACGATGGATACACCCATGTTTGAGGACTGACCAAAGTACGACCGCTCACCACGAAGTAGGACACGACGTTCCGCGACAAGCGAGAGACGAGAGGCAGACGAGAGACGAGAGGCAGACGAGAGACTTGTCATCACGTTCTGTGATAATCAGGATGCCGTACTGTCCACCAAAAAACGCCTGCCCTAAATCATTCAGATATGAAGTCTTAAACATCCTCAAAATTGGGGTGAAATTCCGTGGTGCTCACCTAGAATTCCTCAAACGACTAAAAAAAAAGAATGATTCGGACATGCTAGTTCGGAAAAAGTTTGGTGTCGATTGTCACGACTGTTTGCGGAAAGTCGCCAACGGCAAAGGCAAATGAAGAGAAGCGCAAGCTTTAATCAAGAAATAAAGTAATCGTCTCCACTTTCACCGTGTTTGTCGGCGCGTCTAATGCCCATAGAGAAAAACCGGAAAACCGCGTCGCCAGACCCCGTTTGTCTGTGAATGTTCAAGTGTTTTGTTGACAACTGCAGTCCCACTAGGAAACGAGTTTCCTTGTCCCCGTGTCCTGCGTCATGTCAGCCAGGTGGGACGGCGGACTCCGACAAACGTGTCGTCTGTCGCTCGTCGAGTGTCGCTGTCTGTCGCTCTAGTGGGACGCGGCTATAAGGATAACATACACGAGCAGTGTAAACAGTGCATAAGTAGGTGACAATTCATCGTAGATTTTAGAGAGATATTGAGCTGTCTTTATGTATTAGCCATCAATCTGTTGCCTTAACTGACAAGGAAATTATGTTTTTAAAAGCTGCTCTAGGTGAATCAGCGCATTCCACTTGGGCCTGTGCTTCAGCTCCTTCCGCATTCTTTATTTCTTCCTTCTTCTCTGTTTATGCGAGTTGAAAGTCTGCGCTAAAGGTGTGGTTTACGCGTTACTCTGCTTGTCTCCTTGACTTTTTGTGGTGAACTATTTTTCAAGGTGTTCAATTAGTACCAGCTCACCACCTTACCACAATCATGCAACAACTATTTCATTTATTAATCCTTAAGGGTCCTCTTTCGAGGACATTACATAAAGTGGGGGCAACACAAGAAATTATACAAGAAATGAAACAAAACAAAAACATAAAGATACATAACAACGCACACTCATGCAACGTAGCTAAAAAAACCTAACTTGGTGTGCAAAAATTCAACATGATGGAGCTTTGGAAACCACAGGGTCAGTTATTGTAATGAGCGATTCTGGAAGACCGTTTCAGTCCACAATTGTGAGTGGGAGAAATGATTTGTTAAAGGCATTACTGGAACCCGATATACGTTGAAAATTGTAAGGGTTATTGAGCCGACGAGATAACCGTGCGGGAGTGCGCAGGAATGAGCTTCGAACAGTGGGCTGGTAGTGGTAAAGTTTATGGACTAAGCAAAGACGGTGCAACCTTGCGGCGTACCTCCAGAGTTGATAAATTTAGGCCCGTTTTTATGGCAGAGACACTGTTTTTATAGTCATAGTTTGATCAAATGTAGCGGGTTGCTCGGTTTTGAATTGCTTCGAGTTGGGTGATCAAGTAATTTTGGTGCGGATTCCATATTCTAGATGCACATTCCAATTTTGGTCGAATGAAAGTTTCGTATGCAAGTTTCCTAAGCTTTGGAAGAGCAGCATTCATGGAACGCCGGATGTAACCAAGGGTCCTTGCTGTGTCCGAAGAAACTGTATTAATCTGATTAATCCATGTCATATCGGAAGTTAGTACGACACCGAGATATTTATACCTATCGACTTCTTCAATGATCTCGCCGCCCAGCACATACTGGAAGGAGGAAGGAACTCTTTTACGAGAAAAGTTGATTAATTTGCATTTAGATTTATTTAGTGGCATCAACCAGTTGTTACACCACTGAGATATATTATCTAGGTTTTTTTGATGAGTTTGCGGTCATTAGGTGAAGTGATCTCGCGATGTAGAACACAGTCGTCTGCAAAAATACGTATGTGAGAAGAAATAGAATTTGGAAGGTCATTAATAAATATTAGAAAAAGAAAAGGCCCAAGGACTGTGCCCTGGGGCACGCCAGATGTGACATTAATTAAATCAGATTTGTACCCATTTAATACTGTGTACTGCATTCGCGAGTCAAGAAAATTACGTATCCACATTAAGACGTGGGGGTCTAGATGAAGGCGAGAAAGTTTAGAGATTAAACGAATATGTGGGACACGATCAAATGCCTTGGAGAAGTCTAAAAATATTGCGTCTATTTCGTTGCGAGATTGAAGGCTGCAATGAAGGTCACGTGTAAAATCAAAGAGTTGCGTCTCAGAAGAGTAACCTTTGCGAAAGCCATGTTAGTGATAGTAGAAGAAGCCATTGTAATCTAAGTGCGACATTATGTGCGAATAAATGATATGTTCAAGAAGTTTCGATGGAACGGAAGTTACTGAAATGTGACGATAGTTAGAAGGCAAGGAACGATCATCACTTTTGTGGACTGGAACAATCCTGGGTGGTTCCCGTTTAGACCCATTCCCAAAACAACCTTCCCGTTTGTACCGTCTCAAAACGACCTTCCCGTTTCATCCTTTCCCATTTCGCCCTTTCCCGAAACAACCTTCCCGCTTCGGCCATCGTTCGGATAGTTTGTATTGTTCGTTAACAGTTGATTAGGTTCTAGTGTCCAGTGTCTGTTCTCCTTCCTCACATCACTTCTCCCTCTCCCGAAACAACCTCGGAGACATGGCACCGTAAGATAAACGCTGTGTCAGGGAGGGCTCACCCGAACATTTACAACTTCATCGACCTACAAACGGGATGAGGACTTGACAAGGATATTGCTACAGCAGCTTTCAAATGGTGGTGCCGTGCGGGCCAGGTGACCGCCGCGAACTATCACAATTGGAGAGTCGCCTTTCTGATGGCGCGATTTTCCTTCTCGACCTCCTCAACCAAGGTGACAGCATTTTGTGGTTTATAGCTTTTGTCTGTGTACGCGACGGTTCTATATTTGAACTTGCAAGAAAATGAAGTCGCAATCATGTGCTCGTCAGCCTGTCCGATTTATCACTTTTAAAAATATCCCGTTCACTATAAGGAAGTTTTAGAATAACGTACGTAAGCGCTTTGGATATCCTAAAAGTAGCGTCGCGATATGAAACCTTGGGCAGCGCTAATTTTTGCTTACTCAAAGTGCTTGCCTGCGTTGCTCTAAGACTGCATTTGGAGTTTTCGTAGACCGCGTTTCCCCTTTCGCTAAGCCCTCCGCAACGAAGAAGCCGCTACTGCGCCTGCGCGCCGATGGCCTTCACTGTAGAGTTCTGGGTATCGTAGCGGGCTGCCGAGGAGCGTCGCGTGACGTCGAAAACGATTTACGAAAGCTCCCTGTTATTGTACAAAGAGCGAAACTGTTAGCGCGAACAAGTGATTGTTGGTTTTAGCTGTTTGTCTAAAAAAAATCAGAAGACTGCCATCAATATTATTAGTGCGTTTGAGAGTGCTCATCTGGGCCGCTAACCTAAGCGGTAAAATGTGGTACCTTCTAACACCATTTCGAAGTAAAATTCGAAAAATTGCCAGGATCGCGTTCGTGGTAACGTTGTCGCGCAGTTTACATAGTCCATTTCGTAATTACACATTTTGGGGACCATCTTGAAAGAAACATTTTAAGTGGTTCAAGTAAAAATATATTTCGTTGAAGCTTGTCTGAAAGTATTGCATATTTTAAGAATACGTTTACAAGCAAAAATATTTCACAAAATAACTGAATTGCTCGCCTGCACCTTTGCATTAATTGCATTAACATGATTTTGGGACATATTCCTATGCAGAAAACTGCGTAAACCAAGATTAAAGCGATGGGCACTTTTTGCGAAGAGGTTGAGATGCGCGGGGTTTTATACCGACGGGTTAAAACGGGATGAATTTAAACGTAAAATATGTCTTGGCTAAAGGTTCAAATATAAAGGGCGTTTCGGGAACGGGTTGAAACGGGACAGCTTCAAACGGGAAGGTCGTTTCGGGAATGGGTCGAAACGGGGCGGTTTCAAACGGGAAGGTCGTTTCGGGAATGGGTCAAAACGGGACGGGTTCAAACGGGAATGGGTTGTTTCACCCACAATCCCACCTACTTTCCAATCGGATGGGAGGCAACCTTCGGATAGTGACTGATTAAATATCAGTTGCAAAATATCACTAGATACAATCTTAGTATTTTTCAAAATCTTCGATGGTATGTTATCTGACGCTGAGGATGATAAAAGCTTGAGCCCATCGATAAGAGTGGCAATACCGGCCGATGAAAAAAAATTACAACCTACACTAATCGCTAAAGGCAGTATCAAACGAAAAAATACAGGGATTGGGTGAGGTATGTCTAACACTATATACTTACACTGAACAAAATATACCTCTCATAAACTGGCGAGACACTACCTTAATTCAGGACATGCTTGTAAATTTCCCCAGAAGCCCCGAAGCGGCATCAAAAATTATTTAGCGGGCACAAATTTTTGCGATCAGGAGCGGTATGCTATGCAAATCACCATGGGATGAATTTATCGCGGCACCAATTTTTGACAATTCTTTTCTGATAACGAATCACGAAAACAAAGTCGTTTGCAGACGACTGCGAGGCGGGAGCTACGGACTTGCTCGATCATTCAATCTCTGCCTTTTGCCTGGCCCAGCTCTCCGGACGCAAATACGCACACAGAATCCACCCGTAGTGTCTAACCTAGAGCTTAGGCGATGGAGGGGCACCGCGCCCTTCCAGACATTCTAGTTTACCAGTGAACAATACCGGTGGAGGAAAGCCGTGCCATGATCTTGGCTGTTGAGAAGATTTGACGTAGTTCCACGGCTCACAGTCGCTTCCTTCTTTTCTGGACACATTTGAAACTAAGGTAAACTCCACGCATCACTACTAATCGGTAAACTGACCTGAAGACAGAGATATGAAAAACCGCACGCCCGGCAAAACGTGCAAAAAAAGGGCTGTGGATTCGATTGGATTGCATTCGTTGGCTATTATGGATGTCTAGCGACTTTACGGAAGCTATGTTCGCGTATCTTCCTCACGCTTGCAATAAAACGGTCAGCAAAGCGCATTGAAAAAACTATTCGGAGCCACAGTAATAATAACTTATTGAGCATTTAAACATTGCCACAATATTAAAAATGTGCCCTGAACATATAGCACAAAATTAAATACGAAACTAACCGCACCATACCTCCAAACGAATTAAGCAGACATATAATTTCCTAATAACAACGGGGTTCCCGTTGGTCGGTTTGGCCTTGTTTGATAACGCGCGGTTCTGTGATATTGTGGTCGCTGGTCGATTCCCAATTGAGCCAAATCTATTTTTATTATATTTTTGTTTGCTTTTATTTTTTTATTTTTTTATTATTTTATACATATATTTTTTATATATATAAATATATATATTATTTTTATATTTGTTTTTATTATTTGAAATATTTGCTATGATTTTTTGCAGTCGCCGGCTCCCTACTTTAGGGTAAAAATCAAGCCGAATGTGAAAATAGAAAGTGCGACCCAAATTTGGATTGATGCAATGCACAAACCGTGGTCCTCTTGTTTTGCCCGGATAAATCGCTCCCTCCGTGCTAATAGGTGGGTTGGTGTAGTACGTAAACAGCGCATGTGCTTTCAACGAAGTAAAGAAGCTAATGATAATGGGAATATTGAGAGCAAAATGGGAAAATGTTTAAGTGGTCAAACTGCCACAGTGATGCAGCCGAAGTTTGTCTGAAGGCGGTCACCTTTACCCACTATTAAAACAAAAATATCGCTATTTTAAGGCAGTACTTATTTACCTGAGCTCATAGCGCGCTACGTATTAAGCGCCGTTCACATATACGCAACCGAGAGAGACCAGACCGGTTTTTAAGCCTCTTGCGACGTCTTAGGACCGGATGCGCCGCAGCGGAGCTGGTCCTAATAAGAAATCGCAAGAGGCTTAAAAACCGGTCTGGTCTCTCTGGTCGTACTCGGTCGCAAGAATGTGAACGGGCCTTTAAGCACATCTCTTAATTTTCTGACTTCCGGAAAATAGTACTTAATTTTATTCTGGTACATCAGTGATATTTCCCTCGCCTGCCGCCTGGTTTTACTTGTCGAGGTTGCGCTCCGCAGTTTTACTCTTTTATTAGGCCTATTCATGTTTTTATTCCTGAGATCAAAGAACAGTGCGGATAATTAAACTAGCCTTCAGAAATGGTATCGTTCGGCGTTATAACTTGATAGGATGGAAGCTTGGGCGAGTTGGTGAACCATACTTGACGGTGACAGCGCAGGAAAAATCAATCTCACACCAGACACTCAGGAAGACAAGCACACGCGCTGAACTTACAACTCTTGTGTATTCGACTGCTTCATTTTTCTCTTCAACGTCTGGGTTGACTTCTCAGAACGTGATAAGTAGAAAAAAGTAGGACGAAGTACAAGGAAAATTCTAAAGACAAGGCAAAAGAACAGTAAAAGAGAAGACAAATGAAGAAACGGAAAAAAATATCTAAACGAAACACTTTTACAAATCGTCCCTCTCCCTCATCGCTATCACTTAGATAGAAATTGGAGCTCTTTGGTCGACAGCGCTATGGAAGGACTACTTACACACTTGTCCTTCAGCTGTGCTATCCTTTCCACTTCCATTATTTCTCTGGAAGCAGAAAGGATAGCACAGCTGAAGGACAAGTGTGTAAGTAGTCCTTCTATAGCGCTGTCGACCAGAGAGCTCCAATTTCTATCTAAATGATAGCGATGAGGAAGAGGGACGATTTGTTAACGTGTTTCGTTTTAGATATTTCTTCCGTTTCTTCATTCGTCTTCTCTTTTACTGTGCTTTTGCCTTCTCTTTAGAATTTTCCTTTGTATTTCGTGCTACTTCTTCTACCTATCACGTTCTGAAAAGTTAACCCAGACGTTGAAGAGAAAAATGAAGCAGTCGAATACACAAGAGTTGTAAGTTCAGCGTGTGTGCTTGTCTTCCTGAGTGTCTGGTGTGAGATTGATTTTTCCTGCGCTGTCACCGTCAAGTATGGCGTTATAACATTCATGTTTCGTAGCTGTCGAGGGGTCACATTCACAAACCCGGCAGTGTAAACATGAACAACGCATTTGTGTTTCCCGTTTTATCGTGCTAAAAAAAAAAAAAAAGTTTCTACATTTACGTTTTTTTGTTGCGTTATGTCGTATAACATAAGCTATCGGGGGACAGATCGTCTGGCTATATGAATATTCGAAATATTTCTGTTAGATTGTCGTAACTACCACCGAAAACAGTCGATTCTCGCCTGAAATAGCATATTTTCATACTCAATTAAAATCACCAATAACCTGAGTTCAGGAGAGTTATGTACCTCTCGTAGCGTCATAAGTTATAAACATTTCTCTTTCGTGTCCGGATTCTGGAAAGTAATGCGTATTATTGTTTTTTGTAACTCAAAGCACGTGCTCAATCATGCCACGTGTTTGCCAATAGTTGTTGTTGTTGTTCTTCATTTGGATTCTCCGCTATACCGCTTTTATTTTTGTTTATCAGAGCCAGACACGTGCGTATACCGCCGACCTTAAGTATAGTACATCAAATTAAACTAGCTTCCTGAAAAAGTATTGTTCGGCGTTGTGTAATTTACTTTTCATGGCGTAGGTGGTCAGATTCTTGAATCCTGAACTGCAAATTTTCCTCGCCGCGTTGTTTTTTCTCGCGTTTTCGCGATAAAACACGTCAGCCATGCCATGCTGGGATCAAATACACCAGCGTCGGCAGTTATTTGCGAAGGATTGATCAACGCGAATATTTCCACTCGCTATTCATGAATTGCCGCAGTTCGTCAGAATCTGAAGGACTTGACTGCATAGTAAAAACGGCAAAAAAAAAATAAATAAAACGATGTCGGTCAGTAAACGGAACTTCCATGGCGGGCCTCGCCAGTCTGAACAGCAAAGCGCCGATGCCGGCCAGTCACAACTTCCATGTAAATACTGGCCATCAAAGACAGCAAAGTACCGATGCCGGCCAGTTACTGAACTTCCATGTAAATACTGGCCATCAAAGACAGCAAAATACCGCTGCCGGCCAGTTACTGGAACCTCCATGGAAAGACTGGCCAGCAAACACAGCAAAAACCCGATGCCGGCCACTCACTGCAACTTCTTCGGCTGAACTGGCCAGAGAGCAAGACGAAACCCCGACGCCGGCCAGGGCCGGTAGCTCACCGGCGCCAATGGCCGGGCGCCGCCTTCTTGTTACCGGGACCGGCCGACGTAGTCCCGATACCGGCCGACGCGGTGTGCTACCTGGGGTACAACAGGCCTTTTACACTCTCTGAGCGCGTAGTGGCTCTCAGTGTAAAGAAACAGTCTGCTCCTGGACCAGACAATATTCATTATGAGATGCTGAGGCACCTGTCACCTGATTCTCTAGGCAGTTTGCTGACCTTTCATAACTCATTGTGGCACTGCTCTGCATTCCCCGAGGTTTGGAAAAGAGCACATGTAATCGCTCTTCTGAAGCCTGGTAAGGATTCTTCTCAACCAACTAGCTACCGTCCCATTGCACTCACAAGCTGCTTGGGAAAAACCTACGAAAGAATGATTAACCGACGTCTCGTTCATTTCTCGGAGACTGAGAATGTGCTTGACATTAATCAGTGTGGTTTTCGAGCTGGACTTTCCACCCTGAACCACTTAGTCCGCCTTGAAACCTCTATTCGTGAGGCATTTGTACACCGCCAGGTTTGTCTCTCTGTGTTTTTTGATCTGCAAAAAGCGTACGATACAACGTGGCGCTATGGGATCATGTGGGATCTGTATGCTTATGGTGTTCGGGGTCGCATGTTGCGATGTATCCAAAGCTTCTTAATCGGACGTACTTTCCAAGTCCGTCTGGGCTCCACCTTATCAGATGTGCTTTCTCAAGAAAGTGGCGTCCCTCAGGGAGGAGTGCTTAGTGTCACACTTTTTGCAGTTAAAATCTATAGCCTGGCTCAGGTGACACCACTGACAGTGTCTTATTCTCTGTATGTGGATGATGTGCCAATTTCAGTTTCTTCTTGCAATCTGTATAGCTGCGAACGTCAACTGCAACTGATCATCAGCATAATGAGCAAGTGGACAGCCGAAAATGGGTTTTGTTTCTACCCCGACAAAACCATATGCGTTCTTTTTTCGCTGCGTCGAGCGTTGTCACCGGATCCTTCCTTGCATCTGAATAACCTTACCATCGCTGTAAAGGAGGCTCATAAGTTCTTACGCGTGATATTCGACAAAGCGCTCACATTCGTACCCCTCCCACTTGAAAGAACTGAAACAAAAATGCATACGATCTTCCAATATTCTTAAGGTGTTGTCACGCACTAGTTGGGGGTCTGACAGACGATGTCTGCTGCGAATTTATAACTCTCTAGTGCGGTCCCGGTTGGATTACGGTGCACCGGTATATGCGTCGGCACGACCATCTGCTTTAAAGATCTTAGACCCAATCCATCACTTGGGGCTGCGTCGAGCCACAGGTGCTTTTCGCACGTCGCCCGTGCTGAGTCTGTTTAGGCCCTGTCACATTGAGGAAACACGGCGGAAACATGAACAAAACATGTTTCTCAACAGTCGGGAAGCATGTCGGCTGTTGGCTCTGTTGCCCGACAACCCTGTCACATTGAGGAAACAGCAACACAACTTGGAAAACAGCGACAATGTTGTCTCGGTGTGACAGCTTTTGGCAACGGAAACCTCGACAACTTGTGTCGGACGACACGTGTTGCCCATTTCGGTGGCTGAGCGAATGTTTTTCCAGCAACACGGCAACATCTATATTTTTCTGTACAGATAGTCGCACGAGGATACTTCAATAATTGACAACGTCGAGCGTGAAGGGCCATTTTGAACGCGGCTTCTTGCGCGGCGGCAGCTGATCGTCGGAATCATCTGAATCGATGGCACAAAGAAACACCAAAGCAGAAGCTGCTGCTGTGGCCGGCGCGTATGCCATCCTGCAAGGGTCTAGCCCTGTAGCAGAACGCAACCACCAGTTCCAGAGAACACGAGATGGTTCGCGCGGCTGATGAATCGACTACGGTAGAGCGACGACGATGAGACGGCGATCCAAAATGGCAACGATTCAAGGGGCGACCGAAGTCAGCGGATCTGAGCCTAGCCAACACCACCTGGACAGAAGGCCTCCACACCCGTCATCATAGTCAGATCGATCGAGGCAAGAGATTGGGCACGAGTGCTGCGTCAGTGTTCGGCTGCGGCTCGTGGCCAATCAGCGCGTCGAAGGTCGGGCTCGAGTCCAATAGCCGACCGAGCGCGATCCGACTGTGATGACGTTTCATAGAGGAAGAGGAAACCATGCGGAGGCCTTCTGTCTAGGTGGTGTTGGCCTAGCCACCTATACTTCGTTTCAGCTTCGGTCCAGACGCAGCCGATGCTACAAGCGCGAGCATCTGGCCCAGAACAGTGCTTGCACTGCACGAGCGCGCGTGCTTGGCAGGGATGCTGAAAGCCCGGAGCTCGCGCTTGTAGCTTAGCCGAGCCGGCCGGGCAGACATGGGCGAGAGAGAGAGGGAGGCAGCGCGCAGGAGAGGAGGCAATTTGTGTTCTTCCAACACGCTTTCTCGGTGTGACAGGATGTTCCCCGAGTGTCGGAGAACAAGTTGGGAAACATGGTTTCCGGACGACAGCATCATGTTTCCGGACTGTTGCTGTTTCCGCAGTGTGACAGGGTCCCCGAAAACATGTTTTCCTTGTGTTGAAGGACAAAGTTCTCCGACTGTTTCCGCAGTGTGACAGGGCCATATGCTGAAACGCATCAGATGTCGCTTGAGCGATGCAGACAAAATCTTAGTCTCTGTTATGCCTATAAAGTTTATAGTGATCCGTACCACCCTTCATTCTCCGCTCTCCAGACCTCTGCATCACTGCAACTTTTTGAGAATAAGCCTAGTATTGTTCGGCCCTTGAGCCTTCGGGCTGAGAGCATGGCAAGGTCGCTCCACCTTTCCTTTGATGAGCCTCCCTTGTTGAGACAGGCTTATAGGATTGCTCCTTGGGACTTGGTGCCAATCCCTTGTGATTGGTCCCTTTCGAGGTACAGCGAAAAGGATGTTCCTCCTTTTGTTCTCTTGCGGGCGTTCGCACAGCTAGATGAGAAATATAGTGACTATCTCAACTTTTACACTCATGGCTCAAAAACATCGACTTGCGTAGGCTGTGCAGGTTGTTCTCTCGCTTTCAGTGAAGTTAGGCAACTCAACCCTCTAGCAACTATTTTTACCACCGAATTGTATGGTATCCTGATTGCTGTTGAATATATTCCAGAAAATAAGATTAACAAAGCAGTTCTGTTTGTTGATTCCCGAAGTGCTCTCTTAGCTATTTCATCTTTAGCAGACAGCAAGAATCCTCTTGTGCAGCAGGTTCGCTTTCAGATAAACAAAGCTTTCCATCTAGGACAACTTATAAAATTCTGCTGGGTGCCCAGTCATGTGAGCATTCCTGGTAACGAGAAGGCAGACCACCTTGCACTTTCTGCAAAAAACTACGCGGAAACGTCTTTTGGCCTGCCACATCAAGACCTCAAGCCAGCCTTAAGCAAGTCTATTATTAAGTTATGGCGGCTAGATTGTGACACACAGATCGATAATAAACTCCACATTTTTAAGCCCAACTTAGAAGTATGGGAGAGTTCCTCCCATAAAGGACCGCCGTTCGGAAGCCCTTTTGTGCCGCTTGAGAACTGGTCATTCTCGATTGACGCACCTGCACTTGCTCTGCGGTGAAGATGTAAAGATCAGTGAAAAGTGTGGGAAAGTGTTAACTGTCCTTCACATCCTTTGGAATTGTAGATTTCTTGATCATCAATGTCGAAGATATTTTCCTAAACTTTTCAGAAACCAACTTTCATTTCATCCTTATTTTTTGCTTGGTGATAGACCTTTGGTACCATTTGCTCGCGTTTTAAGTTTCCTACATGCAATTGACTTTTTGCACCTGATATAGGTAAACAAGTAAGTTTAGACGTAACTGCATGCTAGGCTTTTTAAATTAACTTTCTTGGCGCAATGTGGCCACAGTCCCTCTTGCGCCATTAAACCCCAATCATCAATCATCAACTCTAAAAGCTTGTTGTTGGGTGTTGTGATGGGGACGCCGATTGCTTGCTTGCAAACCTTCCGCATCAGTCCTTCAATTTCGAGCTTATCGGCGGTCTCGAATTTAGGTACGGCTCCACATAGACGACTCAGCTAATGATGACGGTCTACACTAAGCGAATTAGGCCGGCTTCCCTTGCACCTAACGTCTATTGGCAATTAATTCTTCCGATCAGAAGAATTTTTTGTTGTGTGCTAGGTTCCAGCGCATCTAGTGAGTCTTAGATTCTGCCTCCGCATGTACCCGGAGTCCTAGTAGCTTGCCTTGTTCCACGATGGGTATCGGGCCCCCGCTCGCTTTTTTGGCAGTGCTCGGTGCCCCTCCGCACTGCTTTCTAGTGGTGGGATACACCAACAGGAGCTCTGATTTCTGCGACGAGCAACTGAGTTCCCTCTCCGTCGCGCAGCGCCGGACTGCCTCCGCTGCTCTCTGTAGCATTTCGTCTACTTGAGCATCACTGCCGCTTGTCAACCATAGAGTAACATCGTCAGCGTAGAGACTGTAGTTGAGGGTCTTGATCTAATCTAAGATTTTTGGCAAGCCATGATCGCAACATTAAACAGGAAGGGAGACAGTACTGAACCCTGCGGTGTGCTTTTGCTGCCTTGCTTTATCTCTTAAGGCTCTGTTATACTCCGATGTAAAGCGTGCGCCAGCGAACGCTGGCCGAAGTCGGCTACGTCACTTTAGTCACGCCTCGCGCGTCAGAAATTCGCCCCCTCTATACTCCGGCGGCCATGACCGCTACGTTAACTACGAAAAGTCAGTAAAGGGTTTTTATATAAACCTTCCCCTTTACAGTAAATTACAAAACATGATCGCCCTGCGGCAGCAGCAGACCACAACACTGCAATTATCACAGACCCGATGTGCGGAGCAACGAAATAGCTTACCTGTGGGGAGACCGCACAGCTCCCAAATGGCCTCCCAAGGATAGCCTTTTCTGTCCGTGTCACGGTACTCAAGCTTCTTCGCGTCGTAGACACACGGGTGAAAATGAATTCCCTTGATCAGCTTCTTGACCGACCGAGTCCGATTCTTCAAACCTGACGCCACACATGGTGCTCCCGTCGTCTGCTATTGCTCGTATTCGCCGCGCTTCCTGCGCGAGGTCTGCCGGGAGCCAGCGTGTGATGAATTCTGGTCCGACGTCACTGGCGCGGCCGGCACGGAATACGGCATGCTCCATTTTGGCGTCGAGGCGGTCAGACGGCGTCGAACGCCGCCGGACGAGCCGGTTACGCCACGACGCCGGGTTTTCGCCGACGTGGCGTCGCTGTGACGTGCTCGCACGGGCGCACGCGTTACGTCGGAGTATAACAGCCTTTCCTCTCTTAAAAAAAAAGGTGCTGTAGCGCCCTTCTTAAGGGGATAGCCGACTTCCACAAAGGGCAACCCCTTTTGGGGGGAGCGCTACCTCCTGCAACGGGAGTGCAAACTTACCCCCTGGGTTAGGGTGCAAAATTGTCTCCTTTTGGAGGGAACCATAGTTCCTCTCAGGGTTAAAAGTGCATCCTTTCAAGGTCAGGTTTTACTTCCTTTAGGAAGAAACTTCAACCCTTAAATGACAAATCTATACATCTATGATTGACTCGAGGCTTTATTACTGTTTAATATTAAGCAATTACTTACATCCCAAAAATGCGCGGTTCGGCTAATTGATGATTTGCCCCGGTTTCAGTCAACTTCCTATAGTTTCAATAAACAAAAATACTTTCGGTTGATAACCTTTTTTGTCTAAAGTTGGCGATTTCAATTCACACATAAATTAACATTGATCCTGACGTCTTTCACGAGACGTACCTACCCAAGCAAACAAATTACAACCTGAGGCACCAGCAGTTTCCAAAAGCGAAAATGAGAGCTAATTATTGTACTCACAAATTATCCTACCAGATTACAGATATTCTAAACAAAGCTTATTGCGTGTATGAGACGGCCCAAGAAATCGCTTCAATGTTTCATTAAAAAAATACCTAAGGGAATATTTTAATGTTGCTTGTGTACATACCTAGTGAGTGGTGTTATTAATCAGTATTTTTTTAAGCTGAAGACAGTTTAGCTAGCTAAAATAGTTTATTTCTTGACTTGTGCTGCGAGCTGGCTTTTCATTTTCATTTTAATCCTCTATCTCGATTTGTGGCCTGCTGTCGAGTGTTGTTACAGGGATTGGGACCCAGTCAGGTGATTATATTCGCCTTTTGTCCCCACCCCCTTGACAATTATGTCAAAAATGAAACAAACAAACAAACAAACCCCCTTGAGAGTTAAGATGATATATTTGAGGGAGCTGCTTTTACCTCCTTTTGGAGGCAACAGCACCTGCTATAGAGGCCTGGTTTTCGCTCCACAGAAAGGGAACAGTGGCCACATTTCGGGGGCAATAGTACACGCCCCTAGTTTCAACGTTTACCCCCTTATGGAGGGAACTATGATCTACTTTGGGTGTAAATGTAGACGATGAGGAAAACAGCTCATAAAACGCAGACTACGAAGAACAAATACGACAGGATAGTTCTGTCCTGTCATGTTTGTTCTTCGTAGTCCGCGCTTTCTGAGCTGTTTTCCACATCATGTATAAGAGCAACCAAATTGCCCAGTTCACCACATTATTGCAGGTTAAGTGCACACTTGAGGGAATATCTTTTACCCTGTAAAAGAAGCTACTATGGCCTTTTATGGGTGTGATAGTACATGTTTCAAGGTTGGGCCTTATAATACACTCTAAGGAAAAAGGTAGTCATATGTGACTACCTTTCAGGTGGTAAAAAGTTGTCCCAAATATAACGGCCCCCAGAGTAAAAATGACGAACCCACACGTAGTCAAAAAGCAGGCAGTCAAGTTTTACCACCCCCTAAAGCAACATGGCTGCCGGTTAGCGAGGCTTGAATTCCCCGGTAAGGCTTAGCGAAGAGCACGGCTTTTCGGCCGAGTGAGAGAATAGAGCGCATACGCCTATTCGACGTATGCCAAGCGCCTTCAGACACTCTAAACGTCCGTCCCCAGACATCAGTATCGTACCAATATCCTGCAAGGACGGCAGTGTGTGTGACGGAATAGGTGCGATTTCCCCCGACGGCATCTCACTAGATTGACTATTTTTACCACCGGCGGAGAACGCTAAAAAAAGAAATTGTTACACGAGGAATGGGCATGCTGACTTTATTGAACATAACGCATGCTTGTCGTGTGTGATGATGAATCACTGCGCGCCCTCGTCCACAGCGACGAGAGGCGTTCACGAGAGGCGTTCAACTCGCACCAACACACCGCTATTTTTTTTTTTTTTTTTTGGGGGGGGGGGGGGGGGGGGCGGGGGTTTACCGTTATCGGCGTGGCTATCCATTTGTGCGGGTGTGTGCCTGCACTTCGCAGCTCTTGGACACAAAACAAGCATTTAGGTGGCTGGGTGGCACAATTATTACGCGTGTTATCGAACTGAGAAGCAGGACGTAGGAAGGCCTGTAGATCGCAGGCCAGCCAGGCCAGGTGTTTGTAATTCAGGAGCTACAGGACTGCTCGACACTTAGCTTTCTGAATCAAGCGGCAGCTTGCGCCACCTAGGAAGTGTAGTAGTAACCGCTAGATGGCAATAAAATTACTCAAGCAGCAACTCATACTATTCAACAACACACACACATTCAACAACACACACATCACCAAGACACCGACACCCGAACACTGTTACATGCGCATATATTTTAACAGTGCAGCATGGCACAATAAAATCCAATAGTCCCATAATACACCTCCGCGACTCTATATACCCGATTCGTTTATATGCACTACCATATCCTGAGAAGGATTAGGCAGGTGACTGCCACTGTTTACTTGATGAATACAAAAAGTGTTTGCAAGTATTATTGGTATACAAGTGGTCTATCTGTTTAAATTGGCAGGCTAGACACCTCTCTGAATCAAGCGTTTCGAAGGGCAACGTGATGTGAAGGCGATCGGCTAAAGTAACACCACGCCATGCTCCCGATCAGTTTCGGTTTCAGATTCATGCAGTGATAAGCTTATTTAAGTCATGTTGCCCCATGCTCGTTCCGCGCGTGCAATAGCAGCAACACTTACAACAATATTTGCATTCCTGGACATTAATCGGCTAAAGGTAACATAATTCGTAGTGTTGTGTTGTTCGATTCGTTCTTTTTTCCCTTTATCGCAGCGGGCAAACGCTGGCGGCACATTTTCCCGTGTTGGTCGAGTGACCGATGAGTCGCTCTACTCGCCCTACTTTAAAAACGCCAAAATTAAACTTATATACAAAAACTATTGGGGTACAATTATATATATATATATATATGTATATAAAGTAGCATAGCCGAGATTATTTTTACGGGCTGCATTCGGGGAACATATACACCATATGAAATTATTTTAAATCTTTTATTTTTGTGATGACAACAAAAGGTTGGCACTTACCAAGCACAGGGACACTTCATATAAACAATGTTTCCCAAGCACAGCGACACTTCATATAAACAATGTATGAAGCTTAAAACATTAGGGAATTACAACCTAAACTGTTATATATATATATATATATATATATATATATATATATATATATATATATATATAATTTAATTCAATCCGGGCCGGTATTAATGAAGATCTAGGTATAATGTCATCTATGCATGCAATCTACCTTGATCGCCCTGTAACGGAGTGACTGTAGCTAATTCAATCCCATTAGTTCAACCCTTGAATTTTTCCGTGTACCTTCCTGTATAACATATCATAAGTCAACCGGTCATGATCTTCAACAGGCATCTTCCACCTGTTGCTGCTTGTTTAATGTTCTGGGACTCTGGTTAACACTGTTATTTTACTTTTTTTTTTACAGGAGATTTGTTTATGCGCTTTGGCCGAGCGTTTGCTTGATTTACTGTGTGCGCTTTTTAGAGCGCAGCTCTTAGGGGCCTGTTCCCGGCTTGAGCGGCGTCGCCGTCGGCGTCGGCGTCGCCGTCGGTGTCGGTGTCGCCGTCGGCGTAACCAAGGTCATCCCAAGGTCACGTGACCCCAAGGTGACCCCTCTTAAGGTCATCTCAAGGTCACGTGACCCCACGTGACCCCCAAGGTCACGTGACCTTGGGGGTCACGTGGGGTCATCTTGGGATCACGTGACCCCTCAAGGTCACGTGACCCCTCCCAAGGTCATCTCAAGGTCACGTGACCCCAAGATGACCCCACGTGACCTTTTGAAGGTCACGTGACCGCCAAAGTCACGTGGTCTCCTCCCCAAGGTCACGTGACCCCCGAGGTCACGTGACCCCTCCCAATGTCATCTCAAGGTCACGTGACCCCAAGATGACCCCCACGTGACCCCCAGGTCACGTGACCTCAGGGGGTCACGTGACCTCAGAGGGGTCACGTGACCTGGGGGGTCACGTGACCTCAGAGGGGTCACGTGACCTGGGGGTCACGGGGGGTCACCTAGGGGTCACGTGACCTCGGGGATCACGTGACCTTGGGGATGAGACCGCGTGACTTCGGGGGTCACGTGACCTCAGAGGGGTCACGTGACCTTGGGGGTCACGTGACCTTGGGGGTCACGTGACCCCCAAGGTCACGTGGGGGTCACCTTGGGGGTCGCGTGACCTTGAGGTGACCCCCATGTGACACCCAAGGTCACGTGACCCCCAGGTCACGCCTCCCCGAGGTCACGTGACCCCCCTCCCCGAAGTCACGTGACACCCCCCCCCCCGAGGTCACGTGACCCCCCCGGAGCATATTAAAGAATGAGGGGAGGAGGAGGAGAAGGAGGAGGGGTCTACCCTTCCCTCAGTACCCTTCACTCCTCCTCCTCAAGAGCTGCGCTCCAATTCGGCGTTAGAGGGATTTGTAAACGGCTTTCACTTTTTCTGTCTTTTTTTCTAATGCAGGAGGTTTTTCTATGCGCGTTGGCATTGATTTACTCTGTGCGCTTATCTCACCTTTTCTTTCTCTATGCAGTGTTTTTTTCTATGGGTTTTGGCGTTATTTACTGTGTGCGCTTATTTCATTCCTCCTCTTTTTTTTTTTTTTTTACTGTGCTTTGTTTGGCCTTGCGTCCTTCCGCGGCGTGTGTTGCTGGCCATCTGGGCCGATCAACGCTGTGAACGTTACTGCGCCTTCCGCACGTAACGTTCCTGGGGTCACGAAATCTGGCGTGGCCTTTGGTTGGCTCCGATGGCTGGCGGCGTCTGCTGCGGCCGTGCGTGGAAAGGGGGGGGGGGGGGGGGAGTACAGCAGCGTTTTTTTACTTGGGCTCTTTTACTTGGGCACTTTTACACGTGATCTGACAGGTGACGTGGCCCGGGTGTGGACACCGAAATCAACTCTGTAACCGACTCTGGCAAGCAGTCTTGAGGAAGGCCTGTCTCAGGCCGAAACGTCGACTCACTAAATGCTTTAAAACTCCAACAACGTTTCGAAGTGCGACTTCATTACTTTATTTAAAGTGGCTGTAACGGAAACAAAGTGTTCATGTGGCAATTGTTTGAATTCTTTTATTTTCCAAACCTGTCATACAATTTTATTTTGAAAAATATTTTCCTTTGAGGAATAATTAAACGTTTTAAACAACCTTGAAGGGACTTTTGGATCATTGTTAAAATGTAAATCTCAAAAGAAGTCATTTTTCATCACTGGTCTATCAAACTATAATAATTATAGTAATGATACTTTCTGAAGCCAGAAACAAGATGAAGCTTGTTTTTGTCCGTACTCGGCCGGGCGAATTGCCCGGCCAAGTACGGGCCATTCGTACGTACTCGGCCGGGAGCCCCAAAGGTGCGCTCGAAGCGGGGAAACGGCGTTATGTACCGATAGGCACAGACACCTTCCCCTCGAATGGGCAAAAGCCAATGAAAAGGCGTGCGCGAACATAAACAACGGTAGAAAAGTGCCGTTGCTCGCCGCTATGAGATGCGTGCCGCAAACTCGGTCATCCGCGGACGTATCCCTCTCCTCCCGCTCGTCATTTGTCTAACTTGACGGACACTCTGTTTCGCGGTTCATGCCGACGAAACGATCGTCGGGATACAGAGTAACTGCTACAGTTTGAGCGCCGCACAGTTTACCATTGCTCTCACTGTGGAGGGTCGAAGAGTCAACTACCAGCAGGGTGGATACCGTTTTTTTTTTTTTTTTTTTTTGTGAGCATTTTTTTCTTTTTTTTTTATTCTTCCAGATTTGTTACACTTATGCGGTTTGTGCGAGTGAGTTATACGCCAAGGGGGACGTTATGTAGTTTGCTAATCTTTGCGATAAGTCGGCTAATTAATAAAATTTATTAATTAACTTTTAATTAGTGAAAATAGACATATGGTTTCAATTAGAAACTTGCTGAGCGTCGTCCGAAACCCCTAAACCACAAATTTTTTGAAAGAATGAGCGCGTGTGAAGCGCAGTAGTGCGCTGAACTTACCACTCGTGGACCAGGTACAAGGCTGGGTCTAGATAAGAGACAAATATTGCGCGGGCGCCTTATCCAAACCGCTAGCCTTGTACCTGCCCCACGAGTGGTGACATTAGTGCACTTCTCACGCAGTGAAAGACTTTCTTAAAATGACTGATTTAGGGATTTTGGACGACGCCCAGCAAGCTTCTTATTGGAACCGTATGTCTGCTTTCACTAATTAAAACGTTAATTAGTGAATTCTAATTAATTAGCCGAGTAATCGCAAAGCTTAGCCCCCACGTAATGTCCCCCTGGGCGTATAACTCACTCGCAGAAACCGCATAAGTGTAACTTTCATGATTTTTTTTTTTTAAACAAATCTGCAAGAATAAATAAAAAAAAGTGAAAGCCGTTTACAAATCCCTGCAACGCCGAATTGGAGCGCAGCTCTTGAGGAGGAGGAGTGAAGGGTACTGAGGGGAGGGTAGACCCCTCCTCCTTTTCCTCCTCCTCCCCTCATTCTTTAATATGCTCCGGGGGGGGGGGGGGTCACGTGACCTCGGGGGGGGGGGGTCACGTGACTTCGGGGAGGGGGGTCACGTGACCTCGGGGAGGCGTGACATGGGGGTCACGTGACCTTGGGTGTCACATGGGGGTCACCTCAAGGTCACGTGACCTCAGGGAGGTCACGTGACCTGGAGGGGTCACGTGGGGGTCACCTTGGGGTCACGTGACCTTGGGGAGGAGACCACGTGACATCGGGGGTCACGTGACCTCACAGGGGTCACGTGACTTGTGGGTCACATAACCTTGGGGGTCACGTGACCTTCAAAGGGTCACGTGACCTTGAGATGACCTTGGGAGGGGTCACGTGACCTCGAGGGGTCACGTGACCTTGGGGGTCACGTGATCCCAAGATGACCCTACGTGACCCCAAGGTCACGTGACCTTGGGGGTCACGTGACCTTCAGGGGGTCACGTGGGGTCACGTGACCTTGAGATGACCTTGGGATGACCTTGGTTACGCCGACGGCGACGCCGACGGCGACGCCGACGCCGCTCAAGCCGGGAACGGGCCCCTAAGAGCTGCGCTCTAAAAAAGCACACCCTGATACGGAAGGCAGATATACCCATATTTGGCTGACCCAGATATGAATATATAAAAAATTGGGCGGATCTGGCTAGATAAGGCTTATTTAGACTGATGTGCTTGATATGGTCAGATCTGCCCACTTTAGAGCGCAGCTCTTAGGCGCCCGTTTCCGGCTTGAGCGGCGTCGCCGTCGCCGTCGCCGTCGGCGTAACCGCGCGGTGCATTATGGGTAAATTTCCCCGCTAAATCTAGCGGAAAATTTCCCCGCTAAATCTAGCGGAAAAAATTTCCCCGCTAAATCTAGCGAAAAAAATTTCCCCGCTAAATCTAGTGGAAAAATTTCCCCGCTAAATCTAGCGGAAAAAATTTCCCCGCTAAATTTTCCGCGCTAAATCTAGCGGAAAAATTTCCCCGCTAAATCTAGCAGAAAAATTTCCCCTTCAAATCTAGCGGAAAAAATTTCCCCGCTAAATCTAGTAGAAAAAATTTCCCCGCTAAATCTAGCGGAAAAAATTTCCCCGCTAAATCTAGCGGAAAATTTTCCCCGCTAAATCTAGCGGAAAAATTTCCCCGCTAAATCTAGCGGAAAAAATTTCCCCGCTAAATCTAGCGGAAAAAATTTCCCCGCTAAATCTAGCGGAAAACTTTCCCCGCTAGATCTAGCGGAAGAAATTTCCCCGCTAAATCTAGCAGAAAAGTTTGGTCACGTGACACCCCGAGGTCACGTGACCCCCTCCCGAGGTCACGTGACCTCTGAGGGGGCACGTGTTTGCCCCCACGTGACCCCACCAAGGTCACGTGCCCTCGGGGGGGGGGTCACGTGACCCCCCCCCCCGAGAACACGTGGCCCTCAGTACCCTCCCCTCCTCCTCCTCAAGAGCTGCGCTCCAATTCGGCGTTACAGGGAGTGGTAAACGACTTTTTTTATATATCCATATTTATTTATTTTTTTTATATTTCAAGATCGGTTATTTTTGTATTGGCTGGCACCTTTGAATATGAAACAAACCAATAAACTTACATAAAAACAGGGAACATTTAACCAAAAAACAATGTTATGTATGCATTACAAACATATTAAGTAATCAAAATATGCAACACCACAGACATTTTACCATTAAAAAAAATGAAAATACGTATAACACAAAAAGGGATATGATTCACACCAAGCCAAATACTGGGCCATAAAGCCGAAGTTTAACACTAGAAAAAATATGAGGGGGTACCCAAAAGTAACTGGAATAAATTTCAGGAGGCTAGGCGTTCGTAGTACCAGCATCCGCCTCTAGTAGCGCTAAATGGCATTCTTCCCGAGTCAGTTTGCCGACCGGTGTCGTCTGCTAAGGATCTAGCGGCACATTGTGAATTTTTCCCCCAAGCGCTTCAAAATCATTTTTTGTTTCTTGCAATGTCTGACTTGAAGGACCTTACACATTCACAAAACAATTTCTTTTCAAAAGTTTTCATACCAGCGAACAGAAAAAAGTCACACGGGTCGAGCGAGGTCCTGAGAATACGGGAGGTGGAGAAGCGGTGCCATCGCCATTTTTGCTAAAAAATTGTTGCACTGAAAGGGCTGTGTATGCTGGGGCATTGTTGTGATAGGACCATCATTCCCCCTTTCCCTCACATCGGGGTATTTCTGCCTTCCTGAGTTTCGCAAGTGTCGTAAAATTCCCAGGTAAAACACCTGATTAATAGTTTCACAGGCAGGAACAAACTCGGAGAGAACAATGGCCAAATTTGTCGATGTTTTCATCAGTTGAGGAGGTTGAGGGTCACCGTGAAAGAGGTTAGTTCGTCGATCAATAAGTCACTGGTCTTAAAGCGAGAAAAGCATTCATAGACTTGAGATTTTATATTAGCATCTTCATTGTAGGCTCTTTTAAACATTATAAGAGTTTCCGGCAGTTTTTCCTAAAACAATGTTTCACGGCCGCATGCTGTTTCTTACAGAGATTGCAAAAAAGAAAAAAAAAAGAAATGATTTTGAAGCGCTGGGAAAAAAAAATCATAGCAGACAATGCCAGTCGGCAAATTCAATCGGAAGGGGTGCTGCTAAACGCTGCTAGCTGAGGAAGCTGGTTCTACGAACGGCCCACCTTTCAGAAATTCATTCCGGTTACTTTTTCATTAACCTGGTATGAGTCGCTGTGCCTAAAGCTTTCGATATATGCCATGTTTAAAAAAAGAAAAAAAAAGATGGCAACCAGTCAAATAGGCTCAATAGATCTTATGCGGAATCGCTTGGTGATCTGACAACACTGAGAGCGTCGCCATTTTCCTGTTGGCAAGCGTCGTCGGTACCAAAGCACGTTGGAGGCACCGGAGAGAGCCGTACACGGGCAGTGTGCGCAGCAGCTGTGGTTTACGCCTTGTGACCATGAAATGTGGACGAACAGTTTAAGCAACCTACCGCAACTGTCTGATGCTCTGCACGCTGCAACAACCTCGTCGAAGCAGTGCAGCAAGTCTTACGCTTTCACTGTGGAAGCTTACACACTGCGGGTTGTCGCCAGCGTGTGCATAGGCCTCCGAACGTTTCGTCAGACAGTTGCAGTAAGTTGCTTAAACTGTTCGTCCACGTTCCATGGTCGGAAGGCGAAAAACACAGCTGCCGCGCCATCGCACACTGTCCGTACGGTTGTATCCAATGCGTCCACTGCGCTTCAGTACCGACAACGCTTGCTAACATTAAAATACCAACGCCCTCAGTGTCGTCAGACTAACAAACAATTTCGCATCAGGTTGATTGAGATGAGGCAATTTTCTCTCTAACATCAAGCAACATCGGCCAGAATGTGTGCCCAAACAATGGCGGACTTCGATAATTGGTGCTGCAGCTACCATACTCCGTTCACCTCTAAGCTGAGACTGCCGGTGGAAGCTACGTCCTCGTTAAAACAGTTATACGTGTCTGTTTTGCCATGTCATCACGCTCCTGCCCATGCCCATACCCACGTGCAAAGAGCGGGGTCAGGTGATAAGAGCAGCGATTTGAATGGTCGTACTCATTTTGGAGCAGCTATTGGAGCAGCAGAAAGTTCATTTTGTAGAAGCAAGAAGAGCTTTTCGAGCATAACCGCCCACTTCATTATCATTTATCTTATTGCAAATGTGAGGAGGAGGGACGTCAAATATTAGGAGGAGGAGAAACGCTAGCTGTTTCGTTGCATGTGAAAGTACCAGACACGGTAACACACTGCTGATGAAGGACAGAGCAAACTGCCGTGAATGATTATTTTAGGTACGAAATCCCACTGAACAAATGTTAAAATACAGTCGTTTTGCGTACATAGATTTATGTGTCGTTCTAGTTCTAGGGGGTTTGTAACAAAACTTTAATTCTTAAATCAGAGAAAAAACAAAGCACAAAAAATAAACCTACGAAAGAGTCCCTATACACCTTCTTGCACAACGTCTCGCTCTGGAGGAGTACCTCATGAGAGTGAGCCCCTGATTAAGTCTTCAGATGATTTACAGAAACTTGTATGATGCTTTTCATGTCAGCCTTATTTAGTTTTTTTTGCAATGGATGACAACGCCAATTTATTGCTGAATAATAAAATGGGTGCTATACATTTTTCGTCAGATGATGACTACTTTCTTCCATCAAATGTGAAAAACTTTTTTGGAAATGAATATTGCAGTTTTTTTTAAAGTGTTTCCACATTAAAGGGACCATGAAGGCAGTTTCAAAGTTTTATTCGACGATCGAAATGGATGTCAGGCATGTCTCAGATACTGTTGACCAAGTTCTAGCCCGAACAGAAGTTTGGGTGCCGCACCAATCGAGCAAAAAGGCGCGGTAATACTAGCGCCGGGTACGATGCCTGAGACCCCACCGAGGCGGAGGCAGAAAGGTGAACTGAAGTGCGCCGAAGCGTGACGACAACGGGCTCCTCGTCTGGCGTTTGGTTCAAACGATAGACGCCCTCTTGGTTTCGATTTCGGTGGTGAGATGTGATGAAAAAAGTTTATTTGAACGTTGTATAACATTTTGAAGTTGTAGTTGGGAATTAATAGGTTTCATACCGTGTGCAAAAACATAATCTGAAGCGATCGCTCCGTTTGTCACTTGTTGAATGCATCCCGCACTGCTACCTCGGGCGCGTAACAAGCATCGAGCAACCATGGACAAAGAAAAGAAAAAGAGGTACGAGCGTTGGGGGCGGCGGACTTTTGGTTTTGGTTTCGTGCGTCGTCTCATGTTCGCTTTGCGAACTGGTGTCTCACCAATCATGCCGCGTTTATGTGCAGCAGTAGGTTGCGCAGAAGGTCGGCTAAAGACGTCTGGTCGATCGGGCGACGTTAGTTTGCATAAACTGCCGACCGATGCAGCGATGCGCAGCATTGCTGCATCGGTCGCCAATCCAGAGTTCTGCGTCCTTATCAGCATCCCCCGTTCAGTCGGCGTGAGGTCGCTGAACGGGAGCTCAAACTCGTTTGCGAGCGCGGCGTTGTCGTCAATTTCTTCTAGGTTTTCTTCACAGACCGCCGTGCACTAGAGCGAACCACGGGAACCACACTGATTGTGCACTAAATCCTACCGATGCCGACAGTGCTCCCTGACGTCACTTCTCTTTCCAGAGGCGAAAAAGGGAAGAAATCTGAATGTTTGTTTCGGTTCCGCAAATTTATTTCCAGGTACAGAAATAAGAGTCACAACGTTCTAGAAAAAATTGTGTGGCATGCCAGGACCCCAATGCTTCCGAAAAAACCTTTAAAAAAATTAAATTGCCTTCATGGTCCCTTTAACGCTCGATCAACGCGAAATAAAGTAGACGAGCTTCATCAATTCAAATTTTTGTCTCATATAATTATGCTTTCAGAAACGTGGTTTACGAATATTACTGACGTGGTAAAGTTACCAAATGAAGGGTTAAGTTTTTAGAAATTGAATTTTTCAAGAAACAATCGTTTTTCGGAATTTAGAACATCTTTCCACTCCAAACATGCCAGAAATGAAATACAGCGCGTTGTTCGTAACAGGTTATCCCAGACACTGTTCTGTATACTGAAACGTAAATGAATAAAAATTGAAGTCCACGAATTACTTTAAAGCTAGCTCCCGAGTTCCCAAGCAGCCATTTATCCAGCCACATTTTTTTAATTATATTTTTGTCCTTTTGTTTTTTTAGTTAGTTTCCTTATTTGTGGTTCGCCGATGCCATGCTCCAGATTTCTCAAGCAGACACTTTGACATTTTGAATTCGCCATTGCCTTGGATGTTTCCCTTGAATTACGAACGCTAATTACTTAAACGATATGTAGCGCAATAGGCAATACAGCCCATCAGTAGCGCATGCCGCAATACAGTCCAGCTTGTAGTTATTGATCATCACAACGTGAAAAACAAAACAAAAAAAGAAGATATGCTTTTTTTTTATAAATGATAGATTTGGATTAAAGGCACATGACAATACTTATTGCAGTCGGCGTAAAAAAAAAATTTGCTTCCCTTGTTAGGCATTGCATAATTAGCCTTTATTTCTTTCTTTCTCGTTTTCCAACTGCTTAGCCCACTGTTGGAGGTGTTTTAGCTCTTCGTCGGTGCAGGGATTCTGAAAAAGAGAATGCAATTATGATTTTATAACAATTAGAACAGAAATATCTGCGTTCGAACAACTTCGTTTGATGGTAGTCGTTTTTTTTTTTTTTGTTTTTTGTTTTTTTAATTTCACAGCAATTCTTGTGTAATGAAACGCGCATGATAAAAGATCAACCCCAAAAGAGGTACTGATATCTACTTTTAGAGCACAGCTCTTAGACGCCCGGCCGTTTCCGAGTTGAGCGGCGTCGGCCTAACCGCGCACGTTGCATTATGAGACGTTTCCCAGCTATAGTTCGCGGGGAAATTTTCCCCTTTTGCTTAACGGGGAAATTTTTCCATTTTACTGAACGGGAAAAATTTCCCGCTAAATTTAGCGTTTAAATTTTTCCGCTATATTTAGCGGTAAAGTTTTCCTTTAATTTAGCGGGGAAATTGTCCTGCTAAAGTTAGTGGCGATATTTTTCCGCCAAATTTAGCGAGAAAATTTTGCGGCTAAATAGAGCGGGAATGTTTACCTGGCAAATTTAGCGGGAATGTTTACACGGCAAATTTAGCGGGCAAATTGACGTAATGTGATCTCAACACCAATTCAATTTCCCCGCTAAATTTAGTGGGCAAAAATAATGTCAAGACTATGTGTCACGTCACCCATCAACAAGTTCAGCGGCAGGAGGAGAGGAGGAGGATGGGAGGAGTGGCGTACTTTCCCCTCCGTACCCTTTAGTCCTCCTCCTCAAGAGCTGCGCTCTAGTTTCAAATTACAGATATTTACAAGCGTCTTTCATTTTTTGCAAATGAGATTGGGGTAGTCGGGTGGAGGCTTCGTTTCAGCGCTTGCACCAAAAAGATACTGTTTACGCCGTCGCCGTCGGCGTCGGCGTAAACAAGGTCTCCCCAAGGTCACGTTAACCCCAAGGTCACCCCAAGGTCACGTGAGCCCCCCTGTCACGTTACCGTCCCAAGGTCACGTGACCCCCGAGGTACGTGACCCCTCCCAAGGTCACCTCAAAGTCACGTGTTTAGTCCTGTTTAGTTCTTACTTTTTTTTTGCTCTGATTAGCGACATTTCTGCTTGTCGCTGATTATACTTTCATTCCCATTGGTCTAATAGTTATGATGACATGCATGTATAGCTTTCTGTCCTGACAATGTTTTCCTTTGCTTCGTCGTGTTTTTTTGTTTTTTTTACTTATGCATTTCTGCCGATCTTATTGTTTTTTTTTTAATTTTTTAGGGCGTCATCACACAAGCCTTTAGCTGGCTTTGGTGTGCCCATACATATAACATTGCATTCCTGATGAGCAAATAAAACTTATTATTATTATTATTATTATTATTATTATTATTATTATTATACCGTTCTTGTGTCGGTTCATATTAATTTCCATGACTATTTCTAAACACTTGAGGAAAATGCTACCCTTATAATGGACTGGTTTGCTCAAAACATGATGGACATTAATAAGTCTAAAACAAAGCTAGTTTATTTTCGTAATCCTCTCAAAAGCCACCCAGCTAATGTAAAGCTTCTTATTCGCCGATCTAAATGTGATCCATGTGCATGTAGACCAATTGAGTCAATTAATCATGGTAAATACGTAGGTGTTTATTTTGATTTTGATATGTCGGGGAACACACATATTTCATACTTATGTAGCAAAATACGAGCTGTATCCTGCATGCTTTACAACACTAGAGTTTTTGTACCAGTTGGTGTGAGGCTGCTGATAGGTCACGCACTTGCTTACAGTGTCACTCGGTACGGCGTAACCGTTTTTGGAAATTGTTCTGGTCGCTTGCAAACCAAAGTTGATTCCCTACTGAGAGGAATACTCACTAGCGTTGCATATAATGCACCTTTATCAACAACTGGGGATATTATTAAAGCTCTCCAATTGCCAAACCTCCGTTCACTGTATATTCAAACTGTTATATCACGCAACTTTTGGAATAAGGATTTCAAAACACCGTCACTTCCGTCTCGCTCATAGCGATGCTCCCATCGTTTCAAGGTGCCGTGTTGTTGGACCCGTTATGGCAAGTGCTCGCGCGATTACTATGTTCCGAGTTTATTCAACGCTCTGCCGGACTCAATCCTGGACATCACCTCACTGAAGGCATTGAAGAAGGAACTGAAATGTGTTGAATTGGATATTACTTAGTGCCCCAAGCCTAGTACCAGTGTGTGCATAGTGAATTTGCAGGGCTATTATTTTTTTTTTCTCTGGCCCCTTCTTCCCCAATAATTCTTAACATTTCTATGTCTTCTGTTGTTTTCTTTTTTTTTTTGCAATTATTTGCTTTTCTCGTGCCATGTAGTGTCATTTTGTAATTGTGTTTCATTTTGCTTTCTCGTTTTTTTTTTGTTTGTTTTATATGTGCATTAATTTGCATATTCACTCACTGTTTTTTTTTTCTGTCTGATGACAGTTATGACTTTTCCTTCTACCTTTCTTTTCCTTGGTATGTTTTCCCAACGTCGTATTTCCCCTTCAGTATAGTTCTGCTGAAATTGTTTAGTTTTTATTTACTTTTTTTTTTGCTATGATTAGCGACATTTCTGCTTGTCGCTGATTATACTTTCATTTACATTGGTCGAATAGTTCTTATAACATTTATCTATTGCTTTCTGTCCTGAAAATGTTTTCCTTTGCTTCGTCGTGTTTCCTTGTTTTTTTTTTTCGTTTTTTTTTCTCCTTTTGCATTTTGCCGATCTTATTTTTTTATTTTTTAGGGCGTCATCACACAAGCCTTTAGCTGGCTTTGGTGTGCCCATACATATAACATTGCATTCCTGATGGGCAAATAAAACTATTTATATTATTATTATTAGTATTATTATTATTATTATTATTATTCCGGTTATTCCAAAGTTTCTATCAAATCGTACACAGCAACTTTCTATTTGTAATATCTGAAGCTCTGCAGTGAATTTGAACGTAGGAGTTCCTCAAGGCTCTGTGTTTTCGCCACTTTTATTTCATCTGCATGTAAAAGATATGGTGAAAATATGCTTTGCATGTGAGTTGAAACCTTTTTAGTGTCACACATATAAATCTGCACAGTGCAATTATTTCATTGCATTCTGCTCCTACCAATGTAATGAATTCGTGTTATGCCAATCTCATCAAAATTAACACAAAGAAAACAAAGCTTGAATGTTTCACTAATCCTTTGAAACATAAATGTCTGAATATTCCATTTTCGCTCCATTCGTCGAATTGTATTAATTGCCGTTGTACCCCCATCGAGTATGTAAATGTAATCAAATACTTAGGTATATTTTTTCATGGTGATCTATCCTGCAATCCCATCTTACCTACATTGCTGATAAAGTGCGAGGTGTATCTTGCCTCTTATATTCCACAAAAATGTTTATACTTCTCTCAGTACGAAAAATGGTTGCCAATGCTTGGGCATAGGATGTACCAGGTTATGGTATCACAGTGTATGCAAATTGTTTCCAAATGTGGAAAACTAAAATTGACAATATCCTAAAAGGAATTTTACGTGGAGTTGCGTACACCACCGACGGATGCACCAAACGAGGATTTATTGCGTTGGTTAGATTTCCCCGCGATTTCTTACCCTTTTTGAAAGATGTGTGATAGCGAAACACTATTGGGCTAGCTCTTTTAAAATCGATCGCATTATTCAGCGCTCGCTAAGAAACGGCCAGCGGTTTTCAATACCTCGAGTGGACACCGAATATGGAAAGAGAATGCGTTTCTTTTATGTTCCGGAGATTTTAATAGACTTCCAGACTCGTGTCTTGGGCTGGACTCCAAAAGACAGCCGAAAGAAAGCCTGCGAACATTGCGCTAAATTTCTTTGCTTTTGTAGCTATTGCTGAACTACTTAGGCTATGAATGTTTGTATGGTATATCTTTTTTGTATCTGACGTGTGTCGTGCTTGTAGCGGTGACAGCAAGTTTTCTGCTATTCTAAGTTGTGCTATGCCTACTAGAACTTTCTCTTAGCAAGACAAACAAGCTTTCAATCCAGTGTGACTGTTATACTGTTCAAAACTTCGTAGTTTTTACTTTTTTTTTACAATTTTTGATTTTATGACATTTTTGGGTATTTGTTTTCTGTTTTGCCGTCTTTCTTTCAATGTGTTCTGTGCGGTTTCACACGTTTATCATGTATAATTTAGATCTTTTGTGCGACTTCATCATTTTTTCTAACTAGCTACCATTATTAATGTCATCACTATCTGTCATCATATCCTGCTTACTTAATTCAATTGCGGGGTTCAAGTCCCACAAGCCATTAAAGGCTTTGACGGACCCTTAAAATCTTTCCAACGCTAAACAGATGCCAATAAATTATTATTGATATATTTTAATACGCATTATTATTATTATTATTATTATTATTATTTCCTCAGGATACATATCATCCAGCACTTGATATAGTACTTTCTTTCGAGAATTCTTCTGTTCGTGCTCATTCTAGTGATTCCCCGCCGCACACCTCATATAATCTGTCGGCAGGGGACTATGTCGGGATGCATCATTACCTCACGAGTTTTGATTGGGCATTGATCTTGGAGTCGCCTGATGTGAATGACCAGGTCATGCTCTTCACGCAAACTGTTCGGAAGGCCATGGATACTTTTATTCCGTTAAGGACAGTTACTAAATCTCGCTTTCCTAACTGGTTTTCCAGTGAGCTAAAAACACTACTGAAAAGAAAGGACTTCTTTCACAGGAAGTTTAAGAAAAGTGGCCTTTTAAAGTGGGAGGTGGAATTCAAGAACTGCAGAAAGGAATGTAAGACGGTCCTGGATCGCGACCGCCAGGCTCATCGTTGCTCAGTGGAATCAGATCTTGTCAATAATCCGAAGAAATTCTGGAAGTACATTTATTCACGTTCTGGGAGGCATATCGAGTCGAAGATTGTCCTGGATAATCACGAGAGCGATTTGAAGTCTGTGCCTGAGTTATTTGCTGAGCATTTTAGGTCCGTCTACAGGGATAGTACGCAGCGTTCTGCACCTGTGCTGCCTCACTTAGATGGGTTTGGTGACTTGTTAAGTTGCATTAATGTTGATGAAGAGTCCGTACGATCCTGTATTAAGAAAATGAGAGCAACATTATCAGTAGGGCCCGACGGCATTCCCTCTGCGATTCTCAAAACGTATCACGACATATTCACGCCGGTACTGTGCTCTATATTTAACAACTCGTTAAGGTTGGGAACCTTTCCTGAAACGTGGAAAGTCGCTGCTGTTGTTCCAGTCTTAAAGTCGGGAAAAAAAGGTGATATTTGTAACTATAGACCTATTTCTCTTCTCTCTCCATTTTCTAAGCTCTTTGAAATGGTAGTTCATCAATTCCTGTCTTTCAAATTTCGAAACTTAGCAATTCCCAATCAGCATGGTTTTATGAGCGGCAGATCAACAACTACCAATCTCGTTAGCTTTATGTCTGCTGCATCTCGTGTAATATGTAACAGAGGTCAGTTGGACGTTGTCTACTTTGACTTAAGTAAGGCTTTTGACGTAGTCAATCACATTATTCTTTTATCCAAACTTTCCTCCTATGGAGTATGTGGCTCAGTACATGGCTGGTTAAAAAGCTACTTGTCAGAGAGAGAGGCATATGTCCGGGTTAACAACATGAACTCTTCGTTGTACAGGACTCGCTCTGGCGTTCCTCAGGGATCTGTTTTAGGACCTCTTCTGTTCACAATTTTCGTAAATGACGTCTCTTTTGCTGTTTTAAATTCTTCATTCCTGCAATATGCTGACGATATAAAAATTTATCGAGAAATAGTTAGTGAACGTGATTGTGCTAAGCTCCAGGAAGATGCATGTTCTTTCTACCGATGGTGTTCTGAAAATGACCTTCTCTTGAACCCGTCCAAAACCAAGGTCATGACGCTCTCTCGGAAAACTCACAATATCTCTTTTGCATATAATATTCAAGGAGAGACTTTGTCTCGAGTAAGTGTAATGAAAGATCTCGGAGTCATGGTTGATTCTGGGTTGCGTTTCTCTGATCACGTTGGTAAACTGGTTAACTCGTCTTTGCGAATGTTGGGTGTTGCCTCTCGCTTAACCAGGGAGTTCAAAAACCCGACGGCTTTTATCACGTTATACTGCTCGCTATCCAGGTCACAGTTAGAATATGCCTCAGTTGTTTGGAATGGAATTTCTAAAAGTCACTCCTTGGAGATCGAACGTGTGCAAAAAAAGTTTGTTTCTATCTTTAAACATCGCTACATAAAGGAGGATGTTCACTGTTTAACATATGAGTCTGCGTTAGAGCGTGTTGGTTTGCTTAGCTTGCACCGGCGTCGGGAGAACGCGGACTTACTTTTTTTGTTTAAAACGCTGCATGGACTCATCAATTCTCCGAGCCTGTTATCTGAACTGTGCCTTAGGGTCCCACGTGTGCCTACTCGTCTTCTGTCATCTTTTTATGTTTCTAGAATGTTTAGTCCGGTAAACCCAATTTTGAGAATGGCTCAGCGTTTGAATCATTACTCTGAAAATCTTGATATTTTCAACCCTTGCTACAGGACGTTTGTCCTTTCTATTAAAAACTTGCCCGTGCAGGATGAGCATTGCTGAATTGCTTTGTTATGTCTGAATGTCGTCATCTCCATGTCGTGTTTTCTGGTGGTGCAGTTGTTGTCCTTCGGTCTTGTGTTCCGTCTCTACTGTTACTGCCTCGTTTTTATTTCATTGTACTAATTACTCGTGCACTGCCTAGTATTATGCTAAAAATGTATCTTATTTTCTGCAGAGATGTGTATAGTGTGTTTTTTTGTTTTTTGTTTTTTTTTATCCACCAGTGTACCAGCACCAAGACCTCAGGGTTGTTCCTGGGCACTGTATAATAAAGATTGATTGATTGATTGATTGATTGATTATTATTATTATTATTATCGTCACTCTTCATTTCTTCAGTACGCAGATGATATTAAGATGTTTATGGAGGTACGAGAAGACCGAGACTGTGTTTTGCTACAGAGAGATGTTGATGCTTTTGAAGAATGGTGCCGGGGGAATGACCTAAAGATAAATAGCTCTAAAACGAAAGTCGTGTCGTACACTCGTAAGACACATAACATTGTATTCCCATATGTTATTCAGACAGACCTTTTGGAACGTATGAACAGAATCAAAGATCTTGGCGTAGTGTTTGACAGCACCTTAATCTTCTCCAGTCATGTGGATCACATCGTGAACGCAGCTCTGCGCACGCTCGGTAGTGCGTGCCGCATCACTAAAGAGTTTATTAACCCCTGCACATTTCTTATACTCTACAGTGCATTGTGTCGACCACAGCTTGAATACGCTTCTGTTGTATGGAATGGAATTTGTGCCACAAATTCCTTGAAAATAGAACGGGTTCAGAACAAGTTTCTTTCCATCTATAGACATCGTTGCTCAGCGCGCATTGTACCCACCACTACTGATGTCCCTGTCCCTGTTCAGCGTAGCGTGGCACTACCTACCCTGCTTCGTAGGAGAGAACTTGCCGATATCTTATTTTTATACAAACTTGTCCACGCCGTCACTGATTGCACGGTATTGACGTCAAGAGTACTCTTAAAAATTCCTCTAAAAACAACAAGGCAAAATGCGTCCTTCTGCAACAGGCGTCTACTCAACCTCCACGATCCTGTGTCCAGACTTGGGCATACTTATAATTCTTCTTTTTCTGAAACACTCGACATATTTAACAATAACACGCTGCAGTTTGTAAAAACGTTAAAGGCCATCACTTAAATTAGAACTGTATGCACTAACTTGCGGCGTTCACGCCGAAATTCCCCACTTTGAATGCATTTTTTTTTTCTCTCTTTCTAGCAATTGGTGTTGGCGGTAGTACCCTTAAGCTTATCGTATGTTGTGACTTTGTGTTTACTTTTTATAATTTTTAAGTGTATTTTTCTAGGGCTTGTCCGTTGTTTGTGTTGTCCATACTATTGCTTTATACCCTGTTCTGCCTTACATGTTAACACAGTGCACCTGTACCAAGACCGCAAGGTTGTTCCCGGGCACGAATAAAAACATTGATTGATTGATTGATTGATTGATTGATTATTATTATTATTATTATTATTATTATTTTTATTATTATTGAAACAGTGCAAGGGGTGGAGCGCGCGAGCGTCTTCAGACGCGGTTTGCACGGCTCGGGTTGAGACGGTCCCGCTGGGCTCGTGCGCTGGCTTTGGCAGTGTTGCTTTTTTTTTCCCAGTCTCAGCCGAGACTCTCTTTCTAGCGAGTCCGCCCTGGTTTGGAACGAACGTTCGTTTATTCTACCGTTGAATATGGACATGACGACCACCTCACATGCGCCAAGTTTTCAGTCACTAGGAGTAATAACCTTTTTACTCGAGCGACGCTAAAACTGCTTAAGTTAGTCGAGTCGCATTTTTAAAGCTCATGATCACCGCTAGGGACTCTTTCGCGAACTGTGGTTGGCACCGAGATGCTCTCCCATGCAAACCAATGTATGGCCAAACTTTCTCAGAGTACGGCTCTGCATAGTGCCGAATATAGTATATGCCGCCCAAAATTCACCACAGCCGCGCACTGAGGTGCGCAAGGCATCGCACGTGCTGCGCTACAGTCGTTGTTAGGGGTCGGCTGTTCCCGTCGCCGCCGCGATTCGACTCCAATCACCACCCGAACACTGTCGAAGCATTGACTGTTATGAGACCTAATGAGACCAAGCCGTGTGCTCCCGCAGTACTCATGTGCAATCTAGGAGCTGCATTTGAATATAGTTATTAATTATATTCCCGCGACCACGGCAACACGACACCCGTTACTACGTCATTATGTTTGGCGAGGGGGAAGTTGGAATAAAAAGTCCACACGTATCGTCGAAATTACACCGCGACGAAGACGCTTCATGATCGGTGGCATTACGTTTAAAAACACTAAGATAGGACAAGTGCCGGTAGGTTTGTGTAAAAACAAAAACACGTCACACCCTAATGTTGTTCCTTTAGGGGTGAGCGCGTTGGTTTCCTATAAAGACTTGATAAATAATGAAAAACCTAACAGGACACGAACATCACATTCGTAAAAACTGTACTTTATGTATTCTGTTCCTATATAATTTCTTCCCTATCGCTCCGAGGCATTTTAAATAATAATATTACTACTTGCTACTTTCGCTAATGTTGCTACGACTGCTAATACTCTTTCTTTTATTCCTGCTCCTATTTTTGATAAATATACAGTCACCTTTACTACTTATATTATGTAATAAAATTAAACGAAGACAAATTAGACAGCTTGCGTGTAGGAGTGAAAAAGCATTCCCACACGAAGTGCATTCCTGCAAGCAGCACGCCACGTCTTCATTTGTCACACGGCGCTCCGTCGGTGACGTCACGCTCCCCCACTGCGCAGGCGCGGCACCTCCGCCGGCTCCACGGCTTCCGTGACGCTGCATATGCGTTGCTATGCTTTTCCTTGTGTTTTATTTGTGAGGCGCGTCCCATTTAACCTTGAGCGACCCGCCGCCTTCCGGGACGAGGCATCTGCGTTGCTGTGCTCTGCTTTGTATTTCATTTTTTTTCTGAAGAGCGTCCGCTTTGTAGCCAATGGGAATTTGTGTGCCGTTTCGCTCATTTAAAAGCAATTTATTGGCCGTTTTGCTCAGCCAATGATCAATGCCAGCCAATACTTTCGCAATTATATTTTGATATTCTAATATTTATTGCAGCATCCCAACTGGTAGGACCGGTCGTAAATATTAAGCAGAAATCAGCCTCATCACCAGGCTGAACGGCGGACGGTATTGCACGTGGCCATTGCCTCCGCATCTATGTCTACCAGTCATGGTCGAGATGGTTGTTTGCCTAAACGCAACACTAGGAGGCTTTAGGAATTGTAGCTGGATCGTTAGCTTTCTGTTCCTGCCAGCCTCTTTAGTAGTCAACATGATCATGTGGAGTTGGGTATGATATAAGGGGTGTTATCGATTTCATAAAACAATTGTCAACAACGTTATGCACTTGTTGCACGTTGAAATTATTTTGTGCTATGTACCGTCCGTAGTCTATATAAGAAAATATGTGATCATCTAAATATACATCAAAAAGATGACTGACTACGTCTTTCCCATGAAATTCGATGGAAGGACGCATGGTCTTGCAAATGTAAAAAAAATGGTTCGTGTACTAGCTCTGCACAGAATAAATAGAAAGCCAATAAGTACCTTTCGTGCTATTACTAAACAACAGAATTGTGTAATGGCCTCAGTAAAGAAAAATTCACAGATAAATATATTTTGGAAAAATATATAAAACAGGGCATCTCTCATATAACTAATACCCGCAAAATCACAACAATAACAAAAAAAAAAGCGCGAAGACAGCGGGAAAATGTTTTCTTGTGACTTACGTGCATAGTACCGTTGGGGCAAGCTTCGTTTGGCAACGGCACCGTCTGGTCTCCGCATCCGAACTCGCACGTGCCAAAATTCCAACCATTATAATTCTGCATTGCATCGACATATAATGTCACAAAAAAGGCTCGAGGTACACCTAAGCACTTCTTATGAGTTGTGAATGCGAAAGCATGTACATCATTCTTCCACTGTTTTATTTCCTCTGCAGCGTATTTGCGTCGACGGCGTCAACTAGAGTTCCTGGATAGGCTCCCTACGTTAGCCAGAATTGCGCGTCTGTTTTCCAAGCGGCGCCGCGCCGCTATTCGCCGAGATCCGATCACGTGAGGAGGCGGATCAAGTGCCGTGCAAGAGAGTAGACGTTGCGCGTGCCCCGGCCTACGTTCCCCTGCTTTTGAGCGCGCCGTGCGCCTCGAACGCGCGGCGCCGCTATTCGCCGAATTCAGTCACGTAACGACATGATCAACCTGCCGTGCGGGAAAGACGGCGCTACGGCGATGAACGCGCAACTCTGGCTCCCGTCGACTAGGGTACCCACGTGTGTGTCTGTCTCAGGGTGAAGACATCCATTGTTGCCCTGAATGTGACAGCGCGTGAGGCTCTCGCGCACTTGGTGCGTGACTTGGGAGGCAGAATGTCATCTATGCATCCAAAGCTACGCGCTTGAGCGGAGTGACACCGGATTGCGCGCACTTCAAAATTCATAAAAAAAACGATTGGACGAAAAAATAGCCGAGAGGTCACTACTCAAGCAAAAGCACGTGTGTGTATCAACATCATTGGTGTGTGTATGAAGATATGAAGGCACTCTACCGTCGACCAGAGCCGTATATGGGGAGAGTTTGGTCAGTCTATGGATCTCGCCGCCGCAACGCTCTCCTCCCGAGTGAGCCAATCAGCACGCGGCGCAGACCGAGGGGCATGAGCGCATGCGCGTGAACTCCCGGCTGCTCCCAGCTGAGTGGATAGGGCCGCCACTTTCGTTCATTTTCGTAACGGAAGGCGTGGGATTGGCATCTAAATCTCGATTATTTCCTTTTATATCGCTGGCTTTTGCAAGAAAATGACATACTGTTATTCTTTGGTGGGTGAAAAAGCAAATACATTTAAATTTTCCGGCGTATGGCCAAAAACGTTTTTTTAGGCGAAAAAGAAGTCAGTCCGTAGCAGACGACGCGTAGCCTCAGCAGTGCTCTTCTCGGACGAGTCTCCGACAGCGTTGCGAAAAAATATGGCGGTCGTCTCTTCTATGCTCCCTTCTTTCTCTCCCGCTCCTTCGGCGCTCTCCTCCCGTTCATTTACTTTTTTCCTCTCCGGCGCCTTTATCGCTACACCCACGGGCCAAACTCTCCCCAATATACGGCTCTGCCGTCGACGGACACGCAGCGCCATGGGGTGGCCAGTCGTTGAAACTGATGCGCAGCGTGTTTCAACAACCGGCCACCCCATGGCGCTGCGTTTCCGCCCATTGTAGAGTTCCTGTATTCGCGACTCCAGCGACCTATAGGGGGCGCCACCACCCAACAAACATGGCGGCTGAGTCCAGGTCGCGTCAGCTCGGCCGGGCTGCCTGAACAAGTGGCGCATTCAATTTGACAGATGTTCTTTTGTTTAATGCCAAATTTTATAGGTATCTGAACTGAGATGGTTACGTGTGGCCGGTGCACATAAACTTGCAAAGCATAGTTTTGTTTTCCCGTCGTTTTTTGCTCTTTTCATGTCAAACTTTCGTTTCGGAGATTTCGTTCGAAACCGAAACTATGGGCCCCGGAGAGACGGTAATAGACTTTAATCAGTTTTGATCATCTAAGAAAAGCGGCGATGACCACAGAATTGTTCTACCGAGAGTAATTTTCAGCAAACTCGCATGCCTCGACCATGCGACTTATCTGTCCACGAAATCGAGCTTTTGTGCGGTCAACAACACAGGCTGCAGGAAAATTATGAAAATTGAGCGAGAGCTTCTTGAGCCGAGGAGCATTTTAACCCGCTGGCGCCCCACAACGCAGCTGATACTCTTATTTCAATTCTGGTTTTAGTAGCAATCGAGAAATCATTTTGACGAGCGGGTTATGTATTATATTACGAACTGTATCCCACTAAAGCGATATTAGTATATTCTTCGGGTTGAAATATGAGCTTAGTTGACTAGCTATTAGATGAACTGCTGAATAATATTTGACAGACAGAGAGATACTACTTAAACTCAGCCAAATGGTTCTAGCCGGTAGCACGGAGACAAATGCGGACGAACTGAAGAGAGTCTTCATCGCAGATTCACGCAGAACCTCTCTGGATTGAACTTGACCTCGAATCCTGAACGGAGAAAATGAGCATTTTCTGTGGCCGGTAAACCTGAGCAATGTAGACGTATATTGCTGATGGCTTCGACGGGGGTATAATATAAATATTGGAGGCGCGATAGATCATAATGCCGTGACTGCTTCTAACTTTGCGAGACGCGTCCTCCACCTTTTGAAAGCAGACAATTTCCCTCATTAATCATATGCAGCGAGCAGGTTTTCCTGAATCAAGTAATTGCGAAATCAGCCCAACTCCTTCAGTGTGGTTCAGAGGCTTGTTCGGCGAAAAGCAGCCAAGATGAATAGCCAATGCACCGACCGGCGTGGATGGCACAAACTTGAGGCTAATCAAACACAACCAAACTCAAGAAAAGCAGCTGTCGAACCTTCCCATTCACTTGACTGCAACGTTGGTGTTCCCTCCAGTGAAACACCTCGTCTGTCGTCCTCAGTCCACTGTTCTACATCCTTATAAAGAAACCACTTATCAGTCACCGAGTTGTCGTTACTTTGAATGTGATTCGAGACAGACAAGAAATCGAAACGGTTTTCCGTGAATCCTCCCCATCCAAGAAATCAAAAGCACGCGACCGTCTGTTGTGGAGTAAACGGCTTTCAAACACGCGATGGAAGGAAAAAATCTACTAAGGCTTCACCACACTAATGAACACTCATGCCAACTTTCGGACCCTCGTCAAATTACATTGTTCGCCACCGCGCCGACAACACGTGTCCGCGAAAGCCACCAGAGACGCAGAGGGGCGCGGAGCTACCTGGACCGGCCGGTTCCCGGTTTTCCCGCTTGGTGGCGTCCGTTTTGCTGGAGTCGCGAATTCGCGACTCCAGCAAAACGGACGCCACCAAGCGGGAAAACCGGGAACCTCGCGACTCCAGCAAAACGGACGCCACCAAGCGGGAAAACCGGGAACCGGCCGGTCCAGGTAGCTCCGCGCCCCTCTGCGTCTCTGGTGGCTTTCGCGGACACGTGTTGTCGGCGCGGTGGCGAACAATGTAATTTGACGAGGGTCCGAAAGTTGGCATGAGTGTTCATTAGTGTGGTGAAGCCTTAGTAGATTTTTTCCTTCCATCGCGTGTTTGAAAGCCGTTTACTCCACAACAGACGGTCGCGTGCTTTTGATTTCTTGGATGGGGAGGATTCACGGAAAACCGTTTCGATTTCTTGTCTGTCTCGAATCACATTCAAAGTAACGACAACTCGGTGACTGATAAGTGGTTTCTTTATAAGGATGTAGAACAGTGGACTGAGGACGACAGACGAGGTGTTTCACTGGAGGGAACACCAACGTTGCAGTCAAGTGAATGGGAAGGTTCGACAGCTGCTTTTCTTGAGTTTGGTTGTGTTTGATTAGCCTCAAGTTTGTGCCATCCACGCCGGTCGGTGCATTGGCTATTCATCTTGGCTGCTTTTCGCCGAACAAGCCTCTGAACCACACTGAAGGAGTTGGGCTGATTTCGCAATTACTTGATTCAGGAAAACCTGCTCGCTGCATATGATTAATGAGGGAAATTGTCTGCTTTCAAAAGGTGGAGGACGCGTCTCGCAAAGTTAGAAGCAGTCACGGCATTATGATCTATCGCGCCTCCAATATTTATATTATACCCCCGTCGAAGCCATCAGCAATATACGTCTACATTGCTCAGGTTTACCGGCCACAGAAAATGCTCATTTTCTCCGTTCAGGATTCGAGGTCAAGTTCAATCCAGAGAGGTTCTGCGTGAATCTGCGATGAAGACTCTCTTCAGTTCGTCCGCATTTGTCTCCGTGCTACCGGCTAGAACCATTTGGCTGAGTTTAAGTAGTATCTCTCTGTCTGTCAAATATTATTCAGCAGTTCATCTAATAGCTAGTCAACTAAGCTCATATTTCAACCCGAAGAATATACTAATATCGCTTTAGTGGGATACAGTTCGTAATATAATACATAACCCGCTCGTCAAAATGATTTCTCGATTGCTACTAAAACCAGAATTGAAATAAGAGTATCAGCTGCGTTGTGGGGCGCCAGCGGGTTAAAATGCTCCTCGGCTCAAGAAGCTCTCGCTCAATTTTCATAATTTTCCTGCAGCCTGTGTTGTTGACCGCACAAAAGCTCGATTTCGTGGACAGATAAGTCGCATGGTCGAGGCATGCGAGTTTGCTGAAAATTACTCTCGGTAGAACAATTCTGTGGTCATCGCCGCTTTTCTTAGATGATCAAAACTGATTAAAGTCTATTACCGTCTCTCCGGGGCCCATAGTTTCGGTTTCGAACGAAATCTCCGAAACGAAAGTTTGACATGAAAAGAGCAAAAAACAACGGGAAAACAAAACTATGCTTTGCAAGTTTATGTGCACCGGCCACACGTAACCATCTCAGTTCAGATACCTATAAAATTTGGCATTAAACAAAAGAACATCTGTCAAATTGAATGCGCCACTTGTTCAGGCAGCCCGGCCGAGCTGACGCGACCTGGACTCAGCCGCCATGTTTGTTGGGTGGTGGCGCCCCCTATAGGTCGCTGGAGTCGCGAATAGGCTCCTTGCATTGACGTCACATCGCACACATTTGCACACCAAGTAAAAGGAGGAGAGGGAAGCTGCTTTTGTAAGAATTTTGAGTGACGGGTTAATCTTCTATAATCTTCTGGGAGGAGAATAGCGACGCCTGTGCAAATCCGGAAGGCACAAAGGAGGGTCCTGATAAGAGGGGAGCTCCTTCTCGCCCTCTTCTCTGGAGGGTATCGGAAATGACGTAATGTGCAAGGAGCCTATAGGCTCCCTAAGGGAGCCAGAGTTGCGCGTTTGATTCCACGTGCCGCGTACCGCCCTCGCCGCCATTCGCCGAGATCCGATCAGGTGAGGAGCCGCATCGAGTGTCGTGCAGCAAAGTAGACGTTGCACGCGCCCCGGCGTACGTTCCGCGCGTGCGACGTCCACTTGCTGCTATTCGCCGAATTCAGTCACGTGAGGAGCTGTATCCACATGCCATGCATGAACGCGCAACTCTGGCTCCCGTAGGGAGCATATACAGGAACTCTAGGTAGTAATGCAAAACTATCGATAAATTAACTATCGATAGTTTTTCCAAAACTATCGATAGTGTCGCAGAACTATCGATAGTAGACTATCGGTAATACTATCGATAGTTTTTCGATAGTCGACTGTCGATAGTACTGTCGATAGTTTTTCGACAGTCAACTATCGAGAGTTTTTCGATTGTACTATCGATTCCTTTTTTACTATCGATACTCAGTTTTCTGGTGACTATCGATAATACTATCGATAGTTTTGCACTACTAGAGCGAACACAGTTGCCGCACCGCCGCTCGCTTCCCCTTCCTCCTCTCTTCGCCCAAATTCCCGTCTTCGTCATCACTGAAAGCTGAACCGAAGTTGAGACGGTAATTGCTTGGGCTAGTTGGTGTCCCATTTGAAAAAAAAATAAATAAATAAAGCGAGAAAAAGAGACGAGGGAGCGACGCACACTACTAATGTCGCATAGCTATCGATAGTAAACTGTCGACAGCACTATCGATAGGTTTACGATAGTCGACTATCGATAGTTTTCTGATAGTCGCTTAACAACAATTTTCCGATCGTCGAGTATCCATAGATTTTCGATAGTCGACTATCGATAGTTTTTCGATAGTCGACTATCGATAGTACTATCAATAGTTTTTTTACTATCGATAGTCAAATTTCTGGCGACTATCGATACTATCGATAGTACTATCGATAGTTTTGCACCACTAACTCTAGGCCATTGTAGGGTGCCTCAATGAATGCGCCTCTGTCCAGGGTTGAGACCAAGGAGCAAGTTGTCCGCATCTTGCTTAGGAGTTGCGGCAGAGGCGGTCCCAAACATTGGTCCTAGGGCTCTAGCCGGGGGGGCAATCATTTAGGCAGCGGGGGCGACCA